>NW_023425515.1:126818252-127129921 GCF_014108245.1 Pipistrellus kuhlii | reverse complement strand
ATCGTCCTGAGAAAAGTTAGCTTGACGTAAGCATACACGGGCAGGGGTCCAGTGGAAACAAAGGCAGGTGGACAGAAAAGGCAGTTTGAAGCAGCTCACCACAGGAACCAACACAAGCAGAAATAATAAAGTGTTTCTGACTTAAAGCGGGAGGCATAGGAAAGCAAGAGAGGGCCCGCAACAATAAGGTGTACTGACGACACATGGAAACAAAGGAAGTTCAGCATAGAAACAGAGAATAACAAGAAACACGTAGAAAGGAGAGTTCAGATTAGATGCTGGGCAAGAACAATTGAGAGAATCAATCAGTGATGAAACGAATAGATATAAAAGCAGGCTTAGAGCAAATATATAAGCTTGGACTACTAGCTTCACCAGGCACCCATTGTTTCCGCCTTTCCATGTGGTGAGTCTGAACCTGCTTGTTATCAATTTTTCCTCGCTTTTGCTTCTTAAATCTTCTGGTCTACAGAGCTCATTCTTAGGCATCTCGACACAATCCCAGGGAAAAAACCTCAGCTCACTGTCCATTACCAGCAGGCCTGGGAGATCTTTGGACCTGGGAACTAGACTTGTCTGCTGTGGTGGGATTGGTGTTGGAGGTTCAACCTCAGCTGCTGCTGATGGGAGGCAGGTGGAACATGGGTTCCAGCAAGTAGAATGTCATTAGGCAACTGGTGGGAGGCCAGGTAAGCAGGGGGCCTCAGAGAAGTCCAGAGAGGTGGCAGATGGAGCACAGCTACAAGCTGCAGCATTCAGAGATGCAGGCAGGCAGGCCATGTTAGCAGCATCTGTCAGTGGGTAATAGTAGCCTACTCAGGTACTGGGTCTGGGTCAGAATTAAGACTCTATCTTTGTAGAGTCCATGAGAGCAAAATTGCACCCCAGGCCTAAAATGACTGAGCAGAATGCCATCGAGATCTATTGAAGTTCCACATGAAAAGAAAGGGTGAGGATAACTAAGAAATGATAACTTGGGTGGAGGGCCTAGAAAAGGTCTGTACAATGTAGGCATTAGCTACATTGTTGTTTTCTTGTCGGCTTCCTTAGCTCGATGTTAGCATGTAAGAATGAAAGCCAAGCAAAAGTTGCTCAGTGGTTGAGTGTCAACCCATGAACCATGAGGTCACTAGTTCTTGTTGGAGCACATGCCTGGGTTGTGGGCTCGATCCCCAGTAGGGGGCATGAAGGAGGCAGCCGATTGATGATGTTTTTCTCATCAATGTTTTTCTCTCTCTAGCCCTCTCCTTTCCTCTCTAAAATCAATAAAAACATATTCTTAAAAAGCCAAGCAAAATTTTAGAATGAAGAGCATCTCTTTTTAATAGAATGTGTTCCTGAGGCCAAGTAATTCAGCTTCCAGAGAGTCCTAATGAAGTACATTCACAGCAGGGTCAGAGGAAAGAGCCCTGATGAGGGGGATGAACAAGGGAAGTGGCCTCCTTGGATTTGGTGCTGAGCACAGGCTGGTATGTGCTTTGTGAGGGGGTTGTACGGCTGTAAAGCCACTGTAATCTGGACTGTGAGGTGACCTCTTTGTATACATAGGCTAGTGAGACCTGCAATATTCAACACACACACACACACACACACACACACACGCAAGTGCACGTGCAATTGCAAACTTACATTTTTATTTCTGTCTTCTTGATACCATTCATGATGTGTGTATTCTGATTTATTTCCTTTTAGTTATGGTGTATGCATTTTTCTATCTATAAAATCACTTTTTCCATTTCTCAAGGCACTTTGTTTTTTTCAAGTTTTATTCAGGAATAATTGACATACACCTCTGTATAAGTTTAAGGCAGACAGCATGATGGTTGGATTTGCATATATTGTGAAATGATTACCACACTGTGTTCAGCTAATATCCATCTAAGATGTGACAAACAAAATTGAAATCTCTAATGAAGCAACTAGAGTTAATTTTCTCTTCAAAGTCAAACCACAATTCTTACATTCTATTGTGCTTTTTTTTTTTTTTTTTTTTTTTAAGGTTTCTTAGACTGTTTCTTAAGTTAGATATTAGATCTTGTGTTTGGATCTGATTTCATAGTTTACCCAGATTTATACACTAGAATAACTCTATTAATTTATTTCCTGAAAGGAACTACTTCTTAAAAGTAGAAAAGTCTACAATGCTTTAGGGTTCATTTAAAAATCAACTCTAAGAATTCTGTATTTTTATAAAATTACATTACTGGCAAATTAATTGTAGATTTCAGGTATCTAAATAGTGACATTTTTAATAAGGCTAAACTGTTCCTGAGTGAAACCTGTGCGTGGTCAGGGTAGGCTGACTTCCAAGACACATTTGTGAGGGTGGAGATTATTTTTCTTTTAATTTGAGGTCACTTTGTCTGGCTGGTCCTATCCCCATAGCTCAGTCATGGTTTCACTCACAGTGACCTAACGCATAGAGTAGGGCTCTGGCACACAGGGAGCAGAGGTGGGCAAACCTCAGAGGAGCTGAAGGCTTCCCTGAGCTGGTTAAATGTGCAGGCTCTCTAAGTGCTACCTGCAGTGGAACCTGCCAGAAAGTCCTGCTCTTCCCCCGGCAAATTCTCAGTTATTCTGAGCTCCTAGAGGAGGCATAGAGTTCCCCACTTCTCTCTCTTATTCCTGCCCAGGTGTGTGTGTGTGTGTGTGTGTGTGTGTGTGTGTGTGAAAACATGTGTGAAGATATGTATAAATATGGATGTCACTGTGTGTGACTAAATGTTACTGTGTGTTTAAGCGTGTGTTATAGTGAGTATGTAGGGGCATGTGAATGTCAACTTGTATGGTTGTAGGTGTGTATGAATATGTGTGTGAATGTATGAATTGTGTGACTGTGTGAATGTGTATGTAAGCATATATGAAGGGATGTGTGTGCATGAGTGTGAGGCTGTGTGAGTGTGAATGTATATGAATGATTGTGAAGTGGTGTATATGAATGTGCGTGTGTGTGTCTGTACCCTGGGAAGGGAGTTCTTTCATTATAACCTCAAGGCCTCAAATGTAGACCTTTGGTCTCCTCTTTAGATGAAGTTAAAATCACAGCAAGAAATGGACAGCCTTGAACCATGATACCATCCACTTCTAGCACATGTCCCATAGTGGACATCATCGAAGAAGCCTTGTGAGTCAGTACTTTAGAAAGTAAATTCTACAATTTTCTGTGGTGGCACAATTATCATAGGGAATCAATTATTTGCAGTTAAAATATTTATTAATATAAACATTAAAATAGGCCCCCATTTTAAGCCCCGTTGGCACTTCTCAACTCTCTCCTCCAAGGGCGTCTCGGTGGCACTGTGGGTGGGTGCGGTTGCCATGGGGGTTCCATCCCCAGCTGCAGGCAGCTGTCCATCAGGTGGGCTGCTGAGCTCCCTCAGGTGTGAGCATCCCAGGGGCTAGCCTGCTGTGCACCTCTCTGCACCTGCACACGATGGCGACCCCCACACAGCAACCCTGCTTCTCTTAACAGGCCTGTGGGGTAGACAGGAAGGAACCAAGGCTTGCCCAGGGTTTCTCAGCACACCTCACACCCCTGGCTCTTCTCATCACTGTGTGTCCAGAGGCCTCCTGGGAATGGGAACTCAGGTGGCCTGAGCACGTCCCACCATAGTTCTGTTTTAAGGTCTGGCCTTTTCCTTTCTCTTTTTTGGATAATTTTATCACAGTGAAATTTACCATTTTCACTGTTTTTCAGTGTTCAGTGCAGTGGCATTAAGCACATTCATAGTGTTGTGTGGCCCACACCACCATCATCTCCATGACTTTTCCCATCTTCTCCAACCAAAACTCTGTCCCAATAAACAACAACTCTGCATCCCCACCCTTACCCCACCCCCACCAGCACCACCACAGGTACCTTTATCTTTCCTTCCATCTCTGACTCCCATGGCGTTAGGGACCTCATGCGAGTGGAATCACACAGTAGTTGTCCACTTTATACTGGTTTTTGCACTGAACATGTCATCAAGGTCCATCCAAGTTATAGATTCTGTCAATATTCTTCCTGTGTTTTTAATTCAATCTATTGGGTTGACATTGGTTAATAAAGTCATGTGGACTTCAGGTGTAAAATTCTATAACACATCATCTGCTTGTTGTATTCTGTGCCCAATACCCAAAGTCAAGTTTCCTTCCATCACCATTTGACCCCCTTTACCCTCTTTCACCTCCCCCACCCCTTTTCCCTCTGGTGATCACTATAGTGATGTCTTTGTCTATGAGTAGTTGTTTTTCTTTGCTTAATCCCTTCACCTTTTTCAACCAGGCCCACAGCCTCTTTCTCATCTGACAAACGTCAGTATGTTCTCTTTCTATGAGTCTGTTTCTATTTCCTTTGTTAATTTATTTTGTTCATTAGATTCCACATATAAGTGAAATAATATGCCATTAGTCTTTATTGACTGGCTTATTACACTTACCATAAGGCTCTCCAGGTCCATCCACACTTTCACAAGTAGTAAGATTCCCTTCCTTTTCACAACCAAGTAGTATTCAATGGGTTCAATGTACCAAAACATTTTTATCCAATCATCTACTGATGGGCACATGGGCTGGTTCCAGATCTTGGTGTTGTAAATAATACTACAATGAGCATAGCAGTGCATATATTTTTTCCAAAAAATGTTTCTGACTTTTTGGGATACATTTCCAGAAGTGAAATTGCTATGCCATAAGGAAGTTCCATTTTTAATTTTTGAGGTAACTTCTTACTACTTTTCACAGTGGCTGCACAGAATGTATTTCCCACAGAGATGTGTGCCCCTCTGCACACAATGGTGCCCCCCATAGAGTTTCCCTGCTTTTCTTAACAGGCCTATGGGGTAGCCAGGGGAACCAAGGTTTGACAATGGTTCTTCAACAGACCTCTCACCTAATACTCTTCTTATCACTGTGTGTCCAGAGTCCTGCTGGGAGCGGGAATTCAGGTGGCCTGAGCACATCCCACCATGGTTCTGTTTTAAGACCTGGCCTTCATTTCCTTTCTCTTTTTTGGATCATTTTATCACAATAACATTTTCCATTCTCACTGTTTTTCAATCCACAGTACAGTGCTGTTAAGGCCATTCATACTGTTGTGCAAACCACACCACCATCATTTCCATCAAGTCCAATATTCTCCAACATAAACTCGGGCCCCATTAAACAACTCTGCATCTCACCCTCCTACTTCTGCCACCCCCAACACCACCACTGGTACCTTCATCTTACCTTTCATCTCTGACTTCTATGGAGCTAAGGATCTCATGTGAGTGGAATCACAGAGTAGTTGTCTTCTTTTGACTGGCTTTTGCACTAAACATGTCAAGGTCCATCCACATAATTTCACTTACCATAAGGCTCTACAGGTCCATCCACGCTGTCACAAATAGTAAGATTCCCTTCCTTTTCACAGCCAAGCAGTATTCCATGATCTCAATGTACCAAAGCATTTTTATCCATTCACCTACTGATGAGCATCTGGGATGCTTCCAGATCTTAGCATTGTACATAACACTGCAATGAACATAGCAGTGAATATATTCTTTCCAATCAATGTGGCTGATTCCTTGGGATACATTCCCAGAAGTGGAATTGCTCTGCCATAAAGAAGTTCCATTTTTAATTTTTGAGGTAACTCCTTACTGCTTTCCATACTGGCTGCACAAAATGCATTCCCCACAGAGATGTGTGTCTCTCTGAACAAGGTGGTGACCCCCTTGAAGATTTGCCATTTTTCTTAATAGGTCAGTTGGGTAGCAAGGGGGAACCAAGACTTGCCCAGGATTTCTCAATGGACCTCATACCGCAGGCTCTTATCATCACTGTGTATCCAGAGGCCTGCTGGGAGTGGGAATTCAGGTGGCCTGAGCACCTCCGACCATGGTACTGTTTGAAGACCTGGCCTTCATTTCCTTTCTCTTTTTTTGGATAGTTTTATCAAAGTGACATTTTCCATTCTCACTGTTTTTCAATCCACAGTACAGTGGCATTAAGGACATTGATACTGTTGTGAGAACAAAACCACCATCATCTCCATCATGTTTCCCATCTTCTCCAATGGAAACTGTGGCCTCATTAAAAAACAACTCTCGCCAAAACCAGTTTGGCTCAGTGAATAGAGCATTGGCCTGAGGACTAAAAGTTCCTAGGTTCCATTCCAATCAAGGGCATGTATCTTGGTTGCGGGCACATCCCTAGTAGGGGAGTGCAAAAGAAAGCTGATCAAAGATTCTCTCTCATCAATGATTCTAACTCTTTATCCCTCTCTCTTCCACTTTGTAAAAAAAACAATAAAATATTTTTAAAATAATAATAATAAATAAAAAAGTAAATAAAAAACAATTCTGCATCTCACCCTCCTACTCCACACACACACACCCCCCCCCCCAACACCATCACCAGTGGTACATCATCTTACCTTCCATTTCTGACTCTGATGGCGCTAAGGACCTCATGTGAGTATAATCACACAGCAGTTGTCTTCTTTTGACTGGCTTTTGCAATAAACATGTTAAGGTCCATCCACATTGTTTCACTTACCTTAAGGCTCTCCAACTCCATCCAAGCTGACACAAATAATAAGATTCCCTTCCTTTTCACAGCCAAGCAGTATTCCATGATCTCAATGTACCAAAGCATTTTTATCCACTCACCTATTGATGAGCACATGGGATGTTTCCAGAACTTGGTATTATACATAACACTGCAATGAACATAGCAGTGAATATATTCTTTCCAATCTGATTCCTTGGGATACATTCCCAGAAGTGGAATTGCTCTGCCATTAAGAAGTTCATTTTTAATATTTGAGGTAACTCCTTGCTGCTTTCCATACTGGCTGCACAAAATGCATTCCCCACAGAGATGTGTGCCTCTCTGCACAGGATGGTGACCCCCTTGAAGCATCCCTATTTTTCTTAATAGATCGGTTGGGTAGCAAGGGGGAACCAAGACTTGCCCAGGCTTTCTCAGCACACCTCACACCCCAGGCTCTTCTCATCACTGTGTGTACGGAGGACTGCTGGGAGAGGGAATTCAGGTGGCCTGAGCACCTCCGACCATGGTTCTATTTGAAGACTTGGCCTTCATTTCCTTTCTCTTTTGTTGGATATTTTTTATCACAGTGACATTTTCCATTCTCACTGTTTTACAATCCACAGTGCAGTAGTTTTAAGGACATTGATACTGTTGTACGAACCAAACCACCATCATCTCCATCATATTTCCCATCTTCTCTAATGGAAGCTATTGTTCCATTAAAAAACAACTCTCTCTGATTCCAGTTTGGCTCAGTGGATAGAACATTGGCCTGGGGACTGAAAGCTCGCATGTTTGATTCCAGTCAAGTGCATGTATCTTGGTTGCGGGCACACCTTAGTAAGGGAGTGCAAGAGGTAGCTGATTGATGATTCTCTCTCACCTATGATTCTAATTCTCTATCCCTCTCTCTTCCTCTCTGTAAAAAATCAATAAAATATTTTTAAAATAATAAAAATAAATAAATAAATAAATAAATAAATAAATACAACTCTGCATCTCACCCTCCTAGTACCCCCCACCCTCACCCCCCAACACACCACCATCACCACTGGTACCTTCATCTTACCTTCCATCTCTGACTCCGATGGTGCTAAGGACCTCATGTGAGTAGAATCACACAGCATTTGTCTTCTTTTGACTGGCTTTTGTACTAAACATGTCAAGGTTGATCCACATTATTTCACTTACCATGAGGCTTTATAAGTCCATTCCCACTGTCACAAATAATAAGATTCCCTTCCTTTTCACAGCCAAGCAGTATTCCATGATCTCAATGTACCAAAGCATTTTTATCCACTCACCTACTGATGAGCACATGGGATGTTTCCAGATCTTGGTATTGTACATAACATTGCAATGAACATAGCAGTGAATATATTCTTTCCAATCAATGTGGCTGATTCCTTGGGATACATTCCCAGAAGTGGAATTGCTATGCCATAAAGGAGTTCCATTTTTAATTTTTGAGGTAACTCCTTACCTTCTTACTGCTTTCCATACTGGCTGCACAAAATGCATTCCCCACAGAGATGTGTTCCACTTGCACAGGATGGTGACCCCCTTGAAGCTTCCCTATTTTTCTTAATAGGTCGGTTGGGTAGCAAGGGGGAACCAAGACTTGCCCAGGCTTTCTCAGCACACCTCACACCCCAGGCTCTTCTCATCACTGTGTGTACGGAGGACTGCTGGGAGAGGGAATTCAGGTGGCCTGAGCACCTCCGACCATGGTTCTATTTGAAGACCTGGCCTTCATTTCCTTTCTCTTTTGTTGGATAGTTTTATCACAGTGACATTTTCCATTCTCACTGTTTTACAATCCATAGTGCAGTGGCGTTAAGGACGTTGATACTGTTGTGCGAACCAAGCCACCATCATCTCCATCATGTTTCCCATCTTCTCTAATGGAAACTCTGGCCCCATTAAAAAACAACTCTTTTCGAAACTGGTTTGGCTCAATGGATAGAGCATTGTCCTGCGGACTGAAAGTACCCAGGTTCCATTCCAGTCAAGGGCATGTATCTTAGTTGCAGGCACATCCGTAGTAGGGGAGTGCAAGAGACAGCTGATAGATGATTCTCTCTCATCGATGTTTCTAACTCTTTATCCCTCTCTCTTCCTCTCTGTAAAAAATCAATAAAATATTTTTAAAATAATAATATAAAATAAATAAAAAACAACTCTGCATCTCTCCCTTCTACTCTTCTCACCTCCCCATCACCACCACCAACACCACTGGTACCTTCATCTTACCTTCCATCTCTGACTCCGATGGCTCTAAGGACCCCATGTGAGTAGAATCAGGCAGTAGTTGTCTTCTTTTGACTGGCTTTTGCACTAAACATGTCAAGGTCCATCCACATTATTTCACTTACCATAAGGCTCTTCAGGTCTATCCATGGTGTTACAAATAGTAATATTCCCTTCCTTTTCACACCCAAGCAGTATTCCATGTTTTCAATGTACCAAGGCATTTTTATCCACTCACCTGCTGATGGGCACTTGGGCTGCTTCCAGATCTTGATATTGTACATAACACTGCAATGAACATACCAGTGTATATATTCTTTCCAATCAATGTCTCTGATTTTTTTTGGGATACATTTCCAGATATTGAATCTCTGGGTTCCTTGGAAGTACCATTTTTAATTTTTAGGTATCCCCTTACTGCTTTCCACAGTGGCTGCACCAAATTCATTTCCCACAGAGGTGCACCTTTCTGCACATGATGTTGACCTCCAGGCAGCTGCTCTGATTTTATTAAGAGGCTGGTGGGTTAGCCAGGGGAACCAATGCTTATCCAGGGTTTCTCAATGGACCTCTCACCGCATGCTCTTCTTATCACTGTTTGTCTAGAGGCCTGCTGGGAGCGGGTATTCAGGTGGCCTGAGCATGTCCCACCTCGGTTTTGTTTGAAGACCTGGCCTTTATTTCCTTTCTCTTTTTTTGAATTGTTGTATCACAGTGAAGTTTACCATTTTCATTGTTTTTCATTGCACATTGCATTGGCATTAAGGATATTCATACTGTTGTGCAGCCCACACCACCATCATCTCCATGACTTTTCCCATCTTCTCCAACCGAAATTCTGTCCCCAGTAAACAATCCGCATTCCACCTTCTCCCCACACCTTCATCTTTTTCACCCAGACCCACAGCCACTTTCCCCTCTGATAACTGTTAGTGTGTTCTCTTTCTATGAGTCTGTTTCTATTTTCTATGTTAATCTATTTTACTAATTAGATTTCACATACAAGTGAAATCATATGGCATTAGTCTTTCTCTGACTAGCTTATTTCACTTATCATAAGGCTCTCCTCACTGTCACAAATAGTAAGATTCCCTTCCTTTTCACAGCCAAGCACTATTCCATGGGGTCAATATACCAAAGCATTTTTATCCACTCACCTGCTGATGGGCACATGGGATGCTTCCAGATCTTGATATTGTAAACAACACTGCAATGAACATAGCAGTGCATATAAGCTTTCCAATCAATATTGCTGATTCTTTGGGATAGATTCCCAGAAGTGGAATTGCTGAGACATAAGGAAGTTCCATTTTTAATTTTTAACTCCTTACTGCTTTCCATACTGGCTGCACAAAATGCATTCCCAGAGATGTGTGCCTCTCTGCACAGGATGGTAACCCCCTTGAAGCTTCCTTGTTTTTCTTAATAGGTTGGTTGGGTAGCAAGGGGGAACCAAGACTTGCCCAGGGCTTCTCAATGGACCTCACAACTCAGGCTCTTCTCGTCACTGTGTGTCCAGAGGCCTGCTGGGAGCAGGGATTCAGGTGGCCTGAGCATGTGTGACCATGGTTCTATTTTAAGATCTGGCCTTTTTTTCCTTTCTCTTTTTTGGATCATTTTATCACAGTGAAATTTTCTATTTTCACTATTTTGTCAGTGCACAGTGCAGTTGTGTGGCCCACATCACCATCATCTCCATCACGTTTCCCATCTTCTCCAAACAAAACTCTGTCCCTAGTAAACAACAACTCTGCATTCCACCCCTATTTCCCCCACCTCCAGCACCACTGGTACCTTCATCTTCCCTTCCATCTGTGACTCCGATGGGGCTAGAGACCTCATGTGAGAGGATTCTCACAGTAGTTGTCTTCTTTTCACTGGCTTTTCACAATGTCCATCCACGTTATAGCTTCTATCACAATATTTTCCTGTGATTTAAATTGAATCTGTTGGTTAATAACATCATGTGGGATATGCTACTTATAAAGCTAACTAGATCCTGCTCTGATGTCATCTGAATCTGGCCACTTGGGCTTCCTGGGAGGGACTCTGGTGCCCCCCAATGTCAGATGCATCCTGTAACTGGCCATGGGCAACCTCTTTGGAGCTACAAAGCAATTCACAGTGTGTGGCTACCTCTGCCAGGCCTGAATGAGCACAGTTCTGCTTGCCCCAATGCCAGCTGTGGTCAGAACAGTGACAGAGGCGACTGGAGGAAGAAGACAGAACATTCCTCTCCCAGCAGTGTAACACCATCACAGACATGATTCTGTCTAGACAGCTGACTACTGCTGGAGGCCTTCAGACTTGAGCCCTTCAGACTTTTAGACATGATCTGATTTATGTGTTTTAAAGATCACTTTCTGATTTATCGTTATATGTTTATTATTTTTAAATTTCATTTTTAAAAATTAATTTTTTCCCAATTAGAGTTGTCATTCAATATTTCAAGTTTACAGCATAGACATATATAGAACTTGCAAAGTGATCCCCAGAATAGTCTAGTATGGGGTTTCTTTTAAAAGGGTATTAATCCTATTCATGAGGGCTCCACCCTCATGATCCAATCACCCTCAATGGCCCCCACCTTTTATTTATTTTTAATTGAATTTATTGGGTTGACATTAGTTAATAAAATTATATAGGTTTTAGATATTCACTTCTGTAATGCATTATGTGTATACTAGAGGCCTGGTATACGAAATTCATGCATGGGGGCGTGTCCCTCAGCCCAGCCTGCAGCCTCTCCAATCTGGGACCCCTCCAGGGGTCAGACATCCCTCTCAAAATCCAGGACTGCTGACTCTGAACTGCTCGCCTGACTGCCTTCCTGATTACCCCTAGCCACTCTGCCTGCCAGCCTGATCACCCCCTAACCACTCCGAGGCCAGCCTGATTGATGGGTAAATGTTCCCCTGCCTGCCTGTTTGCCTCCCCCCCCCCCCCATTTCCCTCCTCTGATGGCCTGGTCACCCCTAAATGCCCTCCCCTACAGACCTGGTCCCTCTCAACTGCCTTCCCTTGCAGGCCTGGTCCCTCCCAACTGATCTCCACTGCTGGCCATCTTGTGGTGGCAATCTTGTGTCCACATGGGGACAGCCATTTTGAGTGTTGGAGTGATGGTCAATCTGCATATTACTCTTTTATTAGATAGGATAGAGGCCTTGTGCATGGGTGGGGGCCAGCTGCCCTGAAGGGTGTCCTGGATCAGGTGGGGGTTCCCTTGGGGTGTGGGTGGCCTGGGAGAGGAGCCTGTGGTGCTTTGCAGGCCTACCATGCACCCTGGTGATCCAAGCAGAGGCCCTGGTATCTGGTGTTTATTTATCTTCTATTGATACAATTGAAATTTTGTAGCCTGGAGTGGAGCCAAGCCTCCTGCTCGCTCCGTGGCAGCAGCCATTTATGTTGGAATTTATGTATCTTCTACAATTGAAACTTTGTAGCCTGGAATGAAGGCCTGAGCTGGCCAGGGCTGCAGAAGCTTGGCTTCCTCCATCACCCTAGTCTCCTACTCTTTCAGCTCTGTGGCTCTCGCCATTTCTGTTGGAATTTATTTACCTTCTATAATTGAAATTTTGTACCCTTGAGTAGAGGCTTGGGCCCACCAGGGTGTGTGGAAAGCTTGGCTTCCTCCATTGCCAGGGAAACCCAATGGCATCCATCTTGGTTGGGGTCCATTTGCATACTTGCTCTGACTGGCTGGTGGGCATGGCTGGTGGGCGTGGCTGGTGGGTGTAGCAGAGTGGTGGTTAATTTGCATATTACTCCTTTATTAGGTAGGATTGTATTGTGTGTTCACCACCCCAGGCAAGTCTCCTTTCATCACAATCTATCCCCCCTTTACCATCTCCTACTTAACCCCACCCTCATACCCTGTGGAGATCACTTTGTAATTTGACATATAAAATGATATTTAAGATGTGCCTTGAGAGCACAAGTGGGATTTATACAGATCAAGAGGGTGAGAATGTGCTTCAGGTACAGAGAGTGAGCACATCACCTGGAGTCAGGAGAGATGAGGACCGTAAAGACCAGAGCACATGCCCCTCAGATGCCTGTCAGTGAGGGGACATGAGAGGGAAATAGAAGACTCTCCATGGAGGGGGCAAGGCTGAGGAGAAAAGGAACCAACCACAGAGTGATCAAACAAGGGAGATTGTGAGCCCTCCATGGGAAGGCAGGAAGAGCAGGGGACCATGGGAAGGAGCAGGGCTGGGGGAACAAGGAAACCTTCTTGGGAGTAAAGGGGACCCTCCTTGGAGGGGGCAGTATCCTATCTCATCCCTACCTCCTCTCTTATCCTCTTTGCTCTGTCCCCTCCATGGAGGGTCCCCTGTCCCCCTACCCTGTATCCTCCATGGATGGTCCCCTCTCCCCTGCCCAGTACCTTCCATTGGACAGTCCCCTACTCCCTGACCTATACCCTTGATGGAGGGTCCTCTGTCCCCCCTGCCCTGCACCCTCAATGGAGGGTCTTCTGTTGCCCTGCCCTGTCCCTCACTCACCGGCCTCTGAGAGGTGTGTGCTCAGGTCTCCACTGTTCATCTCTCCTGCCTCCAGGCCATGTTCCCACTCTCTGTACCTGAAGCACATCTCACCCTCTTCAGCTGTCTGGATCCTACCCCCTCAAATATCATTTCAAATGCCAAAAATCACAGTGACCTTTAAAAAATATAAACTTGATCATGTAATTCCCCACACAAGGGCCCTTTACTCACCCATCCTCTCCTGCACCCAGCCAGCCTGGTTCTCCTTGCCCCGGGGGCACTTGCTGTCCCTTTGGTGGTGGCTTCCCCTTTCTCCATGTGGCCAGCTCTGTCTCAACAGCCGAGTCTGAGTTTAAATATGACAAGATCTTAGGGAGCTCTTCCTGAGCCTGCAGGGGAGTTACCCTGCAGTGGCCCCAGCCCAGCCTGGTGGGGTGTCATGTGGCAACAGGTCACAGAACTAAGACAGGTCACAATGGTAAGGCAGGTTACAGAGGTAACCTGGCAACTGTCCTGGGTTAGGCAGGTGGTGAAGTTAACCAGGTGTTTTTTGTTTTTAAATCAGTGATTGGACATTTATTGAGCACCAAATCCCAGACCCTGTACTGAACGTGCAGAAGTTGTGGCCCCACTCTGAGGTCCTGGCCCTCAGTGACCAGGTGTTCTTGAAAGTGGGAAGTGGGCAGGAGGGTGGGTCAGTGATGCCATGGGAGGGACTTAACACACATTGTTGGCTTTGAGACTAGAGAAAGGGATCACAGACCAAGGTTTTTCTGGCAGCTGGCAGTGGCTTAGGCAGAGACATGGAACAGAATGGTCCCATAGGAGCAGATTCTGCCGGCACCCATGAACAGGGGACGTGCTGGGTCTCCCGGGGCCTACAAGGAGGAGCACAGCCCAATGCATCTGCCTCGGGTTTCTACCCACAGCACCTGCCATCACTCTTCCTTTTGAGGTCATTGCTTAGGGCAGCAATAGAAAACCAAGACAGTCCCTGTTGCGTCCTAGTCACAGCACCTAAGTGTTTTCTTCATGGCTATGAGTATTTTCTGAAATAAAGTGTAGTTCCTTTTTATTAATTTTATTTTTTTATTAAATTATTATATGTGTACATATTTTACCATTGCCCCCCTCCCCTCCCATACATATCCTCCCTCTCCAGAGTTTTGTGTCCATTGGTTGTACTTACATGCATGTATACAAATTCTTCGGTTGATCTATTATCTCCTCCAGATCTCCCTACGCTCCCTGATCTAATTTGACAGTCTGCTTGTTGCTATACTGTCTCTATATCTATCTTTTGGTTCAACAGTTTATAATGTTCTTTATTATCCATAATGAGTAAGGTCATGTGGTGTTTCTCTTTCATTGACTGGCTTATTTCACTCAGAATGATGTTCTCCAATTCCATCCAGGTTGCTGCAAATGATGAGAATTCCTTCTTTTTTATGGCAGCATAATATTCCATTGTATAAATGTACCATGGTTTTTTGATCCAATCATCTGCTGATGCGCACCTAGGCTGTTTCCAAATCCTAGCTACTGTAGATTGTGCTGCTCATAGGAGTGCATATATCCTTTCTGATAGATGTTTCTAGTTTCTTGGAATATAATCCTAGAAGTGGAATTACTGTGTCAAATGGAAGTTCCATTTTCAGTTTTTTGAGAAAACTCTATACTGTTCTCCACAGTGGTTGCACCAGTCTGCATTCCCACCAGCAGTGCACAAGGGTTCCTTTTTCTCCACAATCTCACCAACACTTGTCATTTGATGATTTGTTCATGTTGGCCATTCTGACAGGAGTGAGATAGTACGGCATTGTTGTTTTGATTTGCATCTCTTGGATAATTAGTGACTTTGAGCATGTTTTCATGTGCCTCTTGGCCTTCTTTCTGTCTTCTTTGGAAAATATTCTATTTAGGTCCATTGCCCATTTTTTTATTGGATCATTCATTTTCCTTTTATTTAGTTGTATAAGCTGTCTATAGATGTTGGAGATTAAACCTTTATCAGTGATAACATTTGCAAATACGTTCTCCCATACAGTGGGCTTTCTTGTTGTTTTGTTGACGGTTTCTTTTACTGTAAAAAAGCTTTTTATTTTGATGTAGTCTCGCTTGTTTATTTTCTCTTTAGCTACCATTGCCCTAGGGGCAGTATTAGTGAAGAAGTTCTTTTGGCATATGTCTGAGATTTTGCTGCCTGTGGATGCCTCTAGTATTTTTATGGTTTCCCGTCTTATGTTTAAATTCTGTATCCATTTTGAGTTTATTTTTATGTATGGTATAAGTTGGTGATCTAGTTTCATTCTTTTGCATGTATCTGTCCAATTTTCCCAACACCATTTACTGAAGAGACTCTCTTGACTCCATTGTATATTCGTGCCTCCTTTGTCAAATATTAACTGAGCATAGTGATTTGGGTTGATATCTGGGTTCTCAATTCTATTCCATTGATCTGTATGTCTGTTCTTGTGCCAGTACCAGGCTGTTTTGAGAACAGTGGCTTTGTAATACAGCTTGAAATCTGGTATTGATATCCCTCCTACTTAACTCTTCTTTCTCAGGATTGCTGTGGCTATTCCGTGTCTCTTATTGTTTCAAATGAACTTTTGGAGAGTTCTTTCTAGGTCAGTGAAATATGCCATTGGTGTTTTAATGGGGAGTACATTGAACCTATAGATTGCTTTGGGAAGTATGGACATTTTGATGATGATGACTCTACCAATCCATGAACATGGTATGATCTTCCATCTGTTTACATTTTCCTCTATCTCTTTTTTCAGTGTCGTGTAGTTTTCCGCATATAGGTCCTTTACTTCCTTAGTTAAGTTTATTCCTAGGTATCATAGTGTTTTTGGTGCAATGGAAAATGGAATTGAATTTTTAGTCTCTGTAAGTTCACTGTTGGTATATAGAAATGCAACGGATTTCTTGGCGTTAATTTTGTATCCTGCTACATTGCCAAATTCATTTATTAAATCAATTAGTTTTTTAATGGAGTCTTTTGGGTATTTTATGTACAATATCATGTCATCAGCAAATAAAGATAACTTTACTTCTTATTTTCCAATTTGGATGCCTCTTATTTCCTCTTCTTGTCTAATTGCAATGGTTGGTACTTCCAGTACTATGTCAAACAGGAGTGGCGAGAGTGGGCATCCCTGTCTTGTTCCTGTTCTTAGAGGGAATGGTTTTAGTTTTTGGCCATTGAGTAGGATGTTGGCTGTAGGTTTATCATATATAGCTTTTATTATGTTGAGGTATGATCCCTGTACACCCACCTTGTTGAGAGTTTTTATCAGGAAAGGGTGTTGGATTTTATCAAATGCTTTTTCTGCATCAATTGATATGACTATATGATTTTAGTCTTTCAATTTGTTCATGTGATGTATCACATTTATTGATTTGCAGATATTGTACCATTCTTGCATTCCTGGAATAAATCCTACTTGGTCATGATGTATGATCTTTGTGATGTTCTGCTGGAGCTAATTTGTTAGAATTTTGTTGAGGATTTTGGCATCTATGTTCATGAAGGATATTGTCCTGTAATTCTCTTTCACTGAGTTGTCTTTATCTGATTTTGGTATTAGGGTGATGCTGACTTCATAGGAGGAGTTTGGAAGTTTTCCTTCCTCTTGAATTTTTTGGAAAAGTCTGAGGAGGTTAGGTTTTAGTTCTTCCTTGAATGTTTGGTAAAACTGTCCTGTGAAGCCATCTGGCCCTGGGCTTTTGTTTGCTGGAAGCTTTTTGATGACTGTTCCAATTTCTTCCCAAGTCACCGGTCTATTGAGATTTTTAGATTCTTCCTCATTGAGATTTGGAAGTTTGTATTTTTTAGGAATATGTCCATTTCCTCCAGGTTGTTCAGTTTGTTGGAATAGAGTTGTTTGTAGTATTTTGTAACAATCCTTTGTATTTCGGCGGGGTCTGTTGTTATTTCAACTCTTTCATTTCTGATTTTGTTTATTTGATTCCTCTCTCTTTGTTTCTTGGTTAGCCTCGCTAGACTTTCATCATTCTTGTTTATCCTTTTAAAGTACCAGCTCTTGGTTTTGTTGATCTTATATATTGCTTCTATGGTCTCTATGTCATTTATTTCAGCTCTGATTTTTATTATTTCCTTCCTTCTACTTACACGGGGCTTTCCTTGTTGCCCTTTTTCTAACTCTTTGAGTTATAGAGTTAGATAATTTGTTCCCATTTTTTCTTGTTTTTTGTAATAGGCTTGTAGGGATATGAACTTCCCTCTCAAAACTCCTTTTGCTGTGTCACATAGATTTTGGATTGTTGTGTTTTTATTTTCATTTGTTTCCAGGATGTTTTTAATTTCTTCTTTGATTTCTCTGGTAACCCAGTCCTTGTTTAATAGCATGCTGTTTAGTCTCCGTGTGTTTGATTTCTTTGGATTATTTTTATTGTAGTTAATTTCCAGTTTTATGCCACTATGATCTGAGAAGATGCTTGATATGATTTCTATCTTCTTGAATTTGAAGAGACTTTGCCTATGTCCCAACATGTGGTCTATCTTTGAAAATGACCCATGTGCACTTGAGAAGAATGTATATTCTGTGGTTTTGGTGTGGAATGTTCTGAAGATGTTGATTAATTCCATCTGGTCTAGTGAGTCATTTAGGATTGATATTTCTTTGCTGATTTTTTGTTTAGGTGATTTGTCCAAAGGTGACAGTGGGGTATTAAAATCTCCTACTATGATAGTATTGCTATTATTCTCTCCCTTAATGTCCTCCAGCAGTTTTTTTTTTTTTTAATGTATTTTGGAGCTCTCGTATTGGGTGCATATATATTTACCAGGGTTATTTCTTCTTGTTGGATTGTTCCCTTTAGCATTATGAAGTCACTTTCATTATCTCTTGTTATGTCCTTCACTCTGAGATCTAATTTGTCAGACATAAGTATTACCACCCCAGCTTTTTTTTTCATTTTCATCAGCCTGGAAAAACTTTTTACATTCCTTCACTCTCAGTCTGTGTGCATCTTTTTTTCTGTAGTGCGTTTCTTGTATACAACAGATATGTGTCTTGTTTTCTTATCCAATCTGTTACCCTATGCCTTTTGATTGGAGCATTTAATCCATTTACATTTAAAGTTATTATTGATAGGTACTTATTTGACACCATTTTTATTCTATACCCCTGTGTTCCTTCTTCACTTTCTATTTCTTTATTTTTCAGTAGACACTTTAGCATTTATTGCATTGCTTTTTTGGTGGTGATAAATTCCTTTAATCTTTTTTTGTCTGTGAAGCTCCTGATTTCCCCTTCGATTTTGATTGATAGCCTTGCTGAGTACAGTATTCTTGGACTCAGACCCTTCCTTTACATGACTTTGTATATTTCATCCCATTCCCTTCTGGCCTGATAGGTTTCTGTTGAGAAATCAGTTGCTAGTCTGATGGGGGTTCCTTTATATGTAACTTTCTGTTTCTCTCTGGCTGCTTTTAAGATTCTTAATTTGTTGTTGGTGTTTGCCAATTTAATTATAATGTGCCTTGGCATTGGTCTCCTGGGGTTCATTTTGCTTGGGACTCTGCGAGCATCTTGAATTTGTGTGGGTTTTTTCTTCTCTATCTTAGGAAAGTTTTCTGTCATTATTTCTTGAAATATGTTTTCCATGTATTCCTCAGTTTCCTTTCCTTTTGGAACCCCTATTATTCTAATATATATATATTTTTTGTTTTGTATTGTGCCAAAGTTCCCTGAGGCTCTCCTCCTTCTTTTTAATTTTTTCCCCAGTAGCTGCTCTAATTGGGTATTTTTTTCTGTCTTGTCTTCTAGCTAACTGATGTGGTCCTCTGCTTTCTCTAGTCTTCTCTTGATGCTTTCTATTGAGTTCTTTACAGTAGCAATGTCATTTTTCATTTCTTCTTGATTCTTCTTTTCCTCTTGGTTCTTACTCATATTGTCAAATTTGTCTTCCATTCTTTTAGCCATCTTATGATAGTTACTCTCAATTCTTGCTCTGGTAGATTGCTTGCCTCTAACTCGTTTACTTCCTTTTCTGGTGATGCCTGCTTTTCTTTCATATGTGGGCTGTTTCTTTGTTTCTCCATGATCTCTCTTTTCAGGATGTCTGGTTATGTAGTTCTCTCTCTCCTGCTTTGATTTAAAGGCACATAATACAACACAACCAGGTCCCACACACAAGGCACTGGATAGAAATGTGTTTGCGATATAAATAACCTCCAATAAAGGTGACTAGAACCTAGCTAAAAAAAACATACAATCAAACAAAAAGAATAGGCAAATCAATCTTACAAGAAAAGCATACAACTTCAATCTAGTTAACATTCAACATACAACTATAAAGGGATAGAGAGAGTCTGTGGTTTTTTTTTTTTTTTTTTTTTGCATACAACTTCAATCTAGTTAACATTCAACATACAACTATAAAGGGATAGAGAGAGTCCGTGTTTTGTTTTTTTTTAGGACAGTGACGAGGGTGGTGTGAATAGGCTTGGAGCAGGGGGTTGGAAATTAGATATACACAAGTAGGGTGAAATTTTTGGAGGGGATAAACAGAAAGAATGGGAAAAATCTAGAGTAGAAAAGGGTTAAGGTAAACAGGGCACCAAAGGAAAAGGTTAGGAAGAGAGTGATGGCATAAGGGTAGGCCTGAGATAGAATAAAGTGTTGGAGAAGGAAAGATATATATAAACTGTAGAACAGTAATCCCGAAAGAAAAAATAAATAAAAAATAAATAATAAAAATAAACAAAAGAAAACAAGATAAAAAGGTAAAATAGTAGTAGTAATAATGTTGATTAAGTATACAATGTAATAATTAAAAAGGTAAAATCAAGTGAGGAAAATAGTTTCTTGAGTAAACTTTGCAAATAATAAAAAAATTAATAATTAAAAAAAATTTTAAAAATTTTAAATAAAATTTGCAATAATGAAGGTCATTCACTTCCTCTATTGTTTTGTTTGGCAAGCCTGTTTCCCAGTCTGGAAAGTATTCCAGTTCCCTGCATTTCAGTGCTCTTCAGTGCAGTAATCCGGTCCTGATTTTTAAGCAGGTCTTGCTTTGATTTTATTACACTAGGGTCAATTTGTGATTTAGCTTCTGGGTGGCAGTGTTTCTAGGTTGACTTCTCAGGCTCTAAAGCCTCTCTAGCTTCCCCCCACCCCCCTTGTCTGTGGCACTGATCTATGGAGGGGGAAAAGGGACAAGTCTGAGCCAACTGTAATCTCCTGTAATTCTCAGATATCCCTCTGAGTCAGATCCAAATATGTTGCTCTTTAGATATCTCCCCTATTAGGAGCCCCGTCCACTTTCATGGGTGACACCCACCCAATAGCCAGGGACTTCTACTTGTAATCACTGCCCCTGTTCTCCAGTTTCCGAGCACCCAGAGTGTGCAGGCTTTTGTCTTCGCAGTGAGCACTCACTCACTCTCTCCCCGCGAAGTCTGACCTTATTGCTGTGTGGTGGGGCACTCCTGTGAGTCCAAGTGTCATGCCTCCTGGGATCAGCATTCTGGGGGTCACAGCTGCTTGGTGGTCGCTGCGGCTATGGATATTCAGGCCTCTGACACAATCCAGTTTCCCTTTAAGATGGCGAGATTTCCCTGTCCAAGCCCATAGGTAGCTCCGAGAAGGGACCTAGCCTCGTCGTGGGTGCTCCCCTGTCAGGGGCACCCTGGTCAGTGGCCCCCCAATTTCTCCTGGTGTTCTGCTGTCTCTTGGCTTGCTAATAAACACTCCCAGCATGACCTTCAGCTGCTCTCTCTTTCTGCTTCGGGACAAGGCCCAGAATCCATCTATCTATTCTTCCTCCATTTTGTCTCCTCCCTCTGTCTCTCTATTAGAGTTCTTGTGATGGCACTTAGGACCCACCCTGATAACCTTGGTTTAATTTCTACAGCAGCATTCTTAACTTAATCACATCTGCAAAAGCCCTTTTTATAAATATAATTCCATTGATTAGGATGTGGATGTCTTGGGGGTAGGAGGTACACATTTTTCAACTTACATTAAATACTATCATATTCAACCTCCTTTTTCTACAAAAAGTACAAGAAGATTTGAGAAGGTCAGTCAGCCTCTGGGAATTGGTTTATACTCTTCCAATAAATAGATAGGGCAAAGAAAACTTTCAGCTTCTACTATAGTGAAAGGGTGACTATTTCCTTGCCTATGTTTTATGCAGTTGATATTTAGAAGTAGTAAATATACTACTGGGGATTGATGCTATATGATCTTGATTAAATCTTGCTATATTCGGCCCTTCATCTTAATGTGTTCACTTATATTGGGTTTACTAACAGTGGCACTATTGACATTTGGATTGGGTAATTCTTTTTGGTTGGCAGAGGCAGGGAGGTAGCTATCCTCCTGCATTGTAGGATGTTTATCAGCATCTCTGGCTTTTAGATGGAATAGTACTGCTTCACCCCTTTTTGAAAACTAAAAAAAGTCTCCAGATATAACCAAATGTCTTAGCGGGTGGGGTGTGGGCGAAGTTATCATGAGTTGAGCAACTACTCACCTATATGGGAGCATTTAGATTCAAGGCATTCTTTTTTTATTTTAACCTTTTTATCTCCTCATTTTATTGAAAATCATCTTAACATATAAATGTAATAAATTTTTAATTTTTTTTTTTTTTTTTAAGAAACAAGACTGAGGTCAAAGCACTGCAAATCACAATTACCTTCTTCCTGATGGACTATAAATTGACTTTTGGAGCCAAGTTTTCAATCCACCTAACAATATTATTTAGCTTACATCATTCATGAGGGTCCTTTGAGAGTTCTTGCCAAATGCCTTGCTGACTTCAGATCCTAAATCGACTGCATTTTAATGATAATTGTTTTAAATGATAAATAAGTTTGGCTGAACTTAGTCTGTTCTGGCATCTAGTAATTTAGTGGTTTTCTTTTTGAAGATCTCATAATCATCTGATTACTTATCTGTTTTAGAGTACTTTGGTGCTTCTGTTTTCAAGAAATGTATTTTTATTGATATCACAGAATAAGGGAAAGGGAGAGAGAGATAGAAACATCAATGATGATGGATGACAATCATTGATCAGCTGCCTCCTTCATGCTCCTTACTGAGGATTGAGCTCAAAACCTGAGAATGTGCCCTGACCAGCAATGGAACATTGACCTTCTAGTTCATAGAATGTCAACCGCTGAACCACATTAAGGAGGCTGGAATCAGCTTCTTTCTCTTTAAAATATTTGTTAACCCTCATTCTTTTGGTATTTAATCCTTTAGTGTAGGGGTGTCGAACTCAATCAGAGAAGGGGCCAAAATCTAAAATCCAGCCTAAATCGCGGGCCGAATGGTTTACTGAACAGTCATAAACTGTCATTGTGATGGAAACGCAGCGGAGTGCAGTGATGACAGCGCGGTGCGGGCCACATTGCAAGGCCTGGCGGGATGGATTTGGCCCGCGGGCCTTGTGTTTGACACATGTGCTTTAGTGCATGATTCCTAAAAGCTTAAAAACCACAGATATAAGGTATTTCTCTTAAGATCTATGTATATTTATATTCTTTATGTATAGATCTTAAGAAATATCTTACATGGCCAGATTATTATGATCTAGAGGCCCGGTGCATGAATTCATGCATGGGTGGGGTCCAGCCAACCTGACCAGGGGGAGGGGACATGAGCGGTTGGCCGGCCTTCTTTCTGGTCAAGGGGACAATTTGCATATTAAACTTTTATTATCAGTATATATCAAGCACCAAAAGGCTTTCTTTTGAAACCTTGCCTCTAGATAGCACAATTACATATCCAACTGAGTTTGTGACATCTTCACTTGGATGTATTAAACATAATTCAAATTATCTTGAACTCGTGATTTCCACATCCCAATTATGGTTTTCTTCACTGTTTCTTAGCTTGGTGAAGGTCACCACCATCTATTAACTTTTTCAACCTGGGACAGCAGTAAACAGTCATATGGACACCTCCTTCTTACTCCATGTCCAACCCACCAAAAAATAAAATAGATTATACCTTTTGAAAATATTTTTCAAGTCTTTCCCTCTCTCACACCAGTTCAAAGTTTACCATTTCTCACCTGGGCTAATGCAATAGCTTCATAATTGGATATCCTGAGTTTACTCCTAATGGGCACCAAACCTTTTTAAACATATGCATCTAATTATGTCATCTCAATGAATGCCCTTTGTTCCAAGATGCAAGTTAAAATCCTGACCATGGCTTAGAAATCCCAGTCCAGGCTGGAGCTACCTATCTCCATAGCTACATCTCACTCTGCCTTCACCTCCATGCCTGGCCACACTGGCTTTCTTTCAGTATGTAACCATGCACACTTTGTTTCCCTGCCATGAGACTTTTGCACTCATAATTCCCTTTTCCAGGTAGGCTTTCTCTCTGTATTTTGATCCTAATTCAATTTCCATTCATCATCAGGTCTCAGTTTGATCATCCCTCCCAAGGAGACCTTTCCCAACCACTAATTCAGACATTCCTTTGTGTCTCTAAATCAAATCTTCCTAACATATATTGCCATAGCACCATATACTTCTCAGCATCTATACTAATAAAAAGGCTATATGCAAATGGGTGGGACACCCTCACACATAACGAACAGTCAGCAGGCTGCGTGCACAGCAGGCACAGGTGGGCAGGGACTTGCAACATCTCAGACTTGTATCACACCATCACAATCCATCACCAGGAGGCCTAGGGCCTGGTGGAGGCATGCCTGCGCCAGGGGCCCAGAGGCCTCCGAGTTCCTGCTCTGGGGGACAGGAGGCCTCTGCGTGGCCCAGCCCAGGGGCAGGCCCTGGCAGAGGCCTCTGAGTGCCTGAACTGGGGATCCAGAAACCTCTGCATGGCCCGGCCTGGAGGCAGGACCCGAAGGAGGCTTCCACATGGCCCCGAGGTGGGACCCTGACTCCAGCCTACCTCTTTACTGCAATCCATAGAGGAGCCCTGGATGGGTGGGTGGGGCCTACCTCTTTGGGCAATGGATCCCAGGGCTTCTGCACTGTGATAGGGCACAGGCCAGGCTGAGGGACAACCCCTTCCTTGAGTGTACAAATTTTGTGCACCAATCCACTAGTTTTGGAAATATAATTTTATATTTGTTTGAGTGACTATTTTATGTTTTTATTGTTAAAGTGACTATGGAATTAAATGTCTCCTACACTAAATCAGTAAACTTCTTGAGGAAACAGGTGCGGCCTCATTTTGCTTACCTTTAGATCCTTGCCACAATTTTATCTTTCATTAGGTCACGTCTGTATCCCTTGCAAAGTAACTACATCTCACTAACTTTTGGTGATGGGTGAAGGAATGAATGAATATTAGATTCTGTTCCCTTGTAATGTGTTTGCAATGTGTAAAATTTTTCAACAGAGAATACAGAATGAAACCTGAGGTGATTTTGCTTCCGCTGCTCTGATTAATATAAAATCATTTGCCTTTAGAAATAGATAAAATCCTCATTCTTTTTTTTTTCATATAATACAAAAGCCATTTTATTGTAATATTTGTTTATAGTTGTTATTATTATTATTGTTGTTTTTTTGTAGTCATATTTGGTTCTAGGGTTTAAAATTTCTGAAATTATTTAAATTATAGGTCTGTGATTATAGGTTTGTGATTGGTATTTTAACACTGGAAGTCTTTCTCATTCCAACTGTTGCATGTAGGCTTTAAAAGCTATTCCTCCAGAGATCTATGTAACCATCCTTATTCTCCCCTTCCTCAAATAGAGGTCTGTACTTGCTTTCATTTAGACAACCTTTCTCATGTATTCTGCCAACTTTCTTAAAATATCAAATTCACCTCAAAGGTGTTTCAGAATTCCTTTCTCTAGATATCAAGGACTCTAACAGATTTTTCATTTCTCCCAAAGTTATAATCATTTCTATTCCACCAACCAGTTAGTTATGTAAGGCCTGTGTCTTAGGCATATGGCCTCAGGTAAGGCCCATTGTCTGTCAAAGTTCAAGTTCATTATCTGTTGGAAGAAGAGAAGAAACTAGATAAAGTTCTATCATATTCAAAATCTTCAAAGCAATCCAAGTATATCATATTGAAGAATCCATTTTCTTTTATTCCTATTGATGTTAGAATATGATGAAAAAGTAGTTGTTTTATAACATAAGGGTTTTAAAATGAGTCCAAAGGAGGGACTTCTAAATATCGAGGTTTCCCACTGAAACCGGTTTGGCTCAGTGGATAGAGTGTCAGCCCATATCTTTATGGCATGTCCTATTGAACAGGAAAAAAGTTTGGCTATGATGTATAAGTTCATTGTTATATACTGACTGACTGGCCCCCTCTCACACCAAGATGTTCTGGAAGAAGCTGAGCTGTTCTGTCTAAAAGAATGGGAAGCTCTGGCTCTGCATTTCAACTAGGTTAGTGAGAGGACAAAAATGATACCTCACCTAGCATAGCAGCCACTAGAAATGTTCACAGAACACTATACTCAATTACCTGTCTATTGTGTTATTGAAAATTGGCTTCTCTTATCCTTCTAGCAGAAACTGGTAAGTTTTGCTTTCTTATTTTTACTATGTAAATGAAATGGTCACTTCTCTTCTTTCTGGCTAAGCAAATCTTACCATCCTTCATGAACTCATTTAGGGAAGTTCTGTCTTTGACTTATAGTCCCAGTCTATATTTACCAATGCTGCTATGAATTCCTATGGTAGGTATTATCTGGATTAAGCCAGACTTATAGTCCCAGTCTATGTTTACCAATGCTGCTATGAATTCCTATGGTAGGTATTATCTGGATTAAGCCACAACACTTTTATAAAAAGTCATAAACATTTTATTTTTTAAAAAATGTACAATAATGCTTAGTTGTAATAAATAATACAGAAAGACCTCCTGTAACCTGCAATTAGTTTTGCCTAATGGTAACCACTTACTAAAATCACTATCATATTATATAAAAGCACAAGTAAGAAATTGACATTGTTATAATTCATCTTATTCTGATGGTGTGTGTGTATGTGTGTGTGTGTGTGTGTATTTAATTCTATCACATTTGTAGATTCATATACTCACAATCATAATCAAGGTCCAAAACTAATCTAGCAACTCAAAAATTTTTTCTCTTGCTCTCTATAACCACACATCTGCCCCTAATAACTCATCCCTAAACTCTGACAATCACTAATGTGTTCTCCATTTCTATAATTTTGTTATATCAAGAATAATAGGGGCGGAGCTTGAAGATGGCGACTGAACAGTTGGACTTGTTCTGACTCTGGTCCCAGAACAGATAGAAGCAGCGTCTGAGTCTCTCAGGGAATGTTGACTGGCAGCTAAGGGGCAGCAGAATTCTCAAGGAAAGTAAGGAAAGGTCCGCTGGACAGGATTTCCTGACCAAGAGGCCAGCACTGCTGTGGCCGCGGAGAGCTCTCCCTGAGGGAAGGCTGCTCCATTTTACCAGGAAAGGAGGAGCTTCTCTGAGGCCTGGAAAACCCACAGCAGGGAGGTCCATCGAGCAGCTGAGACGCCCAGATCAACGCAGACACGTGGATTCAAGGGAATTCTTCAGTCACCCACGGAAAGGTCAGAGTTTGCGGGGATAGCCTGAGGGATCGGGGTCCGGCAGCGCAGGCAGCTACGGTAGCCAGGGAGCTCCAGCCCCTCCCCCACTGTAGCCGGGGGCGCACTACCACCAGCTGAGCAGCACCCAAAGAAGGCTGCAGCGACACCTAGTGCTGGGTTTGACGTAATTCTTCCCAGAAGCAGGACTTTTTTAAAATGCCAGGGGTCATGGGACAGAGTGTTAAGAATCTTGGCTGTTTCGCCAAGGGCGGAAGATCTGGACACCTTGGTGCCTGATCCCCTTCACCCCCTTGCTTCTGAATACTAGGGAAGGACTGCCCAGTTGGGCATATACTGGGAAATTGCACGGGGAAATTGCCTTCCTAGAAACAAGGGATCTGAACCAGAAGAGATAGTCTGGGAGCCAGCTGGCACCCTGCCATCTAGAGCCATAGAGAAAGAAGGCCAGAGCAACCAAAAAGACTGGGAGGTCAAACCGGTAACACTGACACCTAAGAGCTGAATTACAAACTGCCTTTGTTTTTTCTTTCTTTTTCCTCTTTTCTTTTCTTTTATCTTTTAATTAATCAAAAATAAATGGACACAAATAACTAAGATATAGCCTACTTAAAATTAAGTATTACCTTACAAATCTGAAGTGCAGTGGAATGCTGGGAACTGCAAGACTGTCTGGGCCAAGAATTAGGAGTGCCAAATACATTAACAGAGGAAGTGAATGACCACTACTGGACATTTTTATGCTAATTTTACTATTCTTTATTTTATTTTCATTTTTTACATCTTTTATTTAATTTTCATTTTTTATATCTTTTAATTAAGAAACGATTTTTTTCTTTTTTCCTTACTTGATTTTACCTTTCTAATTATTACATTTTTCAATCTCTATCATCACTATTACTACTGCTATTTTGCAATTTTTGTTCCTTTTTTTTTCTTCTTTTTTTTCTTTTTTCCTGTCCAGTGCCATTTTATTTTTTCTTTATTTTACATTGGGAGTAACCTTCATTCTATTTTAATCTCTACTATAGCATCATTCAACCCTATCTCAACTCGACCTTTACACCATCACTCTCTTACTAAACTTTACCCTTTTAGTCTAAGGTTTATCCTATCCCTTTCCAGTTTTAGTTTTTCCTCTATTCTTTCTGTATACCCCCTGCTAAAACTCTCACTATACTTATAGACCTAAGTTCCAACCCCTGATCCAAGTGTATAAATACCAATCTCTGCACTATATTAACTAGTTAAAAAACAAAAACTGTTCTCCCCTCTGTCCTTTTCGCATTTTTGAGTGAAGGTTGATTATTGTGAACTTTTATGCTTATTAGTGAAATTGTTATGCTTATTACTGTGTTGTTATTGTTGCTTTGTATTTTTTTTTAAATCCTCTGTTTTTGTTTGTTTCTTTTACTTCTGTACATCATAGCCTTACTTAATAATAGGGGATATTGTAGTTTGTATTAATCTCCAAGTATTGTTACTGGCATTGGCTGGGTTCAGTGGTTGTTCTATGGCAATTTTCTCCACATATATATAGTTTGTTTCCCATTTCTCTTTTAGTTTGCTGCTTCTTCTTCTTCTTCTTCTTCTTCTTCTTCTTCTCTCTCTCTCTCTCTCTCTCTCTCTCTCTCTCTCTCTCTCCCCTTTATTTTTTCCCCTGTTTTCCAACTTCATTTTGTCATTACTTTTTTTCCTCTTTTTCTATCTCTTTATCCCTCTTTTTTCATTTTATTTACTTAATTTTTTTTAATTTTGATTTTTACTTTTTTAAATTTTTCTTTATTTTATTTTTACCTTTCTTCCTCCTCTGCTTTCCCCTAAGTTGCCTTTCTCTAGTGGTCATCTTTATTAGAGGTTATTAATATTGTAAATACATTCCTGTTAAGTGCCTCTTGTGTTGTACTTGGTAGTGTTGTATTTTGTACCTTTAAATCAATGCAGGAAAAGGAACACCACATAACCAGACATCCTGAGAAGAGGCCATGGGGAGACAAAAACATAATCAGCACATGAAAGTAAAGCAGGCATCATCAGAAAAGGAAGTAAACGAGTCAGAGGTAAGCAGCCTACCAGAGCAAGAATTCAGAATAATGTTCATAGGATGGCTAAAAAGAATGGAAGAGAAATTTGACAATAACCAAGAAGAAATGAGGAAGAACCATGAGGAATTGAAGAAGAATCATGAGGAATTGAAGAAGAACCAAGAAGAAATGAAAAATGATATCGCTACCATGAAGAACTCAATAGAAAGCATCAAGAGTAGACTAGATGAAGTAGAGGACCGCATCAGTGAGCTAGAAGATAAGATGGAAAAAAATACCCAAGTAGAGCAGCTTCTAGAAAAAAAGATTAAAAAGCAGGAGGAGAGCCTACGGGAGCTTTGGGACAATACAAAACATAATAATAGTCTAATAATAGGGGTTCCAGAAGAAAAGGAAACTGAGGTAGACATAGAAAAAGTATTTCAAGAAATAATGACAGAAAACTTTCCTGAAATAGAGAAGAAAAAACCCACACAAATCCAAGATGCTTGCAGAGTCCCAAGCAAAATGAATCCCAGAAGACAGACTCCAAGGCACATTATAATCAAATTGGCAAACAACAACGACAAAGTAAGAATCTTAAAAGCAGCCAGAGAGAGACAGAAAGTTACATACAAAGGAACCCCCATCAGACTAGCAACTGATTTCTCAACAGAAACTTATCAGGCCAGAAGGGAATGGGATGAAATATACAAAGTCATGCAAATGAAGGGTCTGAATCCAAGAATACTGTACCCAGCAAGGCTATCAATCAAAATTGAAGGGGAAATCAGGAGCTTCACAGACAAAAAAAGACTGAAGGAATTTATCTCCACCAAACCAGCAATGCAAGAAATGCTAAAGGGTCTACTGTAAAAATAAAGAAATAGGAAGTGAATAAGGAACACGGGTATAGAATAAAAATGGCATCAAATGTGTACCTATCAATAATAACCTTAAATGTAAATGGATTAAATGCTCCAATCAAAAGACATAAGGTAACAGATTGGATAAGAAAACAAGACCCATACATCTGTTGTCTACAAGAAACCCGCCTCAGAAAAAAAGATGCACACAGACTGAGGGTGAAGGAATGGAAAAAAATTTTTCAGGCAAATGGAAATGAAAAAAAAGCTGGGTTAGCAATACTTATATCTGACAAATTAGATCTCAGAGTGAAGGACATAATAAGAGATAATGAAGGCCACTTCATAATACTAAAGGGAACAATCCAACAAGAAGAAATAACCCTGGTAAATATATATGCACCCAATACAGGAGCAACCAAATACATAAAAAAAACTGCTAGAGAACATTAAGAGAGAGATTAATAGCAATACAATCATAGTAGGAGATTTTAATACCCCACTGTCATCCTTCAACAAATCATCTAAACAAAAAATCAGCAAAGAAATATCAATCCTATATGACTTACTAGACCAGATGGAATTAATCAACATCTTCAGAGCACTCCACCCCAAAGCCACAGAATATACATTCTTCTCAAGTGCACATGGGACATTCTCAAAGATAGACCACATTTTGGGACATAGGCAAAGTCTCTTCAAATTCAAGAAGATAGAAATCATATCAAGTATCTTCTCAGACCATAATGGCATAAAACTGGAAATTAACTACAATAAAAATAATCCAAAGAAATCAAACACATGGAGACTAAACAGCATGCTATTAAACAAGGACTGGGTTACCAGAGAAATCAAGGAAGAAATTAAAAACATCCTGGAAACAAATGACAATGAAAACACAACAATCCAAAATCTATGGGACACAGCAAAAGGAGTTTTGAGAGGGAAGTTCATATCCTTACAAGCCTATTGCAAAAAGCTAGAAAAAAGGGTAACAGATGATCTAACTCTACAATTCAAAGAGTTAGAAAAGGAGCAACAAGAAAAGCCCAGTGTAAGCAGAAGGAAGGAAATAGCAAAAATCAGAGCACAGATAAACGACATAGAGACCAAAAAAACAATACATAAGATCAACAAAACCAAGAGCTGGTTCTTTGAAAGAATAAACAAGATAGATGAACCTCTAGCCAGGATAACTAAGAAACAAAGAGAAAGGACCCAAATAAACAAAATCAGAAATGAAAGAGGTGAAATAACAACAGACCCCACCAAAATACAACGGATTGTTACAAAATATTATGAACAACTCTATTCCAACAAACTGAACAACCTGGAGGAAATGGACATATTCCTAGAAAAATACAAACTTCCAAAAATTGATCAGGAAGAATCTAAAAATCTCAATAGACCAGGGACTTGGGAAGAAATTGAAACAGTCATCAAAAAGCTTCCAGCAAACAAAAGCCCAGGGCCAGATGGCTTCACAGGACAGTTTTACCAAACATTCAAGGAAGAACTAAAACCTATCCTCCTCAGACTTTTCCAAAAAATTCAAGAGGAAGGAACACTTCCAAACTCCTTCTATGAAGCCAGCATCACCCTAATATCAAAATCAGATAAAGACAACTCAATGAAAGAGAATTATAGGCCAATATCCCTCATGAACATAGATTCCAAAATCCTCAACAAAATTCTAGCAAATCTGCTCCAGCAGAGCATCACAAAGATCATACACCATGATCAAGTAGGATTTATTCCAGGAATGCAAGGTTGGTACAATATCCACAAATCAATAAACGTGATACATCACATAAACAAATTGAAAGACTAAAATCATATAGTCATATCAATTGATGCAGAAAAAGCATTTGATAAAATCCAACACCCTTTCCTGATAAAAACTCTTAACAAGGTGGGAGTACAAGGATCATACCTCAACATAATAAAAGCTATATATGATAAACCCACAGCCAACATTATACTCAATGGGCAAAAACTAAAACCATTCCCTCTAAGAACAGGAACAAGACAGGGATGCCTACTCTCACCACTCCTGTTTGACATAGTACTGGAAGTACCAACCATTGCAATTAGACAAGAGGAGGAAATAAAAGGCATCCAAATTGGAAAATAAGAAGTAAAGTTATCTTTATTTGCAGATGACATGATATTGTACATAAAAAACCCAAAAGACTCCATTAAAAAACTAATTGACTTAATAAATGAATTTGGCAATGTAGCAGGATACAAAATTAACGCCAAGAAATCCATGGCATTTCTACACACCAACAGTGAAACTACAGAAACAGAGACTAAAAAAGCAATTCCATTTACCATCGTACCAAAAAAATTAAGATACCTAGGAATAAATTTAACTAAGGAAGTAAAGGACCTATATGCAGAAAACTACATGACACTGAAAAAAGAGATAGAGGATGATGTAAGGAGATGGAAGAACATGCCATGTTCATGGATTGGTAGAATTAACATCATTAAAATGTCCATACTTCCTAAAGCAATCTATAGGTTCAATGCACTCCCCATTAAAATACCAACGGCACATTTCACTGACCTAGAAAGAATTCTCCAAAAGTTCATTTGGAACAATAAGAGACCCCGAATAGCCACAGCAATCCTGAGAAAGAAGGGTAAAGTAGGAGGGATCTCAATACCAGACTTCAAACTGTATTACAAAGCCACTGTTCTCAAAACAGCCTGGTACTGGCACAAGAACAGACATATAGATCAATGGAATAGAATCGAGAACCCAGATATCAACCCAAATCAATATGCTCAATTAATATTTGACAAAGGAGGCACGAATATACAATGGAATCAAGACAGTTTCTTCAATAAATGGTGTTGGGAAAATTGGGCAGACACATGCAAAAGAATGAAACTAGATCACCAACTTACACCATACACAAAAATAAACTCAAAATGGATACAGGACTTAAACATCAGACGGGAAACCATAAAAATACTAGAAGCATCCACAGGCAGCAAAATCTCAGACGTATGCCAAAAGAACTTCTTCACTGATACTGCCCCTAGGGCAATGGAAGCTAAAGAGAAAATAACAAATGGGACTACATCAAAATAAAAAGCTTTTTTACAGCAAAAGAAACCATCAACAAAACAATAAGAAAGCCCATGGTGTGGGAGAACATATTTGCAAATAACACCACTGGTAAAGGTTTAATCTCCAACATCTACAGACAGCTTATACAACTAAATAAAAGGAAGATGAATGATCTAATTAAGAAATGGGCAATGGACCTAAATAGAATATTTTCAAAAGATGAAAGAAGGAAGGCCAAAAGGCACATGAAAACATGCTCAAAGTCACTAATTATACGAGAGATGCAAATCAAAACAACTATGCGGTACCATCTCACACCTGTCAGAATGGCCAACATCAACAAATCAACAAATGACAAGTGTTGGCTAGGTTGCGGAGAAAAAGGAACCCTAGTGCACTGCTGGTGGGAATGCAGACTGGGTCAACCACTGTGGAGAACAGTGTGGAGTTTCCTCAAAAAACTGAAAATGGAACTCCCATTTGACCCAGTAATCCCACTCCTAGGAATATATCCGAAGAAACTAGAAACACCAATCAGAAAGGATATATGCACCCCTATGTTCATAGCAGCACAATCTACAATAGCCAGAATTTGGAAACAGCTTAGGTGCCCGTCAGCAGATGATTGGATCCAAAAATCATGGTACATTTACACAATGGAATACTATGCTGCCATAAAAAAGAGGGAATTCTCATTTGCAGCAACCTGGATGGAATTGGAGAACATCATGCTGAGTGAAATAAGCCAATCAATGAAAGAGAAACACCACATGACCCCACTCATTTGTGGATAATAAAGATCATTATAAACTGATGAACCAAAAGATAGATATAGAGACAGTAAAGCAACAAGCAGATTGTCAAATTACAGCGGGGAGGGGAGGAGGATCTGGGGGAGATAATAGATCAACCGAAGGACTTGTATACATGCATATAAGTACAACCAATGGACATAAACGCTGGGGAGGGAGGGGATATGTGGGAGGGAGGGAGAGGGGCAAAAAAAAAATCAATAAAATATGTAAAAATAAATAAATAAATAAATGATAAAAAAATAAAAAAATTAAAAAAGAATAACATATACATTGAATCATACTGTTTATAACCTTATGAGCTTTGTGTTTTTTTCACTAAGCATAATTCCCTTGAGATTTACTCAAATTTTTATAAGCATCAATAGTTTATTCCTAATTATTGTTCAATAGTATTTATTGTATAGATATATTATTTTTCTCAGTTTTATTGAGATATAATTGAGAAATCATAATATATATGAAGTGTATTACATGATGATTTAATATATGTATACATATGTACAAATCCCCACAATCAAATTAGTTCCTATATTATTCACCTCACATATTTACTTTCAGGGTCCCCCCCCCCAATTATTTAATTATTCACCTATTGAAAATCTGTGTTGTTTCCATTTTTTTGTCTGACAATAATAAAGCGAGCTGCTATCACATTCATGTGTAGGTTTTTATGTAAATACTAGAGGCCTTATGCACAAAATTCGTGCACTCTGGAGCAAAGGGGGTGTTTCCCCAGCCTGGCAAGCCCTGTCACAGTATGGGAGCCCTGGGACTGATCTCCCCAAAGAGGCTGGCCCCCCGTCCACCCATCTGGGGCTCCTCGATGGATTGCCCCAAAGAGGTAGACCGGAGCTGGGGGTCTTGCCTCTGTGCCCTGTGGAGCCGCCAGACCCCTGATGTCACCACATGGAGCCTCCAGGACCCGCCTCTGTGGCTCAGTGTGGACCCACTGGGACCCACCTTTGCACCATGCATCAAGTCCCCACCCACCTGCACATGCCCACTGTGCACACAGCCTCCTGGTGATGCATTGTTATGGCATAAGGGCATCATGGCGTGAGGGCATGCCAACCACATAGGCTTTTATTAGTATAGATATAAGTTTTCATTTATTTGGAGTGAATGCCTAAGATTGCAATTGCTATATCACATGGTAATTTTATGTTTATTTCATGAAATGGCCAAATTGTATTCCACAATGTCTTTACAATTTTATATTATCATCAACCGTCTATGAAAGATTGATTTTTCTCTGCAATCATGCCAGCATTTGGTGTTATGATTTTTAATTTTAGCCATTCTAATAGTTATATGGTGATATACCTTGGCAGTCTTAATTGTAATTTTTTAAATAGCTGGTTATATTGAATTTTTTCATCTTATTTGCCGTCTCTATATTCTCTTCAATGAAAATTTCTTTTATATCTTTTGTCCTTTTTCTAATTGGGTTATCTATTATTATCCAATTTTGAGAGTTCTGTATATAGTGTAAGTACTAGTGCTTAGTCAGATATGCCTTTTTATTCTTTTTATTCTTTTTATTCTTTTTTTTTCATCCTTTTAGTAAAGGCATTCACATAACAAATATTTTAAAAATTTGATGAAATCCAGTTGTTTCATTTTTTTCTCTTATGAATTTGGTTGGTGATGTCAAGTATAAGAACTCTTTGCTTAACCTCAGATCTGAAGATTTTTCTCCTATTTTTTTTTCTAAACATTTTATAGTGTTTTTTTGTTTGTTTCACAGTTAAGTTTGTGATTGATTTTGAGTTAATATTAGGATAAAGTTTGAGGTTTAGGTTGAGTTTCATTTTTTGCCAATGGATATCCAATTACTTTAGCACCATTTGTTGAAAAGGGTATCCTTTTCCCATTGAACTACTTTCGCACCTTTACCAAAAAACAGTCAAGCATAATTGTGCGTGTCTATTTCTGTATTCTCAGTTCTATTACATTGATTGTTGTGTTTATCCCTTTGACAATACCACACTCTCTTAATTTCTATAGCTATATAGTAAGACTTAACTTTGGATAAAGTGATTCTGCTACTTTATTTTTCTTTTTTCAAGATTATTTTAGCTATTTTGGGCCTATATATTTCCCTCTAAATTCTAGAATAAGATGATCTGTGTTCACAAAATATCTTGCTGAGATGGAAATAGCATTAAATCTGTAGATCAATTAGGGAGAATTGGTATCATTACTATATTGAGTCTACCAATCCAGGAAACTATTTATTGCCATTTATATAGGTCTTCTTTAATTTACTTCATCAGCATTTTATAATACTCTCCATATAGATTCCGTACTTGTTTTTTTAGGTTTATACCTAAGCATTTCATGCTCTTAAAAGGGATTTTAAATAATATTGTGTTTTAAAATTTTGATTTCTGCATGGTTATTATAAGGGTATAGAATTGCAATTGATTTTTATGTGTTGATTTTGTATCCTATGACTTTACTAAACTCACATATAGTTCTAGGCTTTTGTTTTTTTCTTCTTTTGTCCCTTGTGATTTTTCTACTGAGAATATTGTGACAATGTCTTTTTTTCTGAATATGTGTGTGGTTTTTTTTCATCAACTGAATAAAGGCTTTGGGGCACTGTATGTTTCTATGCTACACAAATAGTGGAGGCTTAATATATATTTTGTGTAGGAGTTCTGCCAGCATTAGCACCATGACTGTGACTCTCAGTGATGTTTAAAAATACCTCATTTTGTTTTTGTTTGTCCCTTTTTCTTTTTCCTGAAAGAACTAATTCACAATGCATTTATCTGCATGTTGAAACTCCTGTTTTTCCTTGGAGTGCAATGCACTTAATCTATTTAGAGCAGTTCTTATTTATTTACAACTTCAAGAGAACAGTGTCTCAGTACAGATTGAAACTGGGATTTAATTAATGTCTTTACACAGTACTTGGATACTAACCTCTTTTAACTACTAGGGAAATACCTCTATATCTGATTCCATTTAGAGTCTTTAGCAGGTACACAAAGTGCTGTCAACAGTGTTGTTGTTTTTTCCTATGTGACACAGGCAATAATTAAAGTGCTAAAAGTGCTGAAACTGGTTTGGCTCAGTGGTAGAGCGTTGGTCTGCGGACTGAAAGGTCCTGGGTTCGATTCTGGTCAAGGGCATGTACCTTGGTTGGGGGCACATCCCCGGTAGTGGGTGTGCAAGAGGCAGCTGGTCAATGTTTCTCTCTCATCGATGTTTCTAGCTCTCTATCTCTCTACCTTCCTCTCTGTAAAAAAATCAATAAAAATATATTTAAAAAAAAATAAAGTGCTAAAAGCTGTGTATTGGTCTTTTTTCAGAGTTCACTTGGGATTAATTGTTTTTCATGGTTTGGTTGAGGACCCTCATCTGGTATTTTTTATTATGTGTGCAATGTGTTTGTATGGATATCATGTTTTTCAAGTATGTGTCATCATTTTTTATAAGAAAACGTCCTCATTTCATTTTCTAGTCTTTAGAAAAAATAGTTAATACCTGGCAGAATGTACAAATGAAAAAGAGAACAGATATGAGTGAAGAAATTCTGTGATTTAAAGGTAATAAGCAAAGGAATAAAAAGCAACCACTTCCTCAGAATACCTAGCTTGTAAATGATTAATAAAACCTAATAATATTACCTTTGCTTTATTGAAGCTTAATATTCTGCGAATATCTATAGCAAAAAGTTAATATCTAACTTTGTCAAAGCAAAACTGATGGCACTAGATGACAAAATCTAAAATGTTCTTATGGCTTGCTAAGACCCCCTTAATGTAATACTATATGTGAAGAAATACAGGGAACTCAGGAATTCATAACCCAGAGATCATCTTCCTAAAATAAGATCCCCCCAAATAAAACCAAGAAAGACTGAGTATAATTTAACATCAGACCTTTAAGATGAAATGAAGGTCAACTTAATTTGACAAATGTATATTCAGTGTATTGCAGGATTTAAGGTATATTCTAAGGCTACAAAGAAGTACAAGACAGATATTTTTCTACATCTATTGAAACACTTAGATATTCCTGAGACCAACTGGCATTAATAATAAATGAAGGGAAGTTAAGCAATAATGTCTCTGAATCTTATCTTTCTGAGTATGATTCAGATTCATAAATTTTTGAAATCTTTGTCTTGAGCACCAAAACTTTATAAATGGAGCAGTCAGCAAAATATGAACATAATCAATGCAAGTCACATTTCTATGTGTTAATTTCTGGAACTGTTAAGCTAGATATTATTTTTTTTCAAATTGGAAAAAGATGTTATGGTTGATATTTTGAACAGATTTACTCAGGTGGATGTTGGTATGACATTATTAAAAGACTAGAGGCCCAGTGCACAAAATTCGTACACTGGGGGTCGGAGTGTCCTTTAGCCCAGCCTGCAATCTCTTCAACCTGGGATCTCTCACAATCTGGACTACATGATCTTCATAACTCACCTGCCTGTCTGCCTGCCTGAATGCCCCTAACCACTTCTGCCTGCCAGCTTGATAGCCCCCTAACTGCTCCCTTATCTGCCTGATTGACATCTAACTGCTCCCCTGCTAGCCCAATTGCCCTCAACTCAACTGACCTACCCTGCAGACCTGGCCACCCCAACTGCCCTCCCCAGCCAGCCATCTTGTGACAATGTGGGGTGGCTCTCTTGTGACAACATGGGGACAGCCATATTGTAATGATGTGGGGATGGCCATCTTGTGATTATGTGGGGATGGCCATCTTGTGGTGGCCATCTTGTGATGACATGGGCATGCTCATCTTGTGACAACATGGGGCAGCCATCTTAGAATAACATGAGGGAGTCTATCCTGTGACACAAGGGCATGAGGGTCAATTTGCATATTACCTCTTTATTATATAGGGTATCAAATTTGTGTCTTTAAAGTTTGATAGATAAAACAACCAGAGGAGAGAAAATCCTACCCCTATGGTTTTCCAAATGAAGCCAAGTGAAAAGGTTCAGGTGAAAGAACTATTCATTTCCAACAAGGTCTCTGTGTGGTTGAGCATCCACATGGGAGAAATGAAGACAAGTATGTCATAACTGATGCCTTTAAGAAGTTTAAAATTCAGTAGGACAGATAGATTCATGTGTGAGGAATCTGGCTCCATGTTAAAATCCTATATATACTTCTCAGGCCTAGCCACAGAAGCTGTCCTCCTGACCCCAGACCAGCACCACAGCTAGGGCACTAGAGTCCCCATTAAGAACTCAGACACCCTCCCCAGTAAGGATTTTTCACATGTTTACATTCCTGTCTGCAGTACCTTCATTCCTGGTCTCTACCAGATGTCCTCCCTAGGAACCTCTGCCGAGGTCTTTTTACTGGAATGGAGGGGAAGTTTTGAAGGCACTTTTATCCACTATGACTCACTCGCTCCTACTCCACTTCACCTGCTTCTGGCCCACCTCAGAGTTCATAAAACAAAAGTCAAGAAACAATGAGGGGACCCCCAAGTCTACGCTGCTCCCCTTGACCCTTAACCCCTGCACTGCTCCATGGGGGAAAGTGGAACAGGGGAGTTGATGCTTTCTCCAGTTTTAGACTCTTACTTATATAATCACAGTAAGAGATTAAAGCCTGGGCTCTTTTATTTCTGGCTTGTTGCTTTAATGGACTACTTCACTTTTGAAAGCTCAGCTCTATATCTCCCAGTTTAACAGAGTTTTGGCAATGTGGACACAAATAATCACAACAGAGTGAGAGAAGTATAAATAAGGGCTTGTGAAAGAGCTCTGAGAGTCCAATGGATGAAGAGATTGAGAGGCTCAGGAGAAAATAATTCTGCTTGGGCTCAAAGGTGTACACTGAAACAAAGACTCCCTGGGCCAAAAAAGCAGCCTGTGCAGAAGCCTAGGGACTTAGCTACATGGCCCACTGGGAATTGTCAATAGAAAGCATAGAAATCATTGGGAACCAGTAGTACGGATGAGGTCAGACGTGCAGGCAGAAGGAATTTGGATTTTATACTCACGGGAAGCTACTGAAAAGAAAAGAAAAATAGATTTATCAGAGGAAAATAAAGATGGCTTTATTTACATTTGAAATGACAAGATTTATAGCAATAATGTCTCTAGAAGATATATTATCATTACCTAAAATACTTCACTTGTCCTATTATCTCTAAATAAAATTAATTATACTGACTTTAGGGAATGTAAGAGAATAAAGTAATTGCCCAGTTTATAAGCTGTTTTGTCTATTTAGTATTTTAGCTTGTCGTGTTTGGATCAATTTATTAAAAATAAAGTGAACTTGCCCAGTCAGTGTGCTCAGAGACTGAGAGTCAACCAAGAAGTCACCAGTTTAATTCCTAGTCAGGGCACATGCCCAGGTTGTGGGCTTGCTCAATTCCCAATAGGGGGCATGCAGGAGGCAGCCTATGGATGTTTCTCATGGATGTGTCTATCTCTCTCTCTCCCTTCTTCTCTCTCTAAAATAAATAAGAATATATTTTAAAAATAAAATGAAGTGAACTTTTTAATGATTTTATTGGCAATGCTAAATATTGAGTAGTTCTTTTAACATAGCAAAAAGGTCACCTTTTGGGCAAGCAGAACAAGACGACAGAACCTCAGAGTCCCAAATGCCTTATTTCCTGTGGCATTATACACACACACACAAGCTTGTGGAGTAGGATTCCTAAGCCAGTCTCCTGTAAGAGGTAGTTAGCATTACCATTAAGTGCACAAGCCAAAGATGAGATTGTCTCAGTTCCCAGCCCCACTCACTGGTTACTAGCTACAAGACTGAAGAATTTATGTAATATTTCTTGGCCTCATTTTTCCCTTTCATAAAATGGAGATAATAATAGTGTTACATTTCCACACTGGGCATTGGCCATTCCCAGGCATGGTCTGGGACCCTTTGCATGTCAGTCGACATCCAGGTTCTTAATTTGCACAGGAAATTTTTCAAAACATGAGTCCAGGTGAAAGAGAAGCTAAGTTCACTAAATTTTGGGACAGTGAGGCAAAGGAAGGAACCCTGAGGACAGGATCAGGGGTAAGCCTAGGATGGGCTACCCCTGCCCATTGCTCCCTGGGTGCAAATCTAGCGCTTAGGTTAGAAGAAGCAAAGTAAATCCCTGAGGAAAGGGGTGTGGGTGTGCCAAAGAACACACACTGGAGTTCTTTGTCCTGAGGATTTTATCTGTATCTTATAGGTGGGAATTTTAGGGGCAGTCCTAGGGGACAATTACATCATAATATTCATTAGAGCTCTAGGTGTGTTGTTTAGTATGCTCATGTACCCAAATGAGTGTAGAGTGAGGTCAGGGGTCATTCTCTGGTTAGTTTCACTGCTATAATATCTTGGACTAGCATGGCTCTAACGTTTTTGTTTTGTTGTTGCTATCTATCTCCCTGACTAAGGAGATTTAAACCACCTGTTCTTAAGTGTCTTTGGTTTGGAAGGATAGGTTTAAACCACCTGCTCTTGGGTATCTTTGGTTAAGGAGGATATTCTTGTGATTTATTAGCTGGCTGTTAATCACGCAGCCTTTCTGAGGCCATTTGTTCAACCATCTGTCTCAGTTTCCTCATTCCATGTGCCAGGGAATTTTCCTAGTTTTTTTGTTTTTGTTTTGTTGTGTTTTGTTTTGTTTTATTTTTCCTAACTTGCCTCAATCATACCTATCTAATAGGATTGTTGGGATAATTATGTGAGTTAATAAATGTAAATAAAGCATTCAGAACAACCTAGAAGAGAGGAGATAAGTGGTTACAGAATGTGATGTAGGAGAAGGAGACCTCTGTTTCTGTAGAGGTTTGTGGTTTAACAACTTAGATTTTCAGAACTGGCAAACTGGTGATGAGAGCGGATTTGAAAAAGTTCCAGTGGGCGGAGTTGGGAGATATAAGGAGTGAATGTAATTGGAAAAAGGCAGAAGTGATCTGGCCTCTTTTCTTGAAATTTCAGGGTTTTGAGAAAGTTAGACAATTTTAGCTTCCAGAAACAGTGCTACTCAGAGAAGTTTAGGACAGAAGAGTTCAGCTTGTTTGAAGGTGGAGGCAGTGGGAAACAATCAAATAGAGGAGAATTAAAGATGTTTGAGAAAGGGAATGGTTTTAAAATAATGAGTAAAAGATGTTCAGTTCATTTGTGATTTTTAAATTTTTTAGTATACATATTTTCAAATAATTGTCAACATTTCCCAAAACTTGTTTTATCCTTGAATTGGATAAAAAATATTGCCAAAGTATTTTGAAACATTCCAGACACTATATGCATTTATCTCATAATAACTTAGTATTCATCTCTAAACTAATAAGGGCTTTTGTTTTCATAAGCATAATGCTATTATCAGACCTAAATGATAACACCAATTCCTCATGATCTCAGTTCACATTAAGTGTCCTTCGTTGTCTCTAGATGTCTTTTTTCAAATGGCTTGTTCAATGCATCAATATAAGATCAATACATTGCATTTAGTTATTTCTTTAAGTGTCTTTCAATCTCTAACAATCTTTCCTCCATAATCCTTTTCTCCCATGCCATTTATTTGTTGAAAAAAACAAAATAATTTATATTGTAGAATGCCCCACCTTTTGAATTTGTCAGATTATTTCCTTTTTGTGTCTTCTGATTTATTGAAAGGTAATACTTGGTGCCATAGATTCAGAGAGGAAATGTTTTTTCCTCCAACTACAGAAGCAAGAAGGACAAAATGATTGAGATGGAGAGAAGAAAGCTATGCATTTCATATTAAAGGGCTTCAGTCAATTTAGTAAAATGGCATGTAAGATCATTATTGGGATAACAATCGAGGGACTGTGGCTATGAATTTGAGGGCCAAAGATTTGGAATTGAGTTTGAGGATTGGTGATTGAGAATCAAAATGAGATGTATTAAAGGCTCACCAAGGAATAATGAGAACTACACAGAGTTGATAAGCATTGCTTTGTGGACAAACAATGATGTTGTTTTCTTGAACTTCTTCATTTCCAGTGAGTGGCCTCCAGCTGTAGGGTTCACTCAGGATTGATGAGTGCCAGAGTGGGTAGAGTTGTGGAACTGGAAGCAGATTTGTAATCATCAAGGGTGCAGCTGAGTAAAAGGCTGAAATGCCTGAGGTGGGAAGAATTTTGTGCTAAAGATGCTGATAGACTATGAGAAAGAGGAGATAAAGGGCCAGAGGACTCAGTGGAAGAAATGCAAAGATAAACACGCTGCTCAGGAGGGCTCACCATCAGTGAACTAACTTCAGCTATTTATGAGGTTGATGCGTGACTGAAGATATGAGTGCCTGACAGAAAGTTGGAAGGAAGGAGTATGGGTAGTCTCAAGCCTGCCTCCCACTCCCACTTTACTACCACTTTGCCTGTGACCTCAAACAGTTCATTTATTCTCTCTGAATCTCAATGTCCTTTATCACAAATTGGGAGTAGAAACCACATCACATCAAGTTATGAGAAGAATGATTGAGATATGGTATGCAGAGCTTCGATGGGCCTGACTTAATAAGCATTAACAAAACATCAATTGCTGGAACTGACAAGGTCAAGAAATCATGAGGTCAGGGTGTCCTGTAGCCCAGGAGGTAAGCTGCGTGTTTAAGGATTGTTGTCCATTATGAAGTCATTAGTACTTTTGAAGGGAAAGCCAATAAAAAAAAAATTAAGAAATCTAAATAATAATGATCAGTGACAATTCCGGCAATTTGAAATCAATAAAGCTAAAAGAAAAAGGACTGTTGTTTGTTCACATATCCTCAAACACAAATACAGTGTGCCCATTCACACTGTATTCATGCCTACAAGTCCATGCTTTCATGTGTTCCAGACTGATGATGGTTGTTTTGTAATCTCCTCTGATTTATAGCCATGCAATCAATAATTAGGTATTCTGGCTGGGTAAGCCAGATAGTCATGAATGTAAATCAAGGCTGTTTTTTTTTTAACCAACCCCCCCGCCCCGAAAAAAAAAAAAAAAATAAGCCTGTTTGCAGATTCCACTCTCCTATCTTTCAGTATTCACAATGTAGCAGGGAAATCCGGAAGAACCTCATCGTGGTAAGAGTTCATTGAATATTCAGTACATATGGGAAGTCACAGAGAGCACTACAATTTAATCAGGCACTTCTGATTAAGGTAAACAATAAACAGAACATCTCAGAGAAGAGCTAATTTCTGGCTAAGGCCGGGCTCTTAGGGAAGGTTTAATAGGGACTGGTGAGACGAATCCAACAGTTTCCAGCTCAGGCATTTTTTGAAACACTGGAAGACTGATCTGCGAGTTGATGAATATAAATGTACCAGACAGTCATCTCATAAGCTGCACAAATGGTCTTGGCTGCCGCTAAGTGGGTGGGAAGTGAACAGGAAAGAAAGAGAAGGGGGCTGCTTTGTTTGTGTAGCAAACAGTCTCCGGCTGATGAAAAATGCTGGCAAGGTTCCATGTTTTGAGAGACTTGCAAGAATCTCCTGCCTGCGTTTTATCTTTGGGTGTTGCCATGGCTACTGATGGAAAGAAATGAAACCCAAAAGGTGGAGGGGGGCAGACAGACTAGGGGGTGGAAGAAATGGGGAAAACAATCTCAGCAGCCAAGCATCTGGGAAGATTTATTGTTGAAGGTCTTGATTGCTTATCCCGCTGCATATACTGCATGTTCAAACATCTGTTCTGACGGTAGTGGTTACCTTTTAGAATAAAGCTCCATAAAGGACTGCACTACAGATTAATCCACCTGCCCTGGAGCATCTTTCCTTACATTTCTTATCAGGGAAGGTAAAAAAGTTAGCAAACTTACCTTCAAATCTCAGCTTTGCACTTCCCAGCTATTTGTTTTTGGCCAAGTTATTTAACTTCTTGACATTACGGGTTATCCACTACTTCTCAGTGTTGTAAAGAAATCATATGTGTGAAAGCTCTTAGCACAGCACCATGATTGTAGCACCCACTTTAGGTCAGTTTTTATTCTGTTCCTTATAAAGTAGTCTATGAGTTGGTTGTGACAAGACAGTCCACTTGTCCGTTTCCCCAGTCTTCCTTTAGGGCCATGAACATATGGAATCGGCTTCATTAAAGTGGTGTGTTATGGTTCATAAGAGCTGGTGAGTGAATAAATTATACCCTCAGCTTATCCCTGGGCAAATCTCTCCCTCTGGTCAGGCCTCATTGAGGAACAGGGAATACTCCATCACTGCTGGCTGCAACATTCCCACCCAATCCTGGTACTTTGGGGTATAAATAAGAGTTTTATAAATGGGAACATCTTTCCATAGAACATCTTTTCTGTTACCATACTCTTATCTTCACTTCTGATAAATAGGAAATTGGCGGTGGTATTTAGCCTAGTTTCCCTTTAGCTGGTTCTGCCAAGTGATTAATTTTATTAGCAACTTAAACTCAGTAAGATCATTATTTATATTTAAAAATCTTTTCATAAAGTGAGTACTGCCTTTGAAATGTGAATGCTTATCTCCCCTCATCTCAATTTGTTAGTTTATAAATATGGGTTTTCATATGCCGTACTATGTTTTCGTAAGGTACAAGAGTGAAGGGTGTCCACTATTTTGAGCATCTTATTAAAATAGACACAGAATGTACTCCCCTTCTCTTCACTAGGGTAACCCATTATTTTAAAGTGTGCTATTACAGTTATTTTTTATTTTTAAAGAAGTAATCTAACATCTTCTGAAAAGTGATAGTAATTCATTTTTTCCACATATGTTTTCCATTTACATCTGATAAAATGTTTTTTCCCTTTTCTGTACTGTCAACATAACTGCTGAATCTTATCCTTAGGACATACTCTGGGATGCAACCTGCTTGTGAGCTGTGGAATCAATGTGGCAGTTGCAATGAGAATTTTTAAAAAGTGAAATGGATAATAAGAATGGATAATACCAGAGTCCATTATACATGGAAGGTTAAGTACTGCTTCTTAACATTTTGCTTTAGTTATATACTCTCTCACACATGCACATGTGGACTGAGGCTAAAACAAATTCTTTCTTTCCTTCCTTCCTTTCCTCCTTCCTTCCTTCCTTCCTTCCTTCCTTCCTTCCTTCCTTCCTTCCTTCCTTCCTTCCTTCCTTTTTTCCTTCCTTTTTTCCTTCCTTTCTTCCTTCAACTGTTGACTTCTGGGATGTAATCCAAGGCAAGTGGGGAGGATTATTGGAGTCAGGCAAGGTTAGGATTTTGGAACAAAGTTTTCATCTCCCTCACGGTGTGAGAATTTGTGATACCTATAAAGTACAGACATTCGTTTGGTACTGGAATATTTCTTAGAATTTTCCGCATTCGTTTTGGACATGCTACTATTTGGCCAGTTACTAAGGTTCAAAACATCAGGGTCTCCTTTTCTTCTTTTTCTGTTTCTTATTCTTGACTTCAAATCTGTTGCTGGATAATGATGATTCTACTCTGCCTTACTCATCACAACTCTCCCTTCTCTACCTTCATTGCTCCACCTGATTCCCTCATCCCCCTCATTCCTGGGTTATGATAGCAGCTTTCTTACAACCTCCAAATTTTCTGCTGCCCAATAAATTATCCTAAAATATAGTTCCAAATTACCACTCCTATGCTTAAAAACTTTCAGAGCTCCCCTATTACCTAGTCATTTTCACACTTTATTTCCTGGTATTGCAGGACCTTATGATCTAAGGCTAGCTTATCTTTCCAGTCTTGTCCATTGCTCTTGTGGCCCAAACACCAGCCAACTGGAACTTCTTGTTGTTCTCCTTTGTTTTTTCCCCATCTCCATAACTCTTTTTCCACATGGTTCTTTCTTCCTGGATACATGTTTTCTTACATCATTTTACTCCCAGTTCCCTAAATCCATAACTTTATCTCTTGTTCAAGTTTATGGCCAAATACCACTTTTCTCTTGATTTGTTTCTCCAGGTAGGAGCTCCTTCCCACCTTTAAACTCTCTTTGCATCTTATCTATATCACTCTGAGGAAACATTTAGGCTATTTTGATTTTAGTTGTTCATGTACATGACTTGTCTGTCTTTAGATGAAATCATGCTTCTCCATCTCCTATTTATCACAGAGTCTTGCAATAAATAGCACTGATTATGTATTTGCTGAGTATGTTTATGGTCTAAAAGCATTAATTATTTCAAAATTACCTTGGATAGTACCAGAAATTATTCATCATATTGGAAGGATAAAAATCATACAGATCTGAGAATAACTATTAATCCTTTTAACTACTTTCAGAAACCTCCAAACTGTTGCCTGACATATTGGCCCTTCTCAATCCATTCGCACATATAATTAGTCCTCTTCAGTCAGTTATGTGGCATACTGCCGCATCATGTTAATATGACACCTACCAGGGTCAACAGCAGAGGCTCCTGCAAGATTTTAGTATTGTCTCTGGCTTGAACTTTTGGTGTTTTGAGTGTTTTCAAAGTCTTGTCCCTGGATTAGCAGCATCAATAGTACATGGAAATTTTATTGGAAATGAAAATTTTCTGCCCCCAACCCCAGACATATTTATTGGATGGTCTGGCACATAGCTGAACGATCTGTGTTCCAAGTCTTTCCAAGGGATTCTGATGCTTGCTGAACGTTTGAGCACTTCTGGTTTAGACCTCCCACTTCTTTCCCCCATCCATCTCTCTCTCTCTCTCTCTCTCTCTCTCTCTCTCTCTCTCTCTCTCTCTCTCTCTCTCTCTCTCTCATACGAGTTCTGAACACCATTACAATGTGAACAAGGGCCCCAAGTCAATCAATCTCTACTCATAGATGATTATGCATCAGAAAGAAAAACAGTATTGCAAATATACTGAGAATAAGGAGAGCCAAAGTTTAGAAAGCAAAATTAGATATAACTAATGAACCTATTTCATCACTCACCAGAAGTTTTAAAGTTTCCAAAAAGCCTTTTCAAAATCCTTTTTCTTAACCCTCCTTTTTAAACCTACATCCTCTGTGTACTACCACTCAAGATAAATGACTTCTCATCCAACATTTTCCATTACTTACTCCCTAGTTGTGTAACAGAATTCTGTTTTCCATCACTAATTTTAGAGTATTAGCAACATTGTAAGTTGGGCTGGCTTTTGTAGACTTGCTTAGGGCTCTAATTTGCAATTAATATCATTGATGCTACAGGGAAATGTAGTCTCAGTTCCAAAAATCTGACTCACAAAGCATTGAAAGGTGGCATTGGGAACTTGATGTGCTGGGAGAAGATATTGTGCTTTATCAGGTTATTCATTTTATATTGTATTTCAGGTATGAAAAATTGACATCAAAACATACCTTTCACTGAGAATATTGAGGAGGCATGGGTAGAGCAATAGCCTATGTCAGAATCTTTTCTTTAGGTGCAAAGAAATGCTGACTACCACTTCTCCTGGACCTTTCCTCATTATATTTAATCTTTGTATCCTGGTGAACTATAAGGACCACTGAGGGAATGGCATTTTCAGGTCTTTTTAGTTAATTTTATCTGAAGTTTTTAAAAGAGAGACTAAATGTAAATGAACTGGGCATCTGAGTTAGGAATGCATTGCCTCAGGGCCTTTGCACCCATTGTTCCCTCTACTGGGAACACTTTCTCCTTCAGTCTTTGCTTGGCTGGGTCCTATTTTTATAATTTTAGACCCACCTTAAAGATCATAAGGAAGATCTTCCACACTACTTATCTTAATTAGCTCTCACTTCCAACTTTATTTTCTTCATAACATTTATCTCTACCAAAATAATTGTATTTTCTCTTACTTGATTATTGTCTTTCTTCTATACTGTCATGTAAACTTAATGAGCATAAAAACTTTGTTGGTTACATTTTCTGCAGCTTTTTTACTGCTTAACATATTCCAGGCTTACTGTAGATGATCTATAACTTAAAAAAAACACCCTAAATAAACGAAGAGATGAGAAGAAATAGGAAGAGGCACTTTCTGACCCCACAGGCTTTAGGAATCCATCACAGAGAAGTGACTTTGAGAACTGATTCACATTCTGCTTTGATATAGCTTTGAACACTTGAACCTTAGTTTTCTTTTCTGATGATGATTATAAATACTTTGCAAGGTTGTTTTCAAGCTAGGGATAGCATACAGAAGATGTTTAGTATAGTGCTCATATCAGCTATTGCTACTAAATGTTTATTCCTCATTTCTTCTAGAACACAAACTAGTGGACAAAGATGGCCTTGTCTGTAAAAAATTTGTAGATAACTGATGTGTTTATTATTCTGGTACCATTTTTTTTTAAAAGAAATTTATTTGACATATCCCTTGAGGGTAGAAGTTGAGGATAGAATGTCATGACATTTCTTACCTTCTTTCTTTTAATATATTCAGACCAGATTCAGGTGTTCCAGAAGAATTGCAAATGTTTTTTCTTATACAAAAGCTCTACTTGAGTCAGATATAAATTTCATGACAGGACACATCTCTGAATACGTGGACTGTATATGGACAACAGAAATATTTTCCCATAGAACTTAGAGTAGTCATGGTTCTAGGATTTCATTTTAAGGGGACTTTGGAATAATAATATTGTTGAAATTGAGGATTAGAGAACTTTTTTTGAACTTACATTTGCATATGAAGCACATAATTTTTTAACTAAAATCTTCTTTACATAGGATAACTGAGGCAACAAGTGGAGTATTGATAGATATTATGAAGGCAGACTAAAGTCACCTGCTAAGCAACTCTTTGTCTCTGTTCCTGGTAATAGTTAGGTCAACTTACTGGTTGCCTATAAGAGAGCACATGTTGTAATTAGACAAACAGAATAAGATATACCAAGATCCTAAGTTCTCCATAATGCAGTTTAAATACCAAAGACAACAAGCTATCCATTATCTCTATTCAGCATTTTACTGGATGTTCTTGCAATACATCAAGAAAATGAAATAAACATTCTAGAAGAATTCAAATAAATAAAAGAATTAAAAAAGAGCAAAAAATGTCCTATTTGTGAATATGATTATGAATATAAAATACTCAACCCTGTGCAGATACATTATTTGAGTTAATAATTAGCAACTTTTAAGATACAAAAACAATGAAAATTAACCACATTTCTATATTGCAAGGAAACAGAATAGTACATGGCATTTGAAAAATAGAATAGTCCAATGTGGATTGGTAGTGACAGGGTTTGGGAATTGCTTCTTCAAAAATTACTTTGAGTTGCAGACATCTTCCATCATAGGTTCTACTACCTATAGGATTTATCTTTCTCTGTTTGCAGATAGGAAAAGTAAGAGAAAGATTATTTGGTGGAGGAGGGGTGGGGGTGGGGGAAGAGGAGCAGCAATCTTTATAGACCACATTCCATTGACTAGAAGACAGTGACATCTCACTATAAGGGAGTCTGATAAATTTTGTGTAGTTATTTGGGCAGGAGGGAAAGTAATTAGGTTTTAATCTATAAATAAGAGTTTTTATTGTAACTTCTCTTAACAACTTCATTATTAGATAGATCCCCTGTGGATATCAGGGAGAAGAAAAATACACAGTTCCTGTAAGCTTAGGAGAAATATAAAGTACTCTCGATGACTGATCTCTGCATCAATTCTTCCATATGATTCTGTTTACAATTCTAACAATTTTCATGAGGACATCAATGCATTTGTGGGCTAAATTGTCTATTTAAGAAATAAGTGAAAGCTCCTTCTGTGTGACAGTTACTATGCATAGATTTGGTTTGTTGGACATTAATTCCACAGCGGCAAAAACATCGATGAATGTGTTTCTGTGTGTGTTTTTTGTTTTTTTAATGGATTGAAACCAATTTGCAGAATGAAGCCATATGCTAATTATTCTTGCTTCTATCACTGAATGAATTAGCTTGTGAAAGTATTTCCTGAGCTAATGAGGCAAACGTTTTCTTGAATTCAGCTGGAGAATAAATCCTTAATATTATTATCATTTCAAGAATGAGGAAAGCAATGAGAATAACATCATCAAATTTGCTAAAGCAACCACCATAGTTATGGACATAAGTTTTTGGAATCACCAGTAGAACAGTGACTATGTGATAATAACTAGAAAAACTAATGAGCAATTTAAAAGCCTTATTAAAATGCCCTAGCCCGCGTGGCTTAGTTTGTTGAGTGTCACCTCATGTACAGAAATAAGGCCACCAGTTTAATTCTTGGTCAGGGCACACACCTCAGTTTTGAGTTTGATCCGCAGTCAGGTGCATTTGGGAGGCAGCCAATTGATGTATCTCTCTCTCTCTCCCTCTCTCTTCCTTCATCTCTCTTTAAAAATAAATAAAAACATATGTAACAAAATTTAAAATATTATTAGAATGGGTGTGAGATAAGAATAGTTAAATGTAGCATCATGAAAGAGAGTCCAAATAAAGTTTTGGAAATAGATTATTTGTTTAATAAAATATTATAGATTTTGGACCCATTATTTAATCTCTGGGTATAGATTCCCCCCTCCCCTCCCCCTCATCCTATATAAGAGATAATATGTAAATTGACCCTCACACAAGATGGCCACTACCATGCCATGTGATCAAAGATGGCCACTATAAGATGGCTGGCAGGAGAGGGTAGTTGTGGGCAACCAGGCCTGCAGGGGAGGCCAGTTAGGGGTGACCAGGTCAACAGGGGAGGGAGTTAGGGGCAACCAGCCTGGAAGGGGAGGGAAGTTGGGGGTGGTCAGGCTGGCAGGGGAAGGCAGTTGGGGGTGACCAGGCCTTTGGGGGAGGGCAGTTGGAGGTGACCAGGCCTGAAGGAGAGGGCAGTTGGGGGGAGAAGTAGACCTGTGGGAAGGAAAGTTAGGGGCAACCAGGCTGGCAGGGGAGGGCAGTTAGGGGCTACCAGGCCAACAGGGGAAGGCAGTTGGGGGCAACCAGGCTGGCAGGGGAGAGCAGTTGGGGGTTACTGGGCCAGCAGGGGAGGGCCATTAGGGCTGATCTGACTGGCAAGGGAGGACAATTGGGGGTAATTAGGGCAGCAGGGGAGCAGTTAGGTGTTGATGAGGCTGGCAGGGGAATGGTTAAGCGGTGATTAGGCTGGCTTAAAAGAGGTCCCAGATTGGAGAGGGTACAGGCTGGGCTGAGGGACAACCTCCCCCCCCCCCCCATGCACAAATTTTGTACACTGAGCCTCTAGTATTTGAAATAAAGGTGTTGGAAAGGAGAATGAAACTTGAGGGCATTATGCTAAGTGAAATAAGTTCGGCAGAGAAAGAGAATTACTATGTGACATCACTTAAATGTGAAATCTAAAAAAAAACCTGAACTCAGAGAAACAGATTAAGATGATGATTTCCAAGGGTTGAAAGTTGAGGCAGTGCAAAAGGAATATGTTGATAAAAGAGTATGAACTTCCAATTATGAGATGAATAAGTTCTGAATAACAATGTACAGCATAGAGATTTTGATTAATACTGCTGTATTATGGTAAATACTTAAAAGTTGCTAAGAAGGTAAATGTTATCATTTTCTCACTAGGAAAAGGATTTAGTAATTAGGCGACATGATACAAGTGTTAACTAATACTGTGGTGTTAATCATTTTGCGATAGAGATGTGTATCAAATCAACATGTGTATACTTTATACTTACATAATGTTATAAGTCAACTATATTTCTATAAAGCTGAGAAAAAGGTGACATTGGTTTTTGTTTGGTAAAATTGTATTTAGTATTTTCATCAATCTTTAAAATTATATTTGTGATTTCCCTTTTGTACCATCTTTGATATTCTGCTTGGACATTAATGTTGTAATTGCTTTATAAAAATAATTTATAAGATTTTTTATATGATATTCTATGAAAAAAAAGTAATATTGAGTTTTGAAAATTTTATAGAATTCCCTATGAATTACTTTATTTCTGGTGTTTTTATGGGGAAGTTTAAAAAAATATTTTACTTCTTCTGAAAATTAGGATGGTTAATACTTTCTATACTTAATGGGTTCCATTTTGGTAGACTGTACTTCCCTAAAATATTATCTACTTCATTGATTTTTGTGAATTTATTTGCATAGAAGTCTATAAAGTAGCATCTTGTTTTTACAGTTTCTTTTGTTTTAATCTTTTGTAATTTATTAATTTGTGTATTTGTGTTTTCTTCCTCTTGATTTTCTGATTAAGTTAGCCAGTGATTATTTTGTTGAGTTAAATAATGTTATAATTAGCATGTTATTATTATTTAGCATTTTATGTTCTCATATTTATTGTTACCTTCAGCTTGAATAGTTTTGTTTTACTTTGCTGTTCTTTCTCTAGCTTTTATTAAAAATTAATTCATTTATTTTTATTCTTTGTTACAAAAATGTTCTTTAGAAATTCTGTAATCTTAGTTTTTATTTCTATTTTTAATCAAGAGTTATTTAGTAGAAAACATTCCAGGAGATATGTGTTTAAACATTTTTGTTCATAATTGGTAATTTTTCATTGTAGTCCAATTGCAGCCATTTCATAATATTTAAACTTTATAAACTTGGTGGTGCTTTCTTTTTAATGTAATATATGACAATTTTTATGAATGTTCCAAGTACATGAGGTAAAGTAGTATTATGAATGTTCCATGTACATGAAGTAAAGTAGTATTCTTTGTTATCAGAGGATAAAATGCAAATAAATCCATAAGATTGGTTATATTTCTTAGGCTTTCTATATCCTTATTTGTTTGTTTTCATGTGTTTGATTTGTCTTGTACTGAGAATAATGTGATAAAGTCTTCTATTATCCACATATTTCTTTACATGTCTACTGACATCTCTTATAGCTACTCTTTTACAAAAGTACTTACTTTAAAAGGTGTTAATATATAAATATAACAATATTTATAAATGTTTTATTTTCAAAATTAGTTGTCATTTTTAGAATTAAAGTATCCTTCTGGATCATGTTAATGCTTTTTTATGGAATTCTACTTTATCTGGTATTAGGATTACAGTTTTTGCTTTCTTATTGTTTGTACTTGCCTGGTATACCTTTGTCCATTCTCATATGTTTTGCCTTATTGGATATGCCTGAGTGTGTCTCTTGTAATCAATATATATCTTTATTATATAAAGATATTAATCAAGTGGAAAATAATCCTTAATAGATTAGAGGAAATCATTCAATTTTATTGGCTGTTAATGTTATTTGGTATATATATTATCTTATATTCTCTCTACATAGGGCGTCCCCCCACCCCCCCCAAAAAAGTATAGATACTTAACAACTGATGGTTCAATTGATATTTCTTTCTTTTCAGATTTAACCCATTGGAATTAGTAATTATTCTAAGTGTATACATTTTTTGGGACACCCTATATTTTTTCTGTTCAATTTCTAAAGTTTCTTTTGAAATCTAGAAAACCTTGTATATCTATTTACCTTTATATTTACACTTGTCTTCAATTAAAAAAAAAATCCCCAGGTTCCTTATTTTGTTTAACTTTTAATTTGTGGTTTGTCAGTTGTAAATGGTATTGTTTAATTCCCACTTATTGATAGAATCATTGACTTTATTCTACTTTTCTCTATCTCCCTATACTTTTACTTTGCAAAAATAATCATTGTACCATTTATATTATCCTATAACCCTTCTTCTATCTTTAATTTATTATTGGATCAATCATTAAACTTATATGGTCTTTTTACCAATGTAATTGGTTTATATCCATTGTTTTACTCTTCAGTGTAAAAGTATTTTAAGCTGAAAATTTAGCTCTGATCATTGCTTTAAATGGAATCAGAATCTGATATTCAGTACATTCATTATTCTTATTCTTTAGAAACGTGTAGTCTTTGTTGGCAATGTGGTCCTCTTCCCCACTAGGTGGTGCAGCCTAGTCATGCCAACTTTACTGGGCATGTGCCTGTCTACCCTCTGTCCAGTCCCCTTCCCCCAATGTTTTGTCTATATTGTCTATATTGTCTGGCCTTTTATTTGCTCCTTTCCAATTATTGATTATTAGCTAATTATAATGGATATTTGGACAAGGTTTCTTCAGCCATTTCTTGGTTGTATATAACTTAACTTTAAGTAGGAGTTATGGACATAGCATTCTCTGAGTTCTTGCAAGTTTAAACTCTAGTACTGTAGCCTTGAATTTTTTTTTTTATAAACAAACATGTTTAAATATAATATTACTAGAGGCTCAGTGCATGAAATTCATTTAATTGGGGGGGGTGTCCCTCAGCCCAGCCTGCACCAGCTCTAATCTGGAACCCCTCAGGGGATGACCAACTGCTGGTTTAGGCCTGATCCTGTTTAGGTCCTGAGGGATCAAGCCTAAACTGGCAGTCAGACATTCCTCTCACATTCGGGGATTGCTGGCTCCTAACCTCTTGCCTGCCTGGATGCCTGATTGCCCCTAACCTCTCTGCCTGCCAGCCTGATATCCCCCTAACCACTTTCCTGTCAGCCTTATTGACACCTAACTGCTGTCCTGCCAGTCCAGTTATCCCCACCTGTCCTCCCCTGTAGGCCTGGTTACCCCCACTGCCCTCCCTTGCTGACCATCTTGTGACAATGTGGGGCAGCCATCTTGTGATAACATGGGGGAGGCCATCTTGTGCTGGCCATCTTGTGACAACATATAGGCAGCCATCTTGTGATGCAAGGGTGTGGGGGTCAATTTACATATTACCTATTTATTGTAAAGTATTGGTTCACACCTTTTTTTTTCTTGGTCTTTGTATAAGGGCCACTTCATTCTTGCCTTGCTTTGCATACTGATTTCAAGAAATGTGTGACAGTTAAATTCTCTTGCCCTTGTAAATTATTTATTCTGGAGCTCTGAAGAATTTGTTTAAATATCTAAATTTGATTAGCTTTACTAGAATAAATTTTAGAACTGATCTTCCTAGATAAATTTTCTCAGTAATTATTTGGCTTGTATGTAGATTAGGTGTTTTATTTTATGTTTGCAAAGATTTTTTGAATTATCATCTAAAATAATAGACCTGTTTCATGTCATTGTTCTTCTCTAGGGTCTCCACTTATACATATGTTGAATTTTTATTGCCTGTTTTTCATTTCAACCCATTTCTCTCAGCCTCATTTTAAAAACATTATTTTTATTTTCTTTGTTTTATATTTTTATTCACTGCTCCTCATAATAATTCAAATCTATTTTGGATATTATATAAGCACCATATAATTAAGCTTACTTTATTATAGGATATTATCTTCTACTTCTTTCCTGAAATCCACCATCTCTTGTTTTATTTCTTCTTATTTTAGCCCCAATTTTAATTCTTAGATTTAAAAATTTTAATTTTATGTCTTTATGTATCTCCAGTAGTCTAAGAATAATAATTCAGCTTTGTTTGTTGTGTTAGTTTAAATTTTATAATTATTTATTTGAAAAATTTTTTAGCTAAAATTTTTAATTTAATTTTTTATAGTAGCTTTGTGTACAAGAAACCAACATGTATCCATATATTTGATTGGCTAATCTATAAGAGTGGGGTCCCATATTCCTTGTCCAAGGTTGCCATCTTCTGTTAGAGTAGAAGATTGCAGTTTCTTTAATAGGTGGTGTGGGGGTGTGGCAGGGAGGGGCAGTAAGGAATAGGGTTGTGTGTGTCTTTCCCATTTCCCTTTAAAAATGTTGTCTGGAAGAAGTCTAACAAAACATTCATTTTTTTTTTCTTTCACCAACTTATCTTTCCCTTTTATTCTCTTCTTAAAAAACATTTCAAGACTGTCTCCTTCTTAAGCACTTCATCCTATTTGAAGTTCCTTCCCTGTAGTCAGTGCTCTGATCCTCCTGTACTTTATCAATATTTCATAACTTAGGGTGATTCTAGCTTAATTATCCCCACTTCTATCTTCTGCACACTTTTTCTAGATGCTCTTCCTTTTCCCTTTCTGCTCATCCCTCAATACTGCTCTCTGAATGGGCTAGAGGGAGTTTTAGAGAAAGATTGCTGGGAATTGGTAATTATTTTTCTAAATACAGATACTTTGAAATTATTGTGACATTTATCCTCTCTATATGCCGAAAGTATAATATTTGTGTGGATTTATTTGCATTATATGTTTATCTGTATAGTTCTTTTCTGAGGATGTGTGATATAAGATTCATATTTAGGTAGCTGCAATTATCTTGGATTTCCAGAATCAGCCTCCTTAACTGCTACAGCCTCATTAATACTGATCCTTTAAATTTTACCTGCAGTTTCTCTTTTGATAGGCTCTGGTATAATTTTTGTGAGCTCTGTTTATAGAACTGGAGAAATTACTCACTTTGCATATACTCTCCCTATGGATATATGCAAATTTGCCTTTTTTGTAAGCTTCAGATAAAACACTGTACTGGAATATACACACAAAGCAGACAATTAAAGAAATCCATTCAAAACTTATATGCAAATCTCAGATACCTGTGCATGCCAGTTTAGGTTAATGCTGGGCTGTGCTGTATGGAATCATGTACCTCTTCCTGATTGCTGATAGACTCTGCTAGAATAGACTGCTAGAAACTGTATGGGGGGGTGTGTTTGTGTGTGTGTGTGTGTGTGTGTGTGTGTGTGTGTGTGTGTGTCTGTTGGTGGGGGGGGGGTTACAGAGATGGTCTTAGAGGGAAGGTGACATTTGACTTCTAATTGAAAGGGTAAGCTGTATCCTTTCAAAATGAACAGGAAAGGAACAGGAAAAGACATTTAAAGCAGAAATTTTCCTCGATGAAAACCATGAAGGTATAAAATGCTTGAACTGTTTGCACAGGTAATCTCAAGTGGCTTTAACACAAGTGGTTGAGAGTGAGGTGGCAAGGTGTGGAAGGCCTGGGGGGAAAGAGCTGAGAGATGATGCTGGAACAGTGGCTGGAGACAAATGTGAAAGCCTTTGCTTGCCATATCACTCACTCACAAAGAATAATATCATCCAGGATTGTACTTATTTAACTAAGAAAAATGAAAAAAACTAAACACCTGCTGCTACACCTGATATATTGTTAGGATGATAGATTTGTAACCTTAACACAAACTGTTTTTTAGGGAAAACAAAAATGTATCGAGTAAGTCTATTTTCAGAACTAGGCGAACAGTTTTTTTTGTTTTATTTTTAACAAGTGGATATCAGTTCATTGTTGTCAAAAGCTGGTTGATAAAGTTTAATAGTTTATTTTAAATACCAGTTTGGGGACATCAGAATGACAAGGCGTTTGAGCAGGGGATCTTTCTCACTTAAACAAGAGTCCTCCATTGAATAATTCCATAAGTCCTGTGGTGTTGACCTCTTTAACCTTGTATCCTCAGTACCCAGCGTGGTGTAGACCCTAAAATAATAATAAATATGAATTGAAAAAGAGGGAGAGAGGGAGAGGGTGAAGGAGAAGAGAGAGAGAGAGAGAGAGAGAGAGAGAGAGAGAGAGAGAGAGAGAGAGAGAGAGAGAGAGAGAGAGATATTCATGTCTGCTATAACAATAAAGCTTGCCACTCAGAAAATGCAGGGTGCCTTAGGTTGTCTGCATTGCGGGAATTGGTACTTACTGCTCCAACACTCTGGCTGTTTGTAGCTGTGCATCCACTTCAGAGATAAATGCTATCAGGTTCAATACTCTTTCCCCTTTGACCATGGTGGAGGAGCTTTTCTGCTCCTTCCCAGGCTGTATTATTGCTCTGGATAGTCTCTTTAATGGGATATAACCCAACCTTGAGACATTACTTTTGTTCAATTGACTCAGAAAATCATGGTATGGCTTGTTCTCCCTCTTTCTTTTTTCCTTTTCTTATCTCCCTCAAATGCAGGGAAAAGAAGAAAAATGATGAAAGCTTAGAATTAACAGGCACTGGAAAGAGAGACTGAGATCATGAGTTACTAAACCAATTTTTCTGCATAGAGGGTATAATTCAGTGATATTTTTATAAACGCGATCCAAGCTGTGGCTTCTGTAAGAGATCAGGAGCAGCATTATCAAAGAGGGAGGGAGGGTCCCAACTGCTCACATACGAGATGGTCCTGCTTTCACTGATGGGTATTCATCTACAAACTACTCAGCTGGACAACGACATCAGGACAATTAAACAAAAAAGAGCATGTACCTACCCTTGTTGTTGGAGGTTGAGAGCAATATGAAATATCTATGCCCTGGTGTTCAGTCTGAGCAGAATCCTGGGCTTTGCCTTAGAAAACCTGATTTGCTTATGAGATCGTTAAACATGTGGTTTTATATCTTGATTTTAACTTGGCTTTACATTTATTTGGTCAAAAGTTAACCATGTCAGGGTAGAAAAACATAACTGTTTTATTTTTCAGGTAGAAAATCATTTTATTAATTTAGGAACATAAAAATGTATTATGTATAAGTTGACTTTGCTGCAAATTATCACAATCAGTGTATTATATTTCCAAGTGTCATTCTAGTTATCAGGCAATAATTTTAAATCTGTGGTTGACTTTTAATTTATTGAATTAAAACAATTAAAGCTTTAGCTGTTCAATTTTTATTTATTTATTTACTATATTCTTATTGATTTCAGAGAGAGAAAGGAGAGGAGAGATAGTAACCCAGGCATGTGCCCTGACCAGGAATTGAACCGATGACCTCCCAGAGCATGGAATGACACTCAACCAACCAAGCCACACCAGCCAGGCTCAGCTGTTAAATGGTAAGGAATCTCTTCAATTTGCCTGTTGAAAAAAGCAGTATCTCCCACACCTGACTTTAATACAATATATTGTAGCTTCTGATGTTGTGAATCTTAGGGTTGATAAAGAGAGGCCACACATCTTTAAGAAAGAAAAAAAAAAAACTTTTAAAGTGACAGATGACAAGTTTAATGTTATATTTTGAAGCAAGGTCAAGAGTTGGTTACTTTGACCTCTCAGGGTAATCTTATAACTTGGGATAGGGCTCTTGCTAACAACTGAGACTATAATATATCCATTTTACTAAGGACCTGAGTCTAAATACTGGCTGACTTTATAATTTTGAATGAATTACCTGCTTTTTCTAAGTCTCTGTATTGTTATCTGTGAAATGAAAGTTAATATCTAGTGACCATGCAATTAAAAATGTTATAGATAGTCCTAGCTGGTTTAGCTCAGTGAATAAGTATTGGGCTGAGGACTGAAGGGTCCGAGATTCAATTCTGGTCAAGGAGAGGTATCTCAGTTGCAGGCTGTTTATGTGATTGATATTTAGTGTCATTCCATATGATCAGAACTTCTATTTTCTTTTCCATGAACATTTTTTTCAAACAATTGCATTGAATTACAATTTTTTAGGAGATCTTTATGTATTTAGGGCCACTGTTGGGGCTAGTGTGGGAGGCGACCAACTCATATGTCTCTCTCACATCAATATTTTTCTCTCTGTGTCTCTCTCCCTCCCTTCCACTATCTCTAAAAATCAATAGAAAAATATCCTTGGGTGGGGATTAACAACAACAAAAACATTATAGGTAGAAACATTCCCTAAAATTGTGATGCCTGCATCCCCCAAATAGCTGAGTTGCTTTGGGAAATCAGCCCAAGTAAGTCTTTAAGGTGGCTATTCCAACGAACACATCTAACCAATAGCAATGTTTAGTCAGCCCAACTTCAGAACTGGCCTATTATAATGTTTGGATACATCTTCCCTCTCCCCACCCCCCACCGTCACTTAGCCCTGGAGCATACAAAGGTACCTTAACTGATTCTCCGTTGATGCTGAGGATTTATTACTGTCTAAGGTAGTGTTACATGGTAGTTATGTGCTTAAACTCTGGAATCTGATTCACTGGGTTCTAATTTCAACTCCACCACATATAAACCATATGAAAACTTAAAATCACTTAACTTCTCTAAGTCTCTGCATTTTGATGTGTCAAAAACTTATAATAATAACACCTACCTTGTAGAGTTTTTAAGAGGGTGATAATGCATATAAACATTTAATGAAGAAATTGGCTCCTAATAAGCATCCAGTAGGCATCGGTTACTATAATCACCTCTGTTACTATTACCCTCCCTCCTGAGGCTGCTTGTTCTGTATCATATGCATTAGCAGTTCCATCTCCGTCCAATGCAGAGGCTTCTCCTCCCATTTCTTCCCCCTCGCTTTAATAAGATATAATTGACAATTGTATATATTTAAGGTACTCAGCTTAGTGATTTGCTACACATATGCATTATGAAATAATCACTAAATCAAGATAATTAACATATCCATCACTACCCATAGCTACTCCTCCCCCCCCCCCCTTTTTCTTTGTGGTGAGAATACTAATGATATATCCTCTTAGCAAACCTAATTGTACAATACAGTATTATTATAGTCAAATTGCTGTATAGTAGATTTTTAGAATTCCTTTTAGCTCGCAAAACTGGAACTCTATACCCATTAAAAAACAAACAAAAAACCTCACCATTTTCCCTTTATCAGCCCTCTGCACCCACTGTTTCACTGCTTGCTTTTATAAGCTTCTTTTAGATTTCACATATTAATGAGATTGTGCAGCAGCCATCTTTCTGTGTCTTATGTCTTGAAATGTATTCTTTTTTAAAAACAAAAACGCTCACCTGAGGATATGTTTATTGATTTTAGAGAGAGGAAGGGAGAGAGAGGAAGAGAGAAAAATTGATGTAAGAAAGAAACATCAATTGGTTGCCTCCCCTATGTGCTTCAATGAGGGATCGAACCTTCTTCTAACTAGATATGTGCTCTGACTCGGGAATCAAACCTGCAACCTTTTGGTCTACTGGCCCATGCTCCAACTAACCCAGTCACCCAGCCAGGGTTTGAAATGCATTTTTTTAAAATCTGCTTCTTTAATGAGTATTGGTGCTTTCTCAGTCTTGAGCTGTTTTGCACAATTGTTAACATTTTAGGGAGATTTTTCACTTTCTTTATTTGCAAAATGGTGATAACAATAAAATATATCAATTTGCACAAAGCAAGCACCCAACAAATGTTAGTAAACAAAAAAATTTATAAAGTATAAGCCAACATACATTTGTGCTTAAATTTCTAATATTGGCAACTTTATTTCAGGAAGTATATCAAATTATACTTGTACCAAATGCTATAAAACATTTTAATTGCTGACAATACAATAGATGGAAAATGGTATGTTATAATTTTTATTTGCATTTCTGTTTATGTGACTGATATTTAGTGTCTTTCCATATGATCAGAACATTCTATTTTCTTTTCCATGAACATTTTATGAAACTTTGCATAACAATTTTTTTAGGAGATCTTTATATGTTTAGAAAATTTTTGGCCCTAGCTGATTTGGCTCAGTGGATAGAGCATTGGCCTGAGATCACAGGTTTGACTCTGTGGATAGAGCATCGGCCTGGGTCACAGGTTTGACTCTGGTCGAGGGCACATGCCAAGGTTGCAGATTCAGTTCTCAGTAGGGGGCATGCAGGAAACAGCTGATCAATGATTTTCTCTCATCATTGATATTTCTATATCTCTCTCCCTCGTCCTTCTGCTCTGAAATAAAAATTATATATTAAAAAGAAGGAAGAAGAAATTTTGGCTTCTCTTTTCTTTCTCACTCCTCCCTTGCTCTGGTCTTATGTTTTTGGACTTTAATTATAGTACTCATGTTTTAGCCAAAAATGTGTATTTTTATGAAGTCAAATTTATTCTTCCTTTATGGATTCTGGTGTTTGTATAATACTGAGAAACATCTTTGTCACTCTTCTTATGCTTGTGTAGTTTATTTATCAAGATCAAATCTTTAATCCGTTACCAAAAAAAGAGGGCAATGAATATAAAATAAGAGGAACAAACTCTTTTATAGTTTTTCCAAATCAAACCAATATAATTTTATTGTATTTTTGTTCACTGTAATGGCAATTTTTTACAAGATTCATAATATCAAGTAGTGTGGGGAAGTGATTAAATATACTGTAATCCCTCTGCCTATGGTTGTGCTTTCTGTGGTTTCAGTTTCCCGTGGTCAACTGTGGTACACAAACATTAAAGGGAAAAGAAAATCTTTGAGCATTACAATTTCAATTTTATTTTGTGAAGTAAAGAATCCAACACATTTTTTCCAGTTGTCTACCCATTTGTCAAAACACCACTTACAGAATAATTAATCTTTACCTCAAAATATATAACATCATATTTTATACTACTAAGGGCCCAGTGTATTAATTCATGCATCTTGAAAGGAACTGTGGGCTACGAAGCTGTGGTGGGCACGGTGGCGGGTGTGTGTGTGTGTGTGGTGGTGGTGGGGGTGTTTAATCTCAGCCCATCCTCCCCACCCCTGCCTGGCCCCTCCCACCACAACCTTCATCCTGGGTCTGCTAGCCTACCCGCTCCCCACCCCGTTCCCATGCACTGATGGCACTGGCCCTGCTTGCACCCACATCCACTGACCATGCAGAGTGATTGGGCTGGCGCCAACAGCGGTGCGAGTGGGGCTGGCACCATCGGTTGGTGTGAGAGGAAGCTGCTGACCGCCCCTCAGGAACAGGGAAAGGGGGAGAATCCTTGAGGAGTGTTCAGGGCCTGCAGCCACCCTTGCACCTGCTGACGGCATCTAGCGATCAAGACCAGCACTGGGAGCCTGCAGCAGGTGGCAGCAGGGCTGGTGCTGGCAGCAGGTGCAAGCACTGGGCAGGACTTTGGCACATGGGAGCAAAGAATTTTCAGTCACCACCAGAGGCTCACCCCAATAACAGTGACTGGTGTCCTGCCTTGACCTGGCACCCCCTCTCACCTGCTCCATCATTGGCCATCGCCTGCCATGTTCAGCGCACATGCCCCTGTGGGTCAGCTCATTTCATAGTGACTGCCTGTTTGGCTGTTCTGCTGTTCAGTCTTTTTGTATATTAGGGTTTTATATATAGAGACTAGAGGCCCAGTACATGAAATTTGTGCATGGGGGCAGAGGAGGGGGGTTGTCCCTCAGTCCAGCCTACACCCTCTCCTATCTGGGATCCCTCTCAAAACCCAGGACTGTTGGCTCCTAACCACTTGCCTGCCTACCTGATTGCCCCTAACCACTTCTGCCTGCCAGCCTGATCACCCCTAACCACTCCCCTGACAGCCTGATTGATGCCTAACTGCTCCCCTGCTGGCCCAGTTGTCCCTAACTACCATTCCCTACTAGCCTGGTCACCCCTAATTGCCCTCTCTTGCTGGCCTAGTCCCCCACAACTGCCCTTCCCTGCAGGCCTGGTCCCCCTCAACTGATCCCCATTGATGGCCTGCTCACCCCCAACTGGCCCCTCTTGCTGGCCTGCTCATCTCAACTGCCCCCCCCCCACCAGCCTGATCATCCCGAAGAGGGTCCCCCCCCCCACTGGCCTGATCACCCACAGCTGTCCTCACTTCTTGGCCCCTAACTGCCTCTACCTCAGCCCTACCACTATGGCTTTGTCCAGAAGAATATCTGGATGGTCTCCTGGAAGGTCTTCCAGTCTAATTAGCATATTACCCTTTTATTAGTATAGATAGAGGCATGGTGCATGGGTGGAGGCCTGCTGGTTTTCCCTGAAGGGTGTCTTGGATCAGGGTGGGTGTTCCCTTGTGGGGCGGGGAGGCCTGGGCAAGGGTCTGGGGCAGTTTGCAGGCCAGCCACATCCTCATGGGGTGAGGGTCCCTACTGGGGGGCATTGCAAGTCTGGGAAAGGGGCTCAGGAACATTTTCAGGCTGGCCACACCCTCTTCAGGGTGGGGGGACCCCGCTGGGGTGCCTGGCCAGTCTGGATGAGGGGCAGTTGGCTGTTTGCAGGTTAGCCATGCCCCCCAGCAGGGAGCCTCACCTTATGGGGGCATGGCCAGCTTGGCTGAGGGGCTGAAGGCCATTTGCAGGCCCCTCCTTTGGTGTCCAGCCTGGGCGACCCAAACATTCTGTGCGCTCAGGCTGGCACCCTTGCCATCACCCACAGGCTCCTCTTTCAGCTGCTGGCCCAGGCAGGTGGAAAGCTTGACTTCTTCTGCTGCCAGGGGTGACCCAAGCCTCCCACCTGCTCCAGCTGGTTCTGTGACAATCACTATCTTTGTCTCTTTAATTTGCATATTCCCTCCTGATTGGCTGTGTTCATTGCGGAGTGACATCAATTACCATATTTCTCTCTTATTAGTATAGACTAGAGGCCTGGTGCATGAAATTTGTGCATGGGGTAGGAGAGTGTCCCTCAGCTCAGCCTATACCCTCTCCAATCTGGGACCCATCGAGGAATGTTAAACTGCCTGTTTAGACCTGATCCCACTACGATCAGGTATAAACGGGAAGTTGGACATCCCTCTCAGAATCCAGGACTGCTGGCTCCCAGCTGCTCACCTGCCTGCCTTCCTGATTGCCCCTAACTGCTTCTGTTGCCAGCCTGATCACCCCCTAACTACTCCCATGCCAACCTGATTGATGTCTAACTGCTCCCCTGCCAGCCTGTTTGTCCCCAACTTCCCTCCTCTGCTGGCCTAGTAACCCCTAACTGCCCTCCCCTGCAGGGCTGATCGCCTCCAACTGCCCTCCCTTGCAGGCCTGGTGCCCCCAACTGCCCTCCCCTGCTGGCCATTTTATGGTGGCCATTTTGTGTCCACATGGGGGCAGGATTTTGACCACATGGGGACAGCCATCTTGTGTGTTGGAGTGATGGTCAATCTGCATATTACTCTTTTATTAGATAGGATAGAGGCCTTGTGCATGGGTAGGGGCCAACTGGTTTTCCCTGAAGGGTGTCCCAGATCAGGGTAGGGATTCCCTTGAGGTGTGGGGCAGCCTGGGCAAAGGGCCTGTAGTGGTTTTCAGGCCAGCCACGCCCCCTGGCAACCCAAGCAGAGGCCCTGGTATCTGGGGTTTATTTATCTTCTACAATTGAAACTTTGTAGCCTGCAGAGGAGCCAAGCCCCCTGCTCCCTCTGGCTGCTGCCATTTCTGTTTGGTTTTATGTATCTTCTATAATTGAACTTTGTATCCTTGAGTGGAGGTTTGGGCTTGCCAGGGTGTGTGGAAAGCTTGGCTTCTGTTGCCAGGGAAACCCAAGCCTTTCTCAACTGCTCTCTGTGGCTGCAGACATCTTGGCTGGGATTAATTTACATACTCTCTCTGACTGGTTGGTGGGCGTGGCTGGTAGATGTGGCTTGAGCGGAATGATCCTTAAGTTGCATATTACTCTTTTATAAAGTAGGATATCCTTTCTACATTCATCTCTTAAATTTTCTCTTTCCTTTATAACAATCTGCATGTTCTGCTGGATAATTTTTTTAGATTTATTTTCTAAAAGACACATTCTCTCTTCTATAGTATCTATTCTGCTATCCTTCCAATGCATTTTTATTTCACTAACCATCTTTTTCTTGTTAAACCTCACCTGATGAGATTTTTCCATTAATTTTAGAGAGACTGGAAGGGAAGGAGACACACACACACACACACACACACACACACACACACATCAATTGTTTGCCTCTCACATGCACCCTGACTGAGGTTAGGGATTGAGCCTGTAACACAGTGAAAACAATCTTTTTTATTACTATAATTTATCTTTTGTGTTTTGTTTTAATCAAGTTACCATGTCATTTTGAAAATCTCTTCTACTTGTTTTGCCTTTTTATTCCTATTCTTAATTTTATACCTTTGAATATTTTGTTTTATTTTTTTTCTCATTTTTTTAAATTAAGGTATTATATGTGTATATACCTTACCAATCCCCACCCACCCCCACTCCCATACATGCCCTCCCTCCCCAGAGTTTGTCATCCATTGGTTATGCTTATATGCATGTATACATGTCCTTCGGTTGATCTCTTCATTTGAAAGTCTCTATAAAGAGAGATTTAGGTTGTTGTATTGAGTTTCCTCAGGATTGTAAAATGTCACTCTGAACACATCTTCAGTGATGATTGTTTGCAGTCCAAATTCTCTAGGAGTATTCCTACAGCTCAGTTGGACATTTGCTTTCTATGGGAAGATCTCATGGACTTCACAGGAACCTGGTTCATTTTCCTACTAAATTCTGAACTTGGAATCATACAGTGAATTTGGTACATATTTGAAACACACAAATATATGGTAAAGATAATTGATGAAAATGCGTGCAATTGACTATGTTTTTATCTTCAAGCAGTAGCAAGCATCTCTGCCTAATATAGGCTGGCATGGAGGAGTTTTTCTGGACCCTATTTCAGAGACAGTGATTACTGCTAGCACTTCAGTTCCAAGTTGCTATGCTTACAGAATCTGCAACCAAGGCATCCAGTTCTGCCTGGGGAGATATTAGACCTAAACCTCCCTTGATGTCCTTAAGAATCATCTGTGCTTTAGTTTCTCATTTGTCCTTTGACTTTCATTTCCTCCTCATTTCTGGAGCTTGAGGATGATATTGTGTTTCCCATTTTGAGTTTTAAAATACATTATAAAGTTGTTGTTTTTTCTTTCTTTTAAAATACATTTTCAGCATTCTGGAATCCTGGGAGTGAGAAGGTGGTTTCTTCTCTTTCTACTCCAACATACATAGTGATCAGGCATGGATTTGCAATTGGACAGTTGAGCAAAGCAGAATATGTGTTTCTGATTTTGAACACATCTCTCTCTCTCTGTTTAGGTATCAGTGTCATTAACAACACAATTAATTATTAGGGGTTTTGTGATGAAGACCCGGTTAGCATAAACATTTCTGACATGACCTCTTGTGCAGATTTTTATATCCAATTTCTCAGGGAGTCTTTTTGAGAGAGCCTTTCCTTCTGACGAATGCTTCCAGTGCCAGTGCATGTATCTGTAAGAAAAAAGCAGACCAAACACTGTTATTATTCACTCCGCGGGAAACGCTGGGAAGAGCTCAATGAAAGAAACCGCAGGCTAAAATTAAAGATCCATTTGGTGTGCGTGGTGTGTGTTCTTGACATGTATTTTTCTCCCTGCTATCAGTAAACTAGATGACTAATATTTTATACAATGTTACAAATATAGAAAGAAAAGTTGGAATCAGTGTAAGACAAGATGGTAAAAAAATCATTCATAAATCCAGGGATTCAATAAGTGATGAAGATGCTGCGATGGCTTGTAAAGGCTTCACTCTGATGTTTCCAGGTACCATCTTTTATGCTGCTGGGCTTATTGATGCTCTGTACAATGTCAGAAATAATCCCCTATTGCTCTTCAAACTCTGATTTTAGCTTCTGGATTTATCATCTTACATGGTTAGTCAGGGCTGGGTTGAGTGAACAATGAGGGAAGATCCTGAACAGCTAAATTTACAGTTTACCAACCCACGAATGTCCATCTTTCTGTATGACACAGTAATACGTTTTTTTTATGGATGACAAAATAAAAAAAAATGGGAGAAGCTGGATGCCTTGTTTAAAAAATAAAAATAAGACAACAATAATAATAGTACTAATAGGGCGTTAAGTGCTTCCTGTGTACCAGACATTTTTGTAAGTGCTGAATTCTCACAACAATTAATCCTCACAACAATCCTGAGCAGTGTTTGTGAGAAGGATAGGTAGGAATTTGGGCACTCTGAGCAGAAGGTGTACAAAGAACTGCTAAACATCTTGGCAGGTATTGAGAAAAAGAATAGTGTTCAACGTGAAGTGTGGAGAGATGAGAAGCAGGGCCAGACCAGGAAGATCTCATGTTTGTTGAGGAGTTTGGAACTTGCCTTCTAAAACAGGAGTAGATAAACATTTTCTTTTAAGAGCCAGATAGTAAATACAGGGTGTCCCCAAAATGTATATACACTTCAACAGCTAATAGCTCAATTTAAAAAATGAAATGTGTTTTAGTAAATACTGCCTTTATAATTATTCAAAGAGTGTGTATAAATTTCTTTTTTAAGACACCAAACATGTTAGGCTTTGTGGGCCATGTCATCTTTGTTATATTACAGCTGCAAAGTTCCGCTGCTATCCCTTAAAGTAGTCACAGATAAATATGTAAACAAATGGGCATGGCTGTGTTTCAATAAAACTTTATTTCCAAAAATAGGTAGTAAGTGAACAGCATCTGGCCAATGGCCTATTATTTGCTAGCTTGTATTCTGGAAAATGGTGAACCACTAAATTTTAAAAGCAAATAAAGCATGAGGCATGTATTGCTTCTTTAAAGAGAAGGTGTTCCCAACATCATGTTTAACTACTGCCATTAAAGTAAGGCAAATGTAAATTATTTTTCCCACTCTGTCAAAGATGAATGATTCCATGGGAGTGATGGTTAGGGCATTTCTCTAGCTAGAGTGACCATAGGTCCATGTTTGCCTGGTGCTCAGGATTATAATTAATAGCACTTTATTTCACTTCTAAAGTTTCCCTTGTTTGGAGAAATCACTTTATTTTAAACCTAACAGGGGGTTCATTTTAGAACCTCCATGTAGAGATAGCCACTGGGGCTCATCTTTCATGGATGTGTCCTAGGTAAGAGCAATGGTCAAGTACAGTTCCACCTGAAGAGGAGTCCTGGCCAGCTCTGCTTCCTCTTGACTGTGTGATTTTGGGTTAATGCCCAGTTACTACAAGGCAAGATTTGTTTCATTGAAAATTGGGAGTAATATGTCCTTCATTAGGGGTATCTGAATATAAGAGAAAGATGTTTGTAAAATTTCATGGGAGGAATCTACACTAAGAAAAGAGAAAAATGCTAATTGACTATACCTTTGCTATGCCCACAGCCAATCAGGAGTGATATGCAAATTAAATCAACAAATATGGAAGATAAATTTGCATATGCAGGAGGGATGGGCTGCACCTGATGCTGCCAGCTAGGACCAGGCAGGCCAGGCGGGCAGAGCCTGATGTTGCCTGCTGGGTCGAGGCTATTATAGGGGTTAGGAGGAGGGCAGCACCTGACTATCAGACCCTGGGTAGGCTGGGGTGGCCAGGGTCTCTGGGATCACTGTCTGCCCCTGGGCCGTGGACACCAGTGGAGCAGGCCGGAGTTGAACATTTTAATGAAAATGGGATGCCTGTGCCCTGGCCCATCATGCTGGTCCTGGCGAGGAGAGGGCAGTGGGCAGTTAACAGGCACCAGAGTTTGGAAGGGACTGGGAGCAACCTGCAGGCACGCTACCAGGAAGAGGTGCTGAACCATGATGACACAGTGGGGTGGCTGATAGAGGAACGCAAAGGTGCAGATGAGGTGGCTTTCGCTGACCCTGAGCTTGAAAAGCACACCAATAGCCTGACGAACTAAATCGCCTTTCTGAAGAAGGTGCATGAAGAGTAGATCACTGAGCTGCAGACGCAGATACAGTATGCTCAGATCTCCATGAAGATGGACATGTTTTCCAAGTCCGACCTCTCTGGAGCCCTCAAGTATGAGAAGCTGGCTGCCAAGAACATGCAGAATGAGAAGGATGGTACAAAAGTTGCCTCACCACGCTGACCGAGAGCACTGCCAAGAACACCTATGGGGTGTACGATGCCAAGGACGAGGTGTCTGAAAGTTGACACCTGCTCATGGCCAAGACCCTGGAGATCAAAGCATGCTGGGGCATGAACTAAACTCTGGGAAAGCAGCTGCGAGTGCTGGAGGATAAGCCAACTCTGATGTTAGTGCTATGCAGGACACAATGAACAAATTAGAAAATGAGTTGAGAACTACAGAGAGTGAAATGGCATGATATTTAAAAAATACCAGTGCCTCCTCAATGTGGCTTTGGACATTGACATTGAATCTTACAGTAAACTCTTGGAAGGCGAGGAAACCCAGCTCAGTTTCACCAGCATGGAAAGCATAGCCAGTGGCTACTCCCAGAGTTCCCAGATCTTTGGTCGCTCTGCCTAAGGTGGTTTACAGACTAGCTCCTAATCGATGTCAGCTCACTTCTTCCCTTTTTAATACACCAGCCACATCCAGGAGGAGCAGATTGAGGTGGAGGAGACCACTGAGGCTACAAAAGTCAAGGAAGCTAAGGACGAATACCCTTCTGAAGGAGAAGCTGAAGAGGAGGAGAAGGAGAAGGAAGTGGCCAATGAAGAGGAAAGAGAGTAAGAGGAAGAAGGTGCAAAGGAAGAATTTGAAGATGTAAAGGAGGAAGAAGAAGGAGGTGAAGGTGAAGGAGAAGATGCCTGAGAAGCTGAGTACAAGAGGAAAGATGAAGGAGCAAGCAGCCAAAAAAATACTGAGACCTTTCCTTAATTATTATAGGAATAATCCTCCTGAAACCAGGTCAACCCTGTCATCAACCAAGCAGTTGAGTTCCTGATACAATATGAATTATAAAGTCAATATATATAACATTCTGAGGTGACTCAGGTTGAACATTAAATGTTGGGCTATAACTTTTCTCCTTATGCAGAGTATCTGTTTTCTTACAGAGTGGCTTTCTGGCTTGCTGCCAGCCTGTGCATGGTCCATGCTCATGAGTTCAGGATCTATGACAATGTGAATAATTCAGATGTTTACAATAAAAACACATGAATACATGAATGCACTGATGTTAATGTTAAACTACATGGAAAAAACAGTTCTTTGAGTCTTTGGTGGTTAGAAATTAAAGACCTCAGCCGAAACCGGTTTGGCTCAATGGATAGACCGTGGGCTTGGGGACTGAAAGGTCCCGGGTTCAATTCTGGTCAAGGACATGTACCTTGGTTACGGGCATATCCCCAGTAGGGGGTGTGCAAGAGGCAGCTGATCGATGACTCTCATCGATGTTTCTAACTCTCTATCTCTCTCCCTTCCTCTTTGTACAAAATCAATAAAATATATTAAATTAAAAAAAAGAAATTAAAGACCCCAAATCAAGTGCGATAAACAGTAAATAAAGTTACACTGAATGATAAAAAAAATACATTAGGGACCAGGAAGTGTTCAAAGAACTGGGGAATCATTCCCAAATCAGGAAGGAAAGTCACAGGGTGTATATTTTGCTATGAGTGCAGTATTTCCTATTACTTACAACATATACAATGTAATCTTTTAGATGCCTTCCTATCACATGATGTATTCTCATAGAGTAATACTGGTACATATGTTATAGTTATGGCAATATGTCATATCCTACCTATATTAATAAAAAGGTAATATGATAATTAGACCATGAGACCTTCCATAAGTCCTTCCAGACAAAGTCATAGTGGCAGAGGCAGTTAGGGGTAATCAGGCCAGGAGGGGAGGGCAGTTGGGGGTGAGCAGGCTGGCAGGCAGAGTGGCTAGGGGTGATCAGGCAGGCAGGCAGGTGAGCAGTTAAGAGCCAGCAGTCCCAGATTACGAGGGTGTTGTCCAACTGCCAGTTTAGGTCTGATCCCACAGGGGCCTCAGATTGGAGAGGATGTGGGCTGTGCTGAGATGCACCTCTCCTCCCCACATTGCACGAATCTTGTACACCAGGCCACTAGTTATTAATAAAATGCAATCCAAGTCAAAGAGAGGAAGAATTATGGGGTGGGAAGGGTTTGCGTCCAGATTGGGAGGACTTAACCCATCTCTACCATGTAGAGTTCATGAAAGCTTGCAGAAACCACAGCATCTCTCTGAGCTGTAGAACCTCATTGGGGATAATAATGCCAACTCTGCAGAACTGTTGTAATTGTTAAGATATTGTGTGTATACTGTCAAGCACAGTGCCTGGCATATAGCTAACACTTGGTAAAATGCAGTTATTACTTTCCAAACAATTGCATGCCATATTGAAGCTATTATGTATCTTTATTTTGGTATGTACCTGAAATTGTTTACCCAAATTCTGATGATGATATTGATGACTATAGTAATAGTAACTTATTGAGCAATTTTAGGTTATAGGCATTTCTAAATGGAGCATATATTATGTGTAGTCAAATGTGGCTTACTTCATCTGACTTTTGAGGCTTTGATAAGCAATATATATATACACACACACACACACACATATATATTGTATATAATAAAAGGCTAATATGCAAATTGACCAAACGGTGGAACTATTGGTCACTATGACCTGCACTGACCATCAGGGGGCAGATGCTTAATGCAGGAGCTGTCCCCTGATGGTCAGTGCACTCCCATAGGGGGAGTGCTGCTTAGCCAGAAGCTGGCCTCACAGCTGGCAAGTGTAGCAGTGGTGGAACTTCTCCCACCTCTGCAACAGTGCTGAGGATGTCCGACTGTAGGCTAGCCAGCAGTCAGACATCCCCACAGGCTTCTGGACTGCGAGAGGGTGCAGGCCAGGCTGAGCGACCCCTTGAGTGCATGAATTTTGTGCACCAGGTCTCCTATATAATAAAAGCCTAATATGCTAAGTGTTCAGTTGTTTGTTCAACCAATCAAAGTGTAATATGCTAATGATATGCTAAGACCTCTCAACTGCTCACTAGGATGTGCACTGACCACCAGGGGGCAGATGCTTTGACTGGCGTCTGGCTAATGGAGACTGAGAGATGGACCAGACACTCCCTAAAGCCCTCCCATTGTCCCTCCCCAGCTGGCTAACCTCCTGCATCCCTACCCAGCCCCAATTATACATTAATGGGGTCCCTTGGCCTGGCCTGTGCCCTCTCACAATCCAGGACCCCTTGGGGGAGGCCAGAGAGCTGGATTTGGCTTGATCCCACAGGCCAGGATGAGGAACCCACTAGTACATGAATTGTGCATCTGTGCATATGTATATATATGTACACATCCAAGAGAGGAAGGGAAAGAGAGAAACAGAAACATCAATGATGAGAGAGAATCATTCATGGGCTTCCACCTGCATATACCACACTAGAGACTGGGCTTGCAACCCAGGTATGTGCCCTGACTGGGAATCGAATTTTGACCTTTTGGTTCATTGGTTGACCTTCAACCACTGAGCTTTGCTGGCCAAGAAATAAGCACTTTTGAATCCTTGATTTCTGGGCCATTCTTGGGTCCTGGCATAACTCCCCATGGTTTTCTTTATTAGGGAAGGCCAGATGAAATCACAGATTGAGGAAGCAGAGCTGTACACATCATGCTATTTCTCTCCTAATGCTTCTATCATGGCTGCTTGAAGACCTGAAAATAATTGGTTGAAATTGTTACCCACTTTTAGCCTTTTATCCAAGTTAGACAATTATGTGGCTCCAAATAACACACCCTAAAAATGGCTTGAATCTAATAAGTAGTCTCTTTGGACATGAGATCTGTTGTCCTTCCTCTTTCCTTGAGAAGGAAATTACAATCTTCCAAGATTCTCCTTCTATTTCTATAGAATGTGGGTGCTAATTTGAAAGCAGGATCATAAAATGGAAGCAAATAGGCTCATTAGAAATATTTATGGGTCTTTTACTGAATATATGTCTAATTGAAATAACAAGACTCTCCCAGAAGGGGAAAACATTACTTTAGTTGCAGGAATAATTAGCTTGTGCTGTTAGACTGAAATAAGATAAAACCCTTTTTATTCAGATAAAATTCAATTTTTCCTTGGTCAGACCAAGGTGTCTCCAGGAGGATTCATTAGTATTTTTATTATTTAATTTTTATTTATTTTATCAAAGCCAGACTTGCACATTTCATATTCCTCTAAGATACTCACTTCTAACTTATTTTGGTTGATTATTTTGGTGTTTACCTCCATATCTTTAAATATTAGGTTTATATTACCTTTTTTACATAACTTCAAGTTTTTATTTTTTATTAAAATTATGCACATGCATATAGTTAAAAGAGTCAAATATGTATACATTGCTTATAAGTAAAACTAGCATATTTATGCTGCACCACCCCCTTCCCATCTTCCTAGAGAAAACCACATTTAGTTCTACTTCCATAACTATATTTGACATGATATTTTTGCTACTTATTGACCTTTTGTTTTAAAAATTACCTGTTGACTTTGCACTCTGGAAAATAAGAATTTTCTTTTCTTTTATACATATTCTACCGTGTTTCCCTGAAAATAAGACATCCTCCAAAAATAAGACCTAGCACATGGAAAGATAAGACATCCCCTAAAAATAAGAACTAGCACAACTTTGCAGAAAAAATTAATATAAGACACTGTCTTATTTTCATTGAAGCAGGGTAGTAGTTCCATCATATGCATGCATCCTTCCCATTCCCCCTGCCTCCCAATAGTTTTACCCTAATTTTGGATAGATCAGTATTCTGTACTTATGTTATTATGACTATATGAAAACTATTCATAGCTGAGCCATGCAATATACTTTTTAAAATTATTTTTCCAACCCTGCAAAATATTTGTATTTTTATAAATAGTTTTAGATTATCTTCAAAATGCATTTGCTTGATTTTCTTTGGATTTAGCATTAAACTCTCCCACACCGCTATATTAATCTGTGCTAAGTAAGTTCTTTCACATCTGGTATTCCTTCAATTCGTCTTCTGGAAGAAACATTTCCCAGAGCCCACTGACATGTCCACATCTGGATTAATTTCTTTCTATTTCTGTTGTCATACAGAGATTTTACTCCACCTCCCACATTTTCACCTTTGCCTTCCTCATGTATTGAACCCTGTTTCTTGGATCCACAGTCTTCCTCTTTATTGACTTATTACCTCATTTTGATTGATTATAATTTCAGTAGTTTCCTTAAAAAGGTAGAAAACTATATGAAAGATAGGATATTTGATATTGTGCATGCTTGAAAATGCATTTATCATATTGTTGAACCTAATAAAAAATTGGCCAGATTAGAATTCTCAGAAATACATTTCTTAAAAATTTTAGAATACATTTTTTATGAAAACTAGAGGCCTGATGCATGAAGATTTGTGCAAGAATGGGTTTTCCTTCCCCTTGCTGCTGGGATCACCTTTGCTCAGTCCTGGAGCCAAATTTTCATTCTGACCTGGAGCTGCCTTTCTAGCTGCCCAGAGGCCTAGAGTGGCTGAGGTGGTGCAGAATGCCTGCATCATTGCCATGGTGACTATGCAAGCATCCCACCTCACTCCTGGCCACTTGGTGCTTTGCATATGCAAATTAACCTTCCATCTTTGTTTGGTTAATTTGCATTCTCACTCCTGATTGGCTGGCGGGCGTCATAAGGGTATGGTCAATTTTCATTTTACTCTTTTATTAGTGTAGATATCAGAACATATCAAAAAGCAGATTTCAAAGAAATCCTATGTGTTCATTAAGATCTACTAATTTCCATAACTACTAATATTTTGCCTATTTTTTTTTTTAATCTATCCCTCCATATACCTTTTGGTTTGTTTTGCTGGAGTGTTTTAAAACAAATCCTAGACATCATATTATTTTACCTCTTGCTGATCCAGAATGAATCTTCAAAATAAAATAAAGGGTGTTTCCTTGAATAAGCACAATGCCATTGTCACACCTAACAAAATTAACAAATTTTTTATATCACTCCCAAACAAATTCTTATTTAATCTTCTCTGGTTGTGTGGGAGTCAAAAAATACTTTCCCTTTTACCTTTCTAAGTTATTCTGACTAGGCTAATAATCAAATTGACATGAGGCAGATTAACAGGGGGAAAATCTCCAAAATTTATTATGGATGAAGATGCTGAGGTGCCATAAGATTGTGAGTTGAGACCTGAGGACACAGAGGGCAGAGGAGGCTGACATGTCTTCCTGGAGCTAAGGAAAAGTGGGAGGGATTGTGGTTTGGGACTTCAAAGAGCAGGAAGGCAATTCACAAGGAGATAGAAAGTGAATGTTTGGTAAATAAATATTTGCTGGGCCTTCTTTAACAATGGGACAGAAAGAGAACTTTGAAAAAATGTGTCTTGCTAGGTTCCTCTATGTCACATATTAGTTTATATTAAACTATATTTATCTATTATGCTATCTCCCTTCTTAGAGCAAGTCCTCTAGCTAAATTTTCTTTTAGGCAGAGGAAATGTCAAAGATATTTTCTAAATCCTCTATTTCTTAAAAATAACCAGCTTAAAATAGTCAATATCCCAAAGAAGTGTCAAACTGCTCCCCTTCCTTTGTCTAGAAATGTCTTATAGATGCTTTGTTTGAATCAACCCCCCGCCCCCATTCCAATTTCTACTCATTGTATTGTATTGGTCATTATATTTTGAAGTCTCTTTTAATTCCCACAGTCTCCTCTTCTCACATATTATACCCCCCATACAATTGGCATGAATAAGACAAGCCACCTTTTTCACATTTATGTCCAGAAGGACTGTAGACCCAGGCATTAACTGAGGAGCAAGCACTGCCTTAAGTTCTACCAGCCAGCTGCAAGTCAGAATGGACTTCCACCCAAAATTGGGTCTTTCCATTTAGAACTTCTGGCCTCTAATGAGTTTGGTTTTTTTTTTTTTTTTTTTGTTTTGTTTGTTTTGTTTTGTTTTTTTTTTTTTTTTTGTGTGTGTGTGTGTGTGTGTGTGTGTGTGTGTGTGTTTCCTGCTGATATTTCTAGCTCCAAGCTTTCATATACCTACATCTTGTCCTGTTTTTATATTTTAAGCTCTGGGATTACAGTTACTGCAGCTGCTAGATGAAGTTAGGCAGATTTCATTTTGTCTGGTTGGTTTTCAAATGAGGTTGGATAAATTAAATTATGGTCATCTGTAGAGGAGTGGATGAGAAATAATAATTTGGATGCATGTCATAATGTCACAGCAACACAAGATTCTCTGAATCTTTTTTATTTCATTCTCTCGCTCTCTCTCTCTCTCCTCTCTCTTTTTCTCCCCCCCCCCACCTCAGATGAAAGAGTACTGTATCTCTTCTCCCCACACAAGCCACCACAAGCCAATGTCCAGCTTATAAGAGGAAACGGTTACTTTTACAAACCGGGTGTGAAGTAAAAGGCATCTGAGGGGCTCAGCTAGATGGTTTTTCCAACTTTTTTTTTTTTTTGACAGCTTTAAAGGGCCTTTTAAAATTGCCAGGAGAGTAGATTCATATTTTTATCATTCCACCTGCATAGCATTTTAGACACATTTATATTCCTGAAAGCATAATAATACATAACATTTAGCATTTAATTTATGACTCCTGCCACATCTGGTATAAAACTCCTCCTGAAGCAATAAATCAACCTCTTCATGTCAAATTGCCATTCATTCTTTGACCTCCTCCATAATTTATGGTTTGTGAGTGCAAAATGGAAGAAGAAGCTTAAACCAAGTGGATTTTAATTAACAATCTTAGAAAATTCAGAAGAATATTTGCAATTTATTCATGAAGGGAAATGACTGTTGCTAGGAAGAAGGGGGTGGGGGTAGCAGCTCATTTCCACGGGTATAAATTGACATCTATTCTGGTTGCTTCAAAACCACAACATGATTTTTCTCTACTTAGAGTTGGAAAGACAAAGTGATTCTGATAGGAAAAGCTGTCCATGCTCCTAGGACAGAAACCTATTTTGCAGCAGAGATTTTGAAAGAGAAGAGTAGGGGGAGACATGTAACCATCTTCCACTTACAGCTGCCTTTTACAGAGCTGCCTGGCTGCTGACATGGTGGGTGCCTTTCATGTCAAACAATTTTATTTCTAAGCTTTTCACAGTTTGTCCTAAGTAGCTTCTATTAGCATTGTCCTGTCTGTTTCCTTGGCAACAGAGCTGGTCAATTTAGACACCATTTAAGAGCTGTGGAAAAAGCCACAGCCAGCAGTGTGATGGGCAAAATTACAGAGAACAAGCTGAATACAATCCTCGCCTGAGGAGATGCATTTTCTTCCTGGGCTCATTTTATTTTAATTAAAATCAGAAAGCTTTTTCAAACAAGGCCCTAGATTAAACACAGGCCAGAGTAATCTATTGTACAACCATTGCAGCTGCATTCCTTAATGTTATCTCTTTAACCTAATGGATTGCTTGCACTTTTTCAAATAAACAAGGAGAGAAAACCTGGGAGCAACAGGGTAGCTTCTTATTAATGGATAATACGTAGAGAATGAAGAGACACAACTTTTTCATGGTTGGAGCCATGTTTAAATGGAGCACAAGAGAACCCATAGCTCTTCGTACCATTGTTATAGTTTATCGTGCATGAGAAAATAAACTTTTATATCATAGGTGGCCTCATTTGCTATTTACCTCATTTCATTGGTTGTGGTGACTTTATGTAGCCCCCTTCCCCCGCTCAGTGAGCTTATATGAATCGTTTTAAACATGGAACCAACTAGAGCTCTGAAATTGTATGGACTGAGTTTTATGTTGATAGTTAGCTTGCATCCACAGATTTTTGTGTTTAATCAGGGTAAATCACAATCTACTGGAGGGGCAAACTTTTCTCCCAGGAGGGAGTATGTTAAAAACGCCTTATTGTCTGGAATGAAAAAAAAAATATTTTAATTTATACGTGTGTATATTTGCAAATTCAACAAGAAGATTTATTACTTTTATTAGGACTTGAAGATAGCTTTAATATCATTATCACTTTAAGAAAGTTGGACAAGAGAGTTTGTATTTATGAATAGGGAATTTTTATTAATGCTGTCTGTACTATGGTGTGTGCCCAGGGATATAGCAGGACTTATATCTTTTAAGCTTTTAAATTAGTCTCATCTAAATGGAACCCTGTAAAGCAGTGAATGCCTCTTCATTGAAAATATTAAAGCAGAGACATAAACCTCGTTGCTGGAAATATCTTAAGTAGGATTCATGCCCTAGTTAGAATGCTAAATTTGATGACTTCTAAGCTCCCTTCTTACACTGACTTTTCAGAAACTTTTTCAGGATTCTTTCAGAAATTGTACATATGCACATTCTCCAAAGGAGCCCATGAATTAGGGAAGGAAAATGCCCCTGTACTTCATCTTTCACAGTTATCAGAGATTACCCTTCACCGCTTTCTACAGGGATCCTTTGCTTTTCTGAGGAAAATACAGAAATGTCCATCTTCAAGCTTTTTGTATTCTTCTCTTATCTTATTAACAAATAAAATTAATGGCTCTGTGTTCATGAAAGTTCTTGATCAAATGCAACTCTGATCATAGAGTTTTGCAGTGTCTCTGCATTTCTCTCTTCCTCCCCCTCCCAATTTGGTAAGGATCAGCCTGAATCATGTTTTCCATTGAAAGGTTTACTGGAGCCTTAAAACCATTCCAATCAGGATCTCCATGGCTAGACAACAAAGATGCCAATTAATGTTGGTTGTAAAGGGAAGCAGCAGGGTTCACCAGTCATTTTCCCATATGGCCCACAGGAACAATTAGATACATGGGCTGACATTTCATCTGAGGTATTTACATAATACACACTGTGGTGATTGATAGGAAGGCGGTACATGGATGTGACAGACTGACAGAGGATAAGGGCAGATGTCATCTATCTTTTTCATTGTGATGACTATTTTAACGAACAGACCAACTCATGTCTGCAGTCCATTAAATCGTTTGACAGTCTAAACATCTGGAGAGTAGGCCTGGGAATTAGGTTTGTCAGGTGAGGACTCTGGCTGACAGGGGGTGTTTGTGGGGCCCTTCTGGGGCTGCAGATTCTGGGGAGAACCACAAGCTGCCCATCATAGGAGACCTTGCTGTCCTTGACACCAAGGGCTCAGGTGTAGAAAAGATTTCTGCCACCAAGATGGCATCCAGCTGAGAGCACTCTTTTGTTCTTTCACATTCTTTCAGAATTCTTCTCTCCAGTGTCCGGTCTCTCTTGGTTTCCTGAGCTCTGAACCACATTCATTGAATAACCTTGAGAAAATGACAACCTTCCTAGCCTCCTGTTTTCTCATCTGTGAAATGAGGATCCCTCCAATTCCCAGTTCCCTCTCCCAGTGGAATAACTCTTTCTGAAAAGCATTTTGATCTCCAGAGGGAAAGGTGATATATAGCAACATAGATTTATATTTGATTCTGTGCCACCCGCAAGTTTAATTTGTTGGTCCCAGCCTGCCTCCATAAACAATCGAAGTGTTTCTCAGTGTGTGTAACTAGTAACACCTGAAAGAGAAAGCTTTACATTTCCAAGTGACAACTCCTTTTCTCATGCCCTTGTCCATCTAAACCCGGGTTTCTCAGCGTTGGCATTGCTAACATTTGGGGATGGATAATTCTTTGCTGTGAGGAGCTATCCCGTGTATTACAGACTGTTTATTACATACCACTGTCAGCCTTCCTTTCTTTCCCAAGTTGTGACAAGCAAAAATGTCTCCAGACATTGCCAAAGTCCTCTGAGGTGCAACATTGCTCCCAGGTGAGAAATCTGATTTAATATGTGCTTGAATGGTCATCCTTGCAACTTGAGATGGAGCTTGTGCTTGAATCTGGCCTACGCTGGTGCTTGTATAAATTAGCTGGTAGCTTCCAAGGTTTGAAGCAAACCCAAGACAGCAAAACAAATGAACAAACAAACAAACAAAGCCCCATTTCTGTGATAGATTACTGCTGTCTTTCACAATGGTGAGGACAACAAGCAAGAGGTGCTGTCCTTGGCACCCTGAGCTTTTCTTAGAAGAGACTAAAGGAACTGTTAAGTTCTATGGATTTGAAATCTATGGATTGAAAAACAGACGTCCAGTCTTGCTATATGAAACACAGTCTGCTCCACTAATGTTGTTGTATGTTTTCTTGGAAAAGCTTCCTGCTTCACAGTTGTATCCCATTAGTTGGTTTTGTATCCAACAGCATACCCCATTGATTATCCTCATATTCCTGGTTTGACAGAAAAGCTTGCACTGTGTTGGCTTGCATAATCTATAAACATGTGTAATCATTGTAATTAAGTCATAAAACAATCATGAAGGACCCTGGTGAAGTAACTAAGAGATGAAATATTGCATCTACCTCAGGAAGCCAAATTTAGAAATTTGGTTAATTATTGTGTCTGCTAGCTGAAAATGCTAGGAATAGTTTTTGAGAAGCAAAATTAAATATATTTGGAAGGGAATTCCTTTTCTGAAAGAAGCCAAATATTTAAGAATTAAAAAAAAAATTTTTTTCCTCAAAGAAAGTGCCAGAAACACATATTCATCAAATACTACACATTACCTACCTGGAATTTAATGACAGCTTCACACTTTTTAGAAAACATTTGTGAAATCAGGAGTGTAAAAAAATTCTCTTCACAATCAGAAGAAATTCCAAACAAAACCCATGGCTAAGGTTTGTGTGGTAACCAGTCAATTAAATATTTTTCTTCACATCCATTTCGACACATCCATTCATGACTATCAACTCCCAGGGAGGAAGAAACACAGGTTCAGGAAGCAGGTGCCATGTTGTCTGGGCAGACTCTCCAGTTTCAGTGCCAGGAGGATGGTCTAGACGGGAATGTGGGATCCAGGTAGGTATATTCTTTTGGTTCTTTGTAACTGACAGGGAAGAAGCATGGCTAGATGAAGAATAAGCTACAAGGGCCTTTAAAACCTAGAGCCTGGAATAGGGGTCCTTTTACCTACTTCTTTTGCCAGGCAATCCAGCACAAGAATCTGATTGAAATAAGACAGCTATCTAGTAAAAACTCACTTGACATCTTCATGCCTTCGATAGATTCTGAAGCATTAAGCAAAACAACATATAATGAAACAATTTTACCACAGGGTAATAAATATAAACAAAAGTTAAGTTTCTATGGCATCTCATCAATGTGAAGTGACACTGAATGAAACAACTTTATTTGAGGACCTGATGCAGTTGTCTTGAGTTAAATAAGGTACTTATTATATACTAACTACAAACAAGAATATCTGACACAGATAGGCATTCTACAGTTATTAAATATATACTATTAGTGCTGAGAAAAACAACTGAGGTTTTGGCTCATGGTATATTTGGGATATACTTAAAAAAATACAGAGATTGCTTGAAAAAAGGAAAAGTGTTCTTTAAAAAATATCCTCCACTGATATCTTCAGATGGTTGTTTCATTGTCATACTATAGCTTTTAAATAGTTCTGTGAATTTTGGGCTTACAGGTTTGGGGTCATAATAATGATCTCTGAGGACTGACACTCACACCTGTGGTCTGTTACACCATGTCTCTGGATATGTGTTTACTTCAATCAGTTCTTGGGGGCCAACACCTTAAACTGGGCCTTGCTTCACCATCTTACAAATAGTTAGCTTGTTCAGGTGAACACACTGATGACAGTAGACAAACCGGTCTCTATTCATTCACCAACACTGCTGGAGGAACTACTCAAAATACAGGATGTTAAAAAAAAATTAACAGCTGGTAGCTCAATTTTTAAATGAAATGTATTTTCATAAACACTGCCTTTATAATTATTCAAAGAGTGTGTGTACATTTTTGGGGGACACCCTATATATTCTTTAAGTGGTTGGTCAGTTGTTTACCTTTTAAAGATTGACTAAGATTTGGACCTTATCACTCAGCTGTTTGGTCAAGTTATTGTTCAAGAACTCAGCTTATTGTTCTTGACTTCCAGAGGAATGATTGCCTTTATTAATGATGATGATTATTTTAAAACTTTTTTTTTACTAAAATTTTTCTGTCCCTGCTAGTTACTGATTCTATTATTCTTAGTAACGTGCTTTGGGAATCCTTTAAGAATGTTGCTGGGTTAGCTATGTCAAGAAACAGATGATAAATTGGCTTCCAAATCTAAAAGTGATGTGGCAATATTTTCTCTCTTAATCACCTTTGCATCATTAAACTCCATGTGCACCCAGTGTGGGACTGACTGGGAACCTCTTTGCCTTAACAGGTTAAGGTGTCAAGTCAGGCTTCTTTATGACTCTTGAATGCTGGCAATTCTGTCCCCAAATCCTAAAATAACAAGGGGCTCCAGGATGAATCATCTCAACTTATTTTAGGCTTCCGGTTTCCACTGAATAACTTTTATAATTCAGTTCATCTAGCTGGGGAGAAGCCTAGCCAGGAGGGCTGTGACCAATCAGGATTGGAAACTCGATAATGAATAGAAGGACTTGGTAAAAGCAAACTTTTTAATTTTAGAAACAAGGTCAGCTTTCATTGTTGGGCCAAGCTAACTGTCATTCATGCAGAAAGAGGCTGGGTGCCTATCTGAGAGCAAACGAACCACAGTCAGAAGCTGCTGGATTCATGGGTTGCCGTGTTGACCCATTTCATGTTGTCAGAATTAGTTCTTTGGAAAGACACATGTGGAGCAGCATAAAAATGTCCAAAACGTGAACCTATTTTTTCTTATAAAACAATAAAATCATTTGGTAGAAAAAACAACACTTGCTTTTTGTTTTGTTTTCTTCTGCTCTTGCTTTATTCCTCTTTGAACTGGTACTGCTTTTCTCCTTCCTCGTTAATAAATCTCTTTGTTTCCTATGGAGGAGAATAAATAAACCCTTCCTTTCTTCTCACAGAAAAGCCTACTACTTATATGTATGTCCTTCACTCACTCCCATTAACCCCGCAGTGCCCTGTCCAACCCGCTGAAGGAGAGATAGGAGTTATCTCCTGTAAGCATGTGGAAGCGTGGTCACACATTTTTTTAAAATACATTTTATTGATTTTTTACAGAGAGGAGGAGAGAGGGACAAAGAGCTAGAAACATCAATGAGAGAGAAACATTGACCAGCTGCCTCTTGCACACCCCTAACCGGGGATGTGCCCGCAACCAATGTATGTGCCCTTGACCAGAATCGAACCTGGGACCCCTCAGTCCGCAGACTGATGCTCTACCACTGAGCCAAACCGGTTTCGGCCACACATTTTTTTAAAATATCACCATTTCATAGGAATATTGATGGAATGATCACTCTCAGCTGTTCCTCTGAAAAATAGTCACTTTTGAAAATCTCATATCATATGGTGGTTGCTTGAGATTAGAAATTAAACTGAAGCCCTGGGCTCAGAAATAAAACTAAGAAAAAGTCTGTTAGATGGTTAAGGGAGATTACCTCCTTTCATGGCGTGCAGTAGAGTCTCATTCTTTTGTGCTAACCAGGATCCTTAGAAATGTCCCAGGCCACCAAATTGAGTTTCTCCTTTTTCCTCTGTGCCCCACTTGAGCACATATCCATCTTATCTATTCCTTCAGCACTGATGTGCTGCGTCAGCACAGCCAAGGGTTTGGTAAGCCTAAGGGAGGGCCATGAAGGATGAAAAAGACAGACAGGAAAAAAGCTGGGTCTAGGTGGATCTTCTGTGCCTGGCTGAGGCCACAGAACAGATCCAGATTGCAAAGCTGATGCTTTATTTATAGTCAGGGGCAACAAGGTAATTTACAATGTTCTTGTAAGTTTCACTTGTTTTGGCAGCACTTGCTGCCCCTCCCACAGCCCACTAACTGCCCAAGAAAGATCTAGGGAGCAGTCTCAAGATCAAGCTTAATATGCTTAGAGGGCTGTGTCCTCCAATCTGGGACGTGTTTGCAACTTTGCCAGCAGGTCAGTCCGAGGCTTAATCCTATAACCACTCCCTACACACTGGTCTTTATTTTACAAAGTGGCAACCATCTAAACTGAGAAGTTATGCAGATAAAATTTACGTCTGCAAGACTAACAAGGAATTATTAGTCCAGCCCTTCATTTTATAGAAAAGAAGATCAAACAAATAAGTTAAAGACTATGCACAACAATTCATGACTTCTAGAGAAAACCCTGACCTCGGAGTCTAGGTCCAGGTCTCTGCTCTTCTCATGGCTACGTTAGCCTTTCTGATTTACCTGTGGCTATTAGTCTCCTTACCAAGGACTTTTATATATCAAGAGGGTGGATTCCAGAGCATACATTCCTGGAAACTGAAGGAATGACTCCAATGGCAAGAACTTGAGAGATAGTAGCAGGCTGATTTGGGTGATCTTTTATCGAAGAAGAGCTAGTTTGAAGAACAGGATTTGGGATGCCTTCAAATTCACACTGCCTGGTGACTGTAAGGACTGCCCAACCCCAAGGTTGGCCACAGGAAGGTGCTTCTTAGTCCTGGCCAAAGTTCTGTAATAAACTTTGTGGAAACTGTCCACCTAGATTTCTTCCCATGAAAAAATTACAACCTTTGACCTTAAGTTTCTGGTAATTAAAATTGAATAAGGCAACATTCCCTGCCCCCCTCCCAATTCCCTTTGTTTCTCAAAATATTTATTAATTAAATATTTTTATTCTTTGTAGAAAATTTTGTAATACAGAAGAGTTGAAAAAAAAAATAACAGTGAAGCCAATCACTGTTAACACTGATATTTTTCATTTCTGTTCTATTTCTATTCCTTTTCAAGTTAAAAAAACTAATGGCAATATTTTCTTTTATTTTTTGACAACTTTTTCTCTGGGTGTAAAAGTAATATATGCCAATTAAAATTTGGAGAATGAAGATAAAAATAAGAAAAATATATCACGAATAAGCTTGCGCCCAGAGCTAGCCTGAGTGACACATTTCTTTCTAGCCTCCTAACAATAACAAAAATACATCTTTCCCCATTTCAGTCCTCAGCCCTAAATTAACCAGTGTAAAGCAAAATGGAGTTTCTGATGTTTTCCACTTGGGTAATATGAAGAGCTTTCAATTAGTTGCTAAAATTTGAGGCAACACTGAATATAGGTGAGCTCTCATTTCAAGAGATGAATTCAGTCCAGACTTGATAATGGTTCACATTTTAAAGCCTATGACAGAACATCCTGAACACAGCAGAGGTGCATTCTAAAATGTCAAGAATAATTGTAGCTTCTTTCAGCTAGGTTTTCTTTTAAGAATGCCTGGAGACAGGGCAAGCAGAGTCTGGTTATAGGGGGGACTCTTGGTAATATATAACATAAAGGGATCTCTTACAGAAATTATGCTCATAGCTTAAGTGCACTCTAAAGACTCTAGCCCATTGCAGCTGCAGGCTGTATCTGAATGAGCACACACTATTGTTATTCCCAGAACACCAATGTCTTATGTGTTTTCTCACTTTTCCTCTGCTTGTCTCTCTTCCAACTAAGAGGACAAAGTGCATTTGAACACAATTCCTCTAATAGGGCCAGACTCTTTTCCAAATGTACATTCTGTTCAGCTTGTATTCTTAAAGTGGGGTACACTTGTTTATCAATGGATCACATACAACATTGAAGACAGCGTGAAACAATCCCTGCTCATGCACCCAATAGGGCTCTCTCTCCGAGTTCCAGTGGCAAATTCTATTTTTATTACTTCTTTGGCACTGCTTTTCATTGGGGGAAATAAAGCTTAGGACACATATGGAGATTGTTCTTCTACCTGCCCCTTCTCCATAGAAAGTTGTGAATCCTATACTTATTTTCCCCACTTTCCTAAATTTCCAAAGTCTGCATTGCAGTAGAGAGGAAACTGTATTTTATTCTCTCCCTACTCAGTACCACAGGGGTGCTGCAAAATTTATCCCAACTCTATGGCAATCAAAACTCCCATTCTCCTTCCTCTACACATAGTTTGGTAGTTGCATCTTTGGCCACATAAAAGGATGCTCATTCAGATATCAGTGAGATCCCCATGTGGGCACAGCCTGCTATGTCTTTCCTGGATGGGATGTCATGGGCTTTCAACTGGTTCCCATGTTAGCCAAAAGAGTGAGTCCTCTCTAACTCATGTTGGGATAATAATAAACTGTCCTAAGTGTTCTGACAGAGAATATATGGACTCAGTAGGGGAAGCTCATCGTTCTCAAAATGTATCTCTGTTCCCATCTTTCCTCTGACAGCCCACCTCCTCCACTACGTTGACTTCCTTCTAGTGAAGAAAGAAAATCACTGGTCTAGTGTCAGTGACAGATAAAATAAAGGGCAACATTTTCTGACATTTGCTGCTAGGATCAACAGACAAGTGAATTAGACTAAGTCAATGGTGACTATTTCCTGATTGAGAATTGAGAGGATTGATGGGTTCCTGAGAACTTGACATGTACTGTCTTTGACACATATTTCTTCTGCCCCAGAGCCAGTGTCATGAGTAGCTCTGGCTTTGGATGGTTGACTTTCAACTGATCTTGCATTTTACCCTTAATATGCTTTTTACAAGTATCTATTTATCTTTTTTCTTTCTTTCTCTCTTTGTAGCTACTTATCTGTCTCCTCTCTCTTCATGTATTTTTAAATCCACTATTGGGTTTATATAAACTCACTCAAAAATTAAAGTATAAAACAGATGACACATGCAGAATTTGTTAAGAGGAATGAAATGAGTGTCTGTGAGTTATTCCTTGTTTCTTGTCATCTGTGCCTTAGTTTAGAGTGGAGACCACCTGGCAAAACCAGCTCCAGCTCTATTCATGGATGTTTTCTTTAATTTTGCTTTTGTATTTTTTAGAAACAAGTGAAAGATCAGTCACTTTGAGTCATTTAGTTTTACTTCAGTTGTGTGTTGAATTGTAAATCTCTGTTTTTATATCTATAATGCGATGGACAGGGGGAGCATCCACACAACACATGGTGGGATGTGTAATTTAGTACATTGCCAAGTGTCTGTGGTCAAACTGATATTTAGGATCACAGAGAGCTACCCAGAGAGGTGAACACTCATTTAGAGGGTCTGATCAATTGGAAATGGACAATCTGATCAAGTGAAATATCTGACTAGTGTAGACGCTGAGTAACTCTTCTTCCGGTAGCAGCAGATCCATAGCTCTCTTTAATAGAATAGAGAGGTATTTGCCCTTATGATTTAGATAATTATTTCCACTGTTCACCTTTCCTGGGACAAGGCATAATATGTTCACCTCCTCTTTAAAACATTAATTTTAAATCTTAGTAATTGTGATTTCTGTGACTAATCTTGATGACCTCGGGCCTTAAATAAAGATCTAAGTTGCTTTGGGTTTATTGTCTTCCTAACAATTTTGGAAGACTATGATGTTATATTCTGTAATATTCAGCAGTGCAATTAAATGAGTATAGATAACAAGTGACCAACATACTAATGTGATTGTTTATGAGAACAAAGGCAATCTACTTATTCTTAGGTGCATTAACTTTTTTTGTGTCCTTCCCAGGCATCTGCCTGCACAATGAATAGGTAGGACTTTCTAGAAGAGAATAAAGGCTCTTTAACCAGGGCTATACATACCTACAGTTAAATCTGAAATTAGATCTGGGACTACAAGCCAATTAAAGTATAAATCATAGAAATAGGCAAATTCTGATCATAAAGCCAGTTAAGCTCAAAAAGGGCTTTCTTTGAGAAATCCTCTACATTATAGGATCTAAAGCTGTAATTTAAATAAGGACCCAACATATTAGGGATGGTTCTTAATTATATTCATTTTGGAAAATAATTAATAGGAATATATGCACACCATGCAAGTTATCTTGTATGTAGTGATTTGCAGGACCATTTAATTCATGGTGAGCCAGAGTTCATGGATCCACAGAAGGCTAAATTGTATTGCTTGGAATAAAATCTAATTGGACATTTTTAAGTTTTATGACCTCTGGCACTATATGCTTCTAAGAAATGAAAGTGGAGTGTTCTGTTACTCAGAGATCATTTTATAGAATACCCAGTATATCCTCCATACATTTATAGTGACTTTCTTTTCTGTTATTCTTCTTTTCCTTCAATGCAAAATATAGAGAGAATAAATAAACTATTGCAATTGTTTTTGAGCTTTATAATTAGCAGGTTTAGTATAGTGTAAGAATTTTGGAACCAAAAGATTTGTACAATGAACAGTATTTTTTTCCGTACTGTCATAATACCAAAGGATTTTGATATTAATTAAGAAATGCAGATTTCATTTATTGTCTTCTTGGTTAGTAACCTACATTTAAGAAAAGTGACATAATTGAAATATTAAACTAAAGGGGAATGCTGATAAAGGATTTGGTTTTGGTGCATGCTTTATTTTGTGATACATCAGTAACCTTTGCAAAAATCTCCTCCTGTCAGTAGCAACATTCAGTCTCACACAGCATACAATGCAATTTGTGTCACTCTAGATGCTGTGCTAAGACGACATTGCCCTAAGTGCTCTGAGCAGTCAACCTTTACTGCAAATGAGTTGGTTCAATATGAGCAGGCTGAAATAAGAGCTGATTTAGTCCCATGATCCACCCAGAACCTCGGGTATATTCAAAATAAACTATGGACTGCAGGATGCTGTTAAAAACATGCGGCTCACTAGGTTAGAGTCATATTTTTAAATAAGCCTGCTGGGAGTGAGCTGCCATTCATGGCTCAGTGATGCTACAAATGGCTTTTCAACTGGAAGTCACTTCCTGTGCTATTTCTAAAATACTGTAAAAGGTGTAAAGAGCAGAAAGAGAGGGGAGCTTTATATTTTAAAAGGTATAACCTGTGAGAGAGAGTTTTGGGCATTTGCTTTGAAGCATTTCCAGTCTGAGGCCTCCTGAGAGGACAGGGACTGCCTTTCTCTCTCATTAAAACTGCAAGGACAGCCTTCTGGAATTCACTAGTGATTGAAACTGATATTTGCTTCCTGTACTCTCTTGTTTTAGACTAATAAGTTTGACTCCCTCCTGTAATTTTGAGTGCTTTTTCTTTATCTATATTTTATTAGGTGCCAATGGGATGAGGGGATATATTAAAAAAAAAAAAAAACAACAACCCATGAATATTGTCATTAGAAAGCTTATGAAGCAGTTGTCTTGGTCAAGAAATATTGAAGTCCAACATCTCTATATTATACTACAGATTTTCCTACCTGGTGTATACTTATTTACTGAGAACTACAGTGGGTGGAGACAGAAGGCAGATTTGGAATCTGGAATTTGCAATCAAGGTGAAATAAAGAGTATAATTTGTCTCCTCACTTTCTGTCACCTGCTATCATAAGTTTTGGTTGGTTCTTTGAAAATAATGATTATTGTTCTAGAGCCTACAAAGTAATGTGTGAAGAAATTAATCAAGAACATCTGCAAAACTGTAAAGATTGATTTTTTTTTTTTGAGGGGGAGGGTTTGGTACATGAGTGCACAGCAATTGTCAAAGTTTTCCTGTTTCTGTCAAATATTGGTGGTGGGGGACATAAAATATCTAGTTTTGATGCCAGTTACAGTTACTCTTTGCTCTAAAGTAGATGAAATAATTTTTCCATTTAATATGTTTATTCAGGCATGTTTATTGCCCACCTATTAGTTGTTGGGATGCCTGAAGGACTAGATGAAATAGTTCCTTTTCTTGGATCTTATCTGAATATGATACCCATGATTGATGACAAAAAACAAGGATATAAAATTAAAGGGAAGTCACTCCCAGCTGAAGATACAATGGCAGATAGCCTACTTTGCAGAGCACATGGAAAAGGATACAGCTATATTCTTGGTATAGAAGAGGAAAGCTGCCTCAACAAAATTCATGTCACATTTTGTAAAAGTTAAAATCTCAACCAACAAAGATATCTTCAGTGTTGGAGTCTGGTGGACAAATATGGTGATTTCTTTATATATGTCCAATGTTTTACTATTTGAGATAACATTGTGATACCTTTATAGATCCATACCATTCATTAGATACACACTGTAGCCACCTTCAAATGTAGCTCTTATGAATTATTCTCACTATGACCACACAATTTTATTACTCAGACTGACCAGAAAGCAATTCTTAGAGGGTTATACTCATATATAAGGGAAAGCTTGCAAATCTTGATATGTCAAGGGAGCAGGAGATAGTAGTCCCCAGCCTCTGGCTACTAAGTCCTCTGCTTCTTTCTAACTACTCACAATGCAGTTCTTATACATGGGAAAGCCTTATTTTTTAAATCCCAACTCTGTGGTCAGTCTGTTTTCCCAAAGCGATCTCTAAGCTATTGTGCTTAATTGTCAACTAAGGAGGGTCCCAGTATGGCAACAGAAACATGAGGTAAACCAGATGTATGGGAAGGAAGGGAATGAGAAGGTCCTTCCTTTAAGGAAATGGGTTATAGATATCCAATGAGTTCAGCCATAAGAACTACTCAGAGATAATGCTCTATACACTCCTTCTTGAGGAATTTCTGTGGTAAAATGAATATAAAATATTCTGTTTTTTGTGTGTTTTTTTTTTATTTTTATGAACATGTTTTATCTTATTCATAAAATCTCTAGAGAAGGATTGTGTACACTCTGAATTAGAATCAACCCTATCTAGTTTGGTACTTTAGTGGTCAACCACCTCTGTTATAGAACTATATCAGTCAGGGTTCTCCAGAGAAATAGAACTAAAGAATAGATAGATGATAGATGATAAATGATAGATGATAGGTAAGTAGATAGATAGATAGATAGATAGATAGATAGATGATAGATAGATAGATAGATAGATAGATAGATAGATAGATAGATGATAGATAGATAATTATGAGGGATTAGCTCATGAGTTATGGAGACTGAGAAGTCTTACAATCTACCATCTATAAATGGGAAGCTTAGGAAAGCTGATGATGTAGTTCCAGTCTAAACCTGAAGATCTAGGGCCCAGGAGAACCAATGGCATAAGTCCCAGTCTGAGTCTGAAAACCCAAGAATTAGGACCCTAATACCTGAGAGCAGGCTACTGGAGGCTAAAGCAAATAGCAGTTAGAGTCAAAAAAGGCATTGGAAGACAAATAGACTTTAATATTCAGCAAGGCTGAATATCAGCACTGCCCTGCTGTGATTGCAATGGCTCCAGGCTTTTTTTTTTTTCTGACCTGATAATCCTTATATTGTATATCAAACTTTACTTTGATCTGCCTGTATGCATTGCTAAAAGGCAAATGTGTATTCAAAGTGATTAAAAAGGAGAAAGGACATACCTCTTCAAGAAAAATGTTCCACCTGGCCCCCAATGCTTTCTAAAATTATATTTTGTGTGTAGTGTATTTATTGTGTCATTGGCCCTCCTTCAGGTCATCCTGAAACCACTGTGAAGGTTGACTCACATGACCCACAATCCTACTAAGGACCTATCTCCCCTCTGGCACACAGAGTTGAAACAAATGTTTTAGAAATTATATTTACTTACATTATGTAATTCACTCAAATATTTTCAATTCTATTCTGTTTCAAATTTTTAAATGCTAATTAAGACACACCAAAGTAATTTTATCATCTATTAAAGAGTTAGACAGCAGTAGGGAAAACACTGCACTTAGCCAGATGAAAGACATATTCTGTTCGGGTGATAGTTTGGATGGTCCACAGGGATCTCAAACTGTAAAGGACATTTACCAAAATAATGGCTACAAGAGTTATGATGGTTAATTTTTATTCTTTTTCTTTGTTACTTCCAGAATCTTCCACATCTTCTAACAAACACTATGTCATTTGACAACCCATGCACTTCATTAAGTTTGTCAATTATTTTTCTTATCTCAGCTCAGTGAGTTTAAACTTTAGTCCTATTTTTTTTTCTCTCTTGAAAATTAATAAAAAATTGGCTCATTCTTAGAAAATTATTTTTCCCATTAAAATTTTTCATATCTGTTTGCTAATTTTTCATTTCAATATAAAAACAGAATACACAGGGGAATAAGCAACAAGACAGGACTTACCTGAACAAAGGCCAAATGTGAGCTGGTGGTCATTCTGCCCATTCTGCCGATGGTATTCCAGTGAAAGACAGAATAGGAGAAGATAAATCCACATTCCAGTAATGATAGAAAACTTTATTTTCTTGACAAAGCAGAAGTTACCTTTAATGCATGCAGCATACTATGGTATTTTCTGTTTATCCTTCTTGTTTCTTTGTTTTTAATTTAAATTCTTTTTTTTTAAATATATTTTATTGATTTTTTTTTTTTTTTTTTTTACAGAGAAGAAAGGAGAGGGATAGAGAGTTAGAAACATCAATAAGAGAGAGACATCGATCAGCTGCCTCCTGCACACCTCCTACTGGGGATGTGCCCTCAACCATGGTACATGCCCTTGACTGGAATTGAACCTGGGACCTTTCAGTCCGCAGGCTGACGCTCTATCCACTGAGCCAAACCAGTCTCAGCTAATTTAAATTCTTTATTGTTTAAAGTATTACATATGTCTCCTTCCCTCCCCCGCACCATCTCCCTGGCTGCACAGCCACCCCCTGCAGCATATGCCTTCACCCCCACTCTGTGTCCATTGTTTATGCTCATATGCATACATACAAGTCCTTTGGTTGATCTCTTGCCTTCCCTTATAGGTTGAACAGTCATTTCAATGCTTCTACAACTCTGGGTCTCTTTTTGTTCATCAGTTCATTATATTTCACAATGAGTGGGATCTGTGATATTTGTTTTTCTCTAACTAATTTATTTCACTTAGCATAATGCTCTTCTGTTTCATCCACGCTGTTGCATATGGTAAGAATTTCTTCTTTTTTATAGCACCATAGTATTCCAATGTGTAGATGTACCAAACTTTGGTGTTTATGAATTAGAACAAAGGATCCATTTGGAGATAGTTATCTTAAGTCTTCAGAGGAACTTCCCAAAGAAGCTGTTCCCTCAGAGAGTGCTTACTAAATAGGAAATGATTAATGAAGCATGACTGTTATTCTTCAATATTGAAAAAAATATACTTCATACTAGGTTTCAATTTTTCCTTTTGCTTTCTGATTTGTAAAAAGATAATTTAAATTTCTAGTGGTTGATATTCATAATATATTATTAAGCAAGATAATTTTGACACAAAAGATACATATAATGATTATAACAGAAAAATGACCAGGAGATCATTTACCAAAATAATAACTGCAAAAAAGTCATGGGTAATTTATATTCTTTTTCTTTAGATTTTTAGTATTTTTCATACCTTCTACTATAAATATTGTATTTAGTTATTTGATAATCATAAGACTAAAAGTAATTTGGCCTTTTGATAATCTTTTGACAATAATTTGCTTATTCTTTTGGCAAATTTTATTAAAATCACTAAAAAAATATAACATGAAATAAAATGATTCTAGAAAAGGTTGAAAATTTTTATTTATTTACCTGTAAGTTATAAAGTAATAAATACTTTGAGACCAAATGTTGTGCTCTTATTTCTAAAAATTTCCAACTGTCTAACCTAGCACCACAGATTTATCTCTTTATAAGTGGGCCAATAATGTCAAGTTTAATTGAAAGTCAGGATTTATTAACTTCTACTTTTCCTAAATCACCAATTCTCTAGATCAATAATAAATAAGAAGTTTGAATTGAAAGAAATTTGTTTAGTTTTTAAATATACCTACCAAAATACAAATTGAAGAAAGCTTTTACATATTCATACTTCTACACTCTAATTATTTGTACTGCTGTTGTTCACATCTGTAAATCCAGTCTTAGACACTCCTTGAGCGCAAGTACATAACCAATACTTGGGTGCAAATATTTTAACCAAGATTTTATATATGATTTTATCTATCAGCCTTGTCTATGAAAGATCTTTAACAAGTTCTAAAACAAATAAAGTCACATATATCCACAAAGGATGAAAATTAGCTCCAGTCCCTTGCCTCTTCTCAAGTACACCATGTGTATTTCCTGTTTCCAAGATTTGAGCCTTTGGGTAGGCTGTTGTCTTTCCCATTCTCTCTCTTAAGTCTTACTTGTCCTTGGAGGCCAAGAAACTCATGGTGAGAACAAGCTGTGATCTTTATGCTGCTATAGCAAGTAGTTTACCATTTATTTTACGACCTATCTCCTTTTTCAGTACATATTCATGTGTAGTTTCATTCTTCATATAAACTATAGATTTTTTGATGTTTGATGATGTATTCTACTTTGAGTTTTCAGTGCCTGTGAAAATATTTTGTTCGTGGTAATCTCTGACAACTATGTTTTGAGTAAATTAAAATTATATGAGGATAATGAAACTGAGGCTTATTATATATGTATTGAGTAATAGAGATATCTTTTAATAAGTGTGTAATTTTCAAGTTTACTACCTTGAAGGAATACAATATTCATAAAAATGTTTATATTTTTAAATGTGACTTAAAATATTGTTTTATGTTTAAAGTCTTCTTAATGAATACTTGCTCTGGGCAATAATTGTACTGGATATCATGGGACAAAATTTAGTTTCTCTTCCCAAATAGAGCTTAAGAAGTTAATAAATTGTTCACATGAAAATAACATTGTATATATTAAGTACCAATGAGCATAATTTGTTCAGAGAATAGAAAATCCAACTTAGGGGTAGGTATTTTGGAGTCTCCAAAAGAGGAGGGAGACTGGGCTTCAGAGGAGCTAAGGAAGTGTGGAAGACAAAGAAAGGCAACTGGTAGAAGATAGTTCTTTATTCCACTTTTATAATGAACCGTGTGAATGTTTGAAGACACAAGGGAGAGAGTGATGGATGAGATGCAAACAACACTTGCTCTTTTCTGAGTGAGCTGAGATGATGGTCATTGTGGAAAGCTTAGAGATTTCACAACCACCAATACCATTTATAGACTCAAGCATGCTTAATGCTAATTTGGTTTGCTAGTGCTTTTGTAAATAGTTCCCTTCTAAGTACTTACAAGAAAATCTTGTGGTATAAGGAGTCAAAATGAGCTGAGTTCCTCATGGCTCTAACAGGTAATCATGGTAGGTCACTTAGTCTTTTGGAGCCTCAGTTTCTCCTCATGTAAAAAGTAGAGATTGCATTTACCTTCTAGAGAAAATGTATTCAAATGCCTACTGTTGTTGGTATTATACTTAGAGGCACACAATAAAAAGGTACAGAAAATGACAATTAAGATGACAATAATAATAATGATCCATCAAGTGGGTAATTGAAGGATGTCAGGATGTTCTATTTGAGTTAGTGAGATGTGCTCTCCCACAAAGAATCTTGGGTTTTATGTGACAGTATCAGAGTCCCAGTATGAACATTCTTCCCTGTGGCACATGGCATGCCTGTGGTCTCTAAATGGCAGGATTGTGGTGGGCATTCAGGAGTTGACCAGTAGTACATCCCACGTCCTTCTACACTTGGTTCAGCTGTTTAGAGGGCATATGCCCATGTCTGGAGGAAATATAAAAATGTCCTCTCAGTTTTCTAACTTCTTTGAGGCACTTCATACATCAAGGCAAAGTTTAAGTTAAGTAGTTATCTGTGGCTGCTCTGCAGGCGGCTGCCTCCCACACACAGCGTTCAGAGTTGAAGGATGAGATTCTGACCCACCTTTCACTGGAGTTGAATCATTTTCTTACATTTATTGGCACATGCAAATACAGAGCTTCTACAGGACTTGCAGATGATTTCCCTTCACTTCAAAAACAAATTGAATTTGAGGTACATTGAAAGTTCACCGTGTAACTGAGACAATGCTCTATTATTGACAGAAGAACGCATTCTTTCCTTCACCGGTTCATGCTTGGCAAATGTTGAAGTCATCTGGGAAGGCAATGGATTAAAATATTTCTTTAAAAATACTGAAACTGAAATAAAAAATGGAATAGGCTGTATAGGCATAAATGGATCAAAGTTTCAGTGAGATTTACTGACACTTGTGGATTAATGAAATTATATTATTTTTTTGTTTGTTTGTAAGAAACTTAGCCATCAGATATATACCAGGCAATGTTTGGGAAGAGGACTGCGCTGTTGGGAAATGTGGCTATAACACCACAAGTTAATTTTTTAATCTCAACAGCCCTGAAGGGAGGTCTTTTTAGATAATCACTATCTTTTTTGCCTATTTATTTTTAAATTACATTTATAGTTTGAGTAAAAAAAACCAAAAACATTCATATGGTTTAATGTTCAACTTATAAAAGTTATAGAGTGGAAATATTTCACTCACAACCCCTTTCCCCAGCCTCTCAGGTTTCTTTCTTTGTGTATTTTTTTCATCTATGCTTTATGTGTACATAAGACAATGTGGGTGTTTATGTGTTTTTGTTAGACATTGCCAAAACACTCTCCATAAAGGTGGGGCCAATGTATAATACCACCCACATAAAAGCTTCTATTTCTTTCCATACTTGCAAAATTTATATTACTCCTCAGCTGGCCAGCATAGAATTCTGCCTTTGTCATTTCGCCCCAATAAGCCCCCGCTTAACCCCCACACAGCAAATGTACCTAGGTCTTTCCTCTAAAAGTTCTGGGTCTTTCCTGATGTTTTCATCCTTTGAGGATATTTTATGTAATATCAAAGGAGTGGCTTTTAAAGTCAGAGCTTTTTAAAAATTCTAAACAGTACAGCACATTGAAAAACCTGCGCTCTGGAGGCAGGTTGCATGGATTTGAATCCAAAGTCCAATACTTACTAGCTGTGTGGGCTTAGCATCATTCTTTCACCTCTTTGAATCTCAGTCCCTCATATAAAACAGGGAAAATGACTTGCCTTACTGACATTGTGTTAGGAATAGATGAGATAATGCATAGAAAGCATATGGAACTTGGAAGATACATAAAGGATAGTTGGTGTTGTGAGAGCTATTATTAATAAAATCTGTGCCACATGCCATTCAGTGAAGAATGTGCTATATATAAACAGGCTTAGGTTACATGTCAATAGCAACAAATGGGGTTCACATTTTAAAGGAAAATGTTTGTCCTTGCGTACAAAAGACCACGTGATGAAGAATCAAGGTTAAAGAGAAGACAAACAGGCACAAATTTGGGGGTCACGTTGTATTTGTTGGCTGTGGAAAAGCCACCAGCAAAACCTGATGATGGAGCAAAGATAATTTTATTAGATTTACTGCAATAAAGAGGGAACACTATGTAAGATTTCCTCAGGAATGTCTTAATAGCTGCCAAGTTAGGGAAGGATATTTATAGGGATTTGGGGGCCTGGCTAGGGACTTTTGCCAGTTGTGATTGAATAGAATTTATGACATAGGCTTTGAATTGGTGACCATAGTGAGACAGGATCGTGAAGTAAGCATTATAACGTGCAATCTCCCAGGTGTATGTATTTGCTAGAGCAAATAGCTATTATTTTTGCCTGTGTCCAGTATTGTTTAGAAAATTGAACATGGGGAATTTAGAGATTAGGATGTTTGGGAAATTGGGAAGAATGTTTGGTCCCAGTACTTTCTTACACAGGGACAGGAAGGTATGCTTTGTCTTGGAATTGGTTAGCACAGTCAGTTAGGTTGGCTTCTGTTTTTATCCCAATTTTGTTGCAAATAAGACCTGTCACTTTGGGCAAGGTACTCAATATGCCACATACTTGTTCTTTCTTTAGTGTCCAAAGAGCCTTGTAGCCCTGTCTTTGGAGGAAGATGACATTGAGGGCAGGAAGTCAAATGCAGAGAATCCTGGGCCAGGGAGGAAATGAGAAGTGAAGAAGACCATGTCATATCATCTGAGTGGAGATCTAGAAATAGTGCTGCTCAATTAAATGAAAAATTTGAAGAGAATAAAAATGTCAAAAATAGGGTAGAATCAGGTGAAACAGTGGGGTGATTGTTCAGAATCAAAGACTGACTGCAGAGTTTACACTGAGCCAGCATTCTTCCTGCTATCATTATGATGTTTTGGAGGTTGTTCTGGTGATTAAAGGAGCCATTCAACCTGAATACAACCTCAAGACTCATTTCACTTATCTGAACAATGGATATGATATGACTTAACCTATCTGACTGGCATTGGTTGAAAAGATCAAAGAAGGTAAGAAATGGAACATGCTTTATCCATAATAATAAAAGCATAATATGCTAATTAGACAGACAGCCGAACAACCTTCTAGACATCATTCGGTCATCCTTCTGGTCAAAACCACCATGTCAGGGACTGAGGCAGAAGTGGCTAGGGGCGATCAGGCAGGCAGGCAGAGTGGTTAAGGGGGATCAGGCAGGCAGGGAGAGTGGTTAGGGTGTATCAACTAGGCAGACAGGTGAGCAGTTAGAAGCCAGCGGTCCTAGATTTTGAGACCGATGTCCAATTGCCAGTTTAGGCCCAATAAGCAAGCAGTCAGACATCCCCAAGGGGTCCCAGATTTCAAGAGGGTGCAGGCAAGGCTGAGGAACCCCCTCCCCAGCACGAATTGTGTGCACTGTGTCTCTAGTATATTATAATGTTCTCTAACCTAAGATGTGAATATTAACATTTTAATTTTGTGTCTGTTATTAAGGAGAGTTTTTGAACTAGGGAATTTGTTTTGTATACCTTGGGCAACATCATACATGGAGCTTACTTTCCTAATTGTAGAAGACCCATCCAGGTTGTAGGATAGGGTACAAATATAGGGAAAGATATAAAGTCTTTGATGTTCATCAGGCAATGCATGGCTGGCAGAAGTAAGCAGCTGGCTGAATTTGTTTAAATTTTACCACTTACATCAGAAATATTGATACATTTTTAAAAATTCTGAATCAAATAATGTTTATTGAAAATCTGTACATGTTACAGCACTGCACTTTTTATATCTATTATCTTATTAAATTCTTACAACTGTATGTGGGGTAGGCATGATTGTCATTTTTTTGAAACAGTATCTTGAAATGTTTGCTTTGACAAGGATATTTTCATTGTTAAGATTCACTGCCAGGAACTGTATGTGATGTTTTATTCTGTCTTAAAAGCCATTTTTCTCATGCTATATAGTCATAGGCTTAAAATGTCATGCCCTGGACTTGGTTCATAGAGCAGCAAATGGCAGAACTGAACAGAGACCAACTGTGGAGCGTTTGACAATTTACTTTAAAATAATGATCTCAGACTCTAAAGGGAAATGGCTTCAGATATAAACAATTTTGCTTGGTGAAGTCCAAGGACAAGATAATGTTTATTCAGTCACTTTTGGCCCTCTGGAGTATAAAGATAGATGATCAAGAGAAAGGAAAGAGACATTCAGACAGGTCAGCATTCCCTAGCTCCTGGCCCGAGTGTGGCTTTTCCTTTTTTCTCATATCTCCAGCAGTATTAAATAAATAAAAGTCTATTTAGTTAGCACTCTAAGTAAATTCCATAAAAAAGGATGGTCACATGCTCAGGGCCTGATACAGGAATTTGGCTGTATTGCCCTTTTCTGTTCTAAAAGAAGAATGTTATACTTCTGCTCCTCACCTTAAAGAGTGTGTTGTGTTTTGTGTGTGTGTGTGTGTGTGTGTGTGTGTGTGTGTGTGTGTGTGTGTAAAGAGAGAGTAAAAAAGTTTGCATGATTTTTCTCTTAGATGGTTGGGGCATTAGTCACACTATTTTGGGGAAGTAACATTTTGGATGTGCATACAGGTAAGACTTCTAACTACATTTTTTTAAGTGAAAGACAGTCCTGATCACTTGGCTGCTATTAAAGGCTAGTGCTTTGAAATTTGGTTGTATGCTATATATGAACTGTGAACCTACCTGTAAGTTATCACATCAGTTTGTGTTTTCATTTTCCCTTAAAAAGCTCCACTCTCATTAAATACTACCCTAGCAGTGCTTCCAAAAGAATATTCTATGACCCAAAAATAGAAGCTGCATAGAAACAGAGTGTGGTGATTAAATGTTTTAAAAAATATTAGGTTAAATTAATTTGAACAGATTTCTTTATGTCAAAATTACTCAAAGTGCATTTTATTTTTATCTGCACTTGGAGCTCCAAGAGTAGAGAATTGGGTGTAATTTTTTTCCCCCCCAAAAAATCTGTCTCTGATTCCTAACACAATTTTTTTTTTTTTTTAGGAATTACTATAAATCATTTTTTAAGGAAATGTTACCATAAAACAAAAGCCAGATGAATAATTCCAACTTGGGGTGCTCTGTTTAATTGTGTAGAAAAAAACTAGCTTGTTTACCTGGCATTTGAAAATATGTTTGGTGACTTTTACATGCATTGTACTATGGGCTTAAGTTTTACATATGCTGTTCCACAGGCTATTGCTCCTTATGTTCTGACATTGTATACACTTCCTACAGATGGAGGAGGTGGCTTGATTATTTCTTCATGACAGATATTATTGGAAGAGTAAAGAAAGTACTATGTTTCTACCCAATGATTATTTTTCTATAAATAAAAAAATATTTTATTGAAATATGTATCCTCTTAAAAGCTTATAATATTGTGCAAATAAATAAAACACAATGATATAACTCAAGACCAACAACTTCAAAAGTTAATTGTTTTTTACTAAAAACTCTGCTAAAACTAACTGAGATTTTGATTTCTAGGCTTAGCAGTTTGTATCCACACTACCACATAAATTCATATTTGATGAATTACTGATTGACTGGATGGAAATATTGACTTCATAAAAAATATAGCCTGAATATGTCTCTTCTGGTTGAAAAGAGACCAATTAGATGAGAAATAAGAGTATAATGAGCCGAAACCGGTTTGGCTCAATGGATAGAGCGTCAGCTTGGGGACTGAAGGAACCCGGGTTCGATTCAGGTCAAGGGCATGTACCTTGGTTGCGGGCATATCCCCAGTAGGGGCTGTGCAAGAGGCAGCTGATCGATGACTTTCTCTCATCGATGTTTCTAACTCTTTATCTCTCTCCCTTCCTCTCTGTATAAAATCAATAAAATATATTTTTTAAAAAAGAGTATTATGAAAATACAATTTATGAACAAATTTGAAAACTTGGGTAAAGTGGCATTTGTAAGTTATTATGTAAATACACATATATATATATATATATATAGAGAGAGAGAGAGGGAGAAATTAAAGAAGAAATAGAAAATATGAATAAAATAATCCATGGCAAATAAATTAATTTGATATTCCAAAATCTCATAAAATAATTCTGGTTCTGGAATTTTCTTTTTTACTTTTTTTATTTTTCAATGAAGCTGCCATTCAATATTATTTTATATTACTTTTTCAAGTGTACCATATAGAGATTAGATATTCATATAACTAAAGAAGTGATCCTCTCAATAAACCTAGTACCATATACATAGTTACAATATTATTGACTACTAGAGGCCTGGTGCATGAATTTGTGCACTGGTGGGATCCCTCAGCCTGGCCTGTGCCCCCTGGCAATCCAGGACATTTTGGAGGATGTTGGATAACCCGTTTTGGCCCAATCCCCACAGGTATGATCCAGACAGGAGGGAGCCTGATCCTGTACATTGAGCGTCTGTCACCTGGTGGTCAGTGCGCATCATAGTGACTGGTCAACCAGTTGTGTGGTCACTTAGTCCTTTATATATATAGATACTCCATGTGCTGTACTTTATTATTACCATGACTATTTTGTAACTACTAATTTTTACCTCTAAATTCCTTCAACTTTTTTTAACCTAACCCCTCAATCCCCTCCTATCTGATAACCATTAATTAGTTTGTTTTCTGTATCCTTGAGTCTGTTTCTGTTTCTTCCCCCTCTTTTATTTTGTTCCTTAGATTCCATATACAAGTGAAATCATATGGTATTTGTCTTTCTGTGTTTGACTTATTTCACTCAGCGTAATACCCTGTAGGTCCATTCATGTTGTCACAAATGGCAAGATTTCATTTTTTTATGGCTGAGTAATATTCCATTGTATACCACTTCTTTTTCCAATTATATATTGATCAGCACTTAGGTTGCTTTCAAATCTTGGCTATTGTAAACAGCACAGCAATGAACATAGGGCACATATATCTTTGAGTTGGTATTTTGAATTTCTTTGGATAAATATCCAGAAGTGGAGTTGCTGGGTCTAAAGACAGTTCTATTTTTAATTGTTTTAGGAACCTCCACACTATTTTCCATAGTGGCTGCAGTGCTCGAGGGTTTCCTTTTCTCCACAGCCTCAGCAACACTTGTTTTTTGACTTACTAATGATAGCCATTCTGACTAGTGTCAGCTGGCATCTCATTGTAGTTTTAATATGCATCTCCCTGATGATTATTGGTGATTATCTTTTCATATGTCTATTGTCCATCTGGATGTCCTCCTTGGAAAAATGTATATTCAAGGCCTCTGCCCATTTTTTAATCAAATGTTTTTTGTGGGTGTGTTAACTTGTACATTTCTTTTATATTTTGGATATTAACCCTCTATCAGATGGATATTAACCCTCTATCATTAGTGAATATCTTGTTTCCTTGCCTGGAGAGATATAGCAGCAAAAATATTGCTGAGAGCAACATCAGAGAGTTTACTGTCTTTGTTTTCTTCTATGAATTTTATGGTTTTTAAGTCTTACATTTACATCTTTAGTCCACTTTGAGTCTAATCTTGTATATGGTGTAAAATGTGGTTTAGTCTCATTTTTTTTTATTTGTCTGTTCATATAATCTACTGTTGATTTTCTCTAGTGTAGTCTTCATTGCAGTTATTGTATTTCTGAGTGTTTTTAATTTGTGATTTATATGCCCTTATTTATGCTTATTGCTACATCTTTGTTGAAGTTCTCATTAAGTTTCTTGAGTATTCTTAATTAGTGTTTTGAACTTTGTATCTGGTAATTCACTTCCCTCCATTTTGGTTAGTTCTTTTTCTGGAGTTTCCTTCTCCTCTTTTATTTGAAAATGTCTCTTAGTCATTCCCTTCTCTTCTTTTATTTGAAAATGACAAAGGCATATCTTAATCTCTTATTTTGGTTGCATCTCTGTGATTGTTTTTATGTATTAAGGTAGACCAATTCTGGCAGGGTGGTCTTATGTGGTAAGTGAACTGTGTGCTTCAGTGGCACAATCTTTTTGATCACCTGAACCGGATACTCCAGAAGTGTTTCTTGTGTGGGTCCTGTGTGCTCTCCAGTTGTAGTTGAGTCTTGATTACTGTTGGCACAACAGTTGGTGGGGTTAACTAACTCTCAGGCTGACTGTGAGTATTGGCCACAACCACAGTGAATGAATTGTTGTGAGGCCTGACTCCACATAGCAGGACTCTCCCCAGCAGGCTCTGGTGTGTGGCAAGATTAGCCTCTCGGTGTTCAACTTGTGGAGCTAATTGGGCAGTGCTCTGTTGTGTTCTGAAACTGGTCACTGGGTTTATTGGTTCTGGGGCCTTTTGGGAGGGGCTCCAGTGCAGACCAAAATCAGTTGCTGCCTGGTAGGGGCTAAAAAGTGATCTGTGTTTGGTAGCTGCACGTGCTGGGCCTGGAGGTGTGTGTAAGAGGTCATTCAGTGAACTGGAGCTTGCTGCCACCAATACAAGTCTTGGGTCCACTCCACTCAGGGCACTTGAGGCCTGATATTTCCTGCTGGCTACCTGTAAGGCTTAGCCACTAAAAAAGTATTTGCAAGTGTGTGAATTGGTTGAAGCAGGGAATCACCAGGGTAGGGTGGTTGATGTTCACCAGATAATGCAGATTCTGATTTTAGCATGTGTGGGGAGACCTCAACACAGGGACAATGGCAGCTTTTCCTCCAGCTGTCATCCTGAAGCTACATAACTCAGTTTCTCCCTGTTTCTGATGCCCCCTGAGCTGCTGTCTTTCTACTGGAGCCCAGGGTGAATCCTTGGAATCAAGTGAATCTGTTCATGGGCCCTTTAAGAGGATGCCTATTTCCAGAAGCCTTCTATCTCACCTGGATGAATGAAGTTCCCGCTGATTTTTGCAGTCAAATGTTGTAGGGGCTCCTCTTTTTAGCACTGGTGCTCCAGGCTGGGAGCCCATGTGGGGCTGGGGCCCTTGCTCCTCAATGGAAATTTCTGCAGCTGAGATATCCCTCCCAATTCTCAACCACCACATGTGGGTGTAGAACTAGACTGTTTTGCATCTTCATCCTTCCTACCAGTTTCTATATAGCTTCTTCTTTATAGTCTAAGTTATAGGACTTGTGTTTGGCTAATCTTCAGATGGTTCTCCAAGTTGATTGTTCTATAATTTATCTGTCATTTAAAAAAATATATTTTTTTATTGATTTCAGAGAGTAAGGGAGAGGAAAAGAAAGATAGAAACATCAATGATGAGAGAGAACCATTGATTGGCTGCTTCCTGAACGCCTGATCTTGGGGATCATGCTTGCAACCTGGGCATGTGCCTGACAGGAATCAAACTGTGACTTCTGGTTCATAAATTGACTCTCAACCACTAAGCAACACTGGCTGGGAAAGCTGTTGTTTTGATGTGGTTATGGAAGGAGGCAAGCACAGTGTTCACTATCTTGACCAGAACTACTAGTTCAGTAAGTTTTATATGTGAATTTTGCTAGAGTTGTAAAAAAATAGGTAATTCCTGTTCTGGAGAAATTTAAAAAAAAAGGTGAAGAAATATGTAGCTTATTTTATTAGTTGGTATATATTTTACAATAATTCATAAAAATAAAATTATAGTGCAGTATTATTTTTAACATAGATTCAGAATCCTAAATAACACATTAATAACAAAATATAAAAGTTTAAAGAAATGAACCGAAAGTAAAATAGGATTACCCTGCCCAGGTGGCTCTGTAGGTTGGAACATTCTCCCATACACCAAACAGTTGCACGGTCAATTCCAAGTTAGGGCACATATCTAGGTCATGGGTTTGATACCCAGTTGGGAAATGTATGGGGGACAACCAATTAATGCTTCTTTTTCTTTATCCTTTCCCCTCTTTAAAATCAACAACAACAACAACAACAATAATAATAATAATAATAAACACATATCCTTGGGTAAGGATTTTTTTTTAAAAGTAAAATATGATTCTATAAAAGGAATGGAGCCGAAATCGGTTGGCTCAGTGGTAGAGCGTAGGCCTGCGGATTGAAAGGTCCCAGGTTCAATTCCGGTCAAGGGAATGTACCTTGGTTGTGGGCACATCCCCAGTAGGGGGTGTGCAAGAGGCAGCTGGTAGATGTTTCTCTCTCATTGATGTTTCTGGCTCTCTATCTCTCTCCCTTCCTCTCTAAAAAAATCAATAAAATAAAAACTAAAAAAAGGAATGGAAATTTAGTTCACATCAACAAATTTATTAATCTAATGTAGCTAATTTACAGATTAAAGAAAAAATTATATATAGTTATTTTCTCCAGTTACAGAATAAGCAACAGTTAATAAAACTTGGCATATACTTATGGTAAAATCTCTTGCAAATTAGGATTAGAAATGGATGTGCAAAAAACTATGCCATAGTATTTAATGGTAAGACTTTAGAAGCATTCTTATTAAAGACAGGAGCACAATAACTGATTTTGCCCTAATATTATGTTAGAGAGAGACTATTCATAAATCTATATTAATATTTTAGTCGCATGATAGATAAAATAGATAGCAAATGCTTAGATCCAAGCTGCATGAAACCATAATCATTTTAATATATAAATGGTTTTGAGATACTTGACTTTCCATAATAAAATAAAAAAAAAAAAAGACATTTAAAATGTTAGAATAAAATATCCTAAAACGTCATGAATGACCACAGGATAGGATTTCTTTAACTAGATAACTTAAGAAGTTATAAATAAAAAATAATTTATGTGTTCTAAATATACAATTAGTACTATACACGTAATAGGCTTAAAAATTCCAAACATTCTAAATTTATTTATATTTTCATCTAAAAATATATTTAATATTATTGAAATGCTTATATATAAACTTTAATTTATATAAATTGACACACTTTACAAAATTTATAAAAGTCCTAAATATACATTAAAAACTTCAATATAAATTAAAGTTCTAAACATTAAACAATTCAACACATGTTGGAATTAAAATAGTAAATATATTTATGATTGCAGGATAAGAAAGGATTTCTTAAACCAGATACCTCAAGAAGTTATAAATTTAGGCATTTGACACATTTTATAAAGATTAAAAAGTTCTGCTTCGAAAATACATCACAGTTAAAATATGGGTAACAGAAGATATTTGCAGCAAAAAAACAGATCAATAATCATAAGCCACAAAAATATAAATATGTGCTAAAATCTGAAAAAAAAGATAAACAACTGAATAAAAAATGGACAACATATATGAATAGAAACCATAGAAGTGAAACTTGAAAGTGGTAACAAATATATGAAAATATCATTGACTTCATTAATAATCAATGAAAGCAAAATGAAACATTGATTTTTTTTATTTTAAACCCAAAGAACACAGTACAAATGCACAGAAAATCCGGCATTGGAGAAAATTTGGGAAATAGGAACTCTCAAGCTGGGCTAGTGATAGTGTAAAGTAGGGGTGTCGAACTCAATCAGAGAAGGGGCCAAAATCTAAAATCCAGCCTAAATCGCGGGCCGAATGGTTTACTGAACAGTCATAAACTGTCATTGTGATGGAAACACAGCGGAGTGCAGTGATGACAGCGTGGTGCGGGCCACATTGCAAGGCCTGGCGGGACGGATTTGGCCCGCGGGCCTTGTGTTTGACACATGTGGTGTAAAGTGTAGAACACCATGGTAATATCTTAAATAATAAAGTCTAATATAATAAGTGTCTGATTGTCTGGTTGGCCACTCAACCAATCAAAGTGTAATATACTAAGAATATGCTAAGGCTGCTCAACCACTTGCTATGACGTGCACTGATCACCAGGGGGCAGACACTCCTACTGGTAGGTTAGCTTGCTGCTGGCGTCCAGTTGATTGGGGCTGAGCAAGATGGGCTGGACATGCCCTGGATCCCTCCTGTGGTCCCTTACCAGCTAGCCAACATCCTGCGTTCCTCCCCAGTCCTGATTGTGTACTGGTGGGTTCCCTTGGCCTGGCCTGGATTCTCTCGCAATCTGGGATGTTGGAGAGCCAGTTTCAGTCCAATGGTGGAAGGACTGGTCGCTATGATGTGCACTGACCACTAGGGGGCAGATGCTCAATCCAGGAGCTGCCCGTTGGTGGTCAGTGTGCTCCCACAGGGGGAGCGCTGCTCAGCCAGAAGCCAGGCTCACACTGGCTAACACAGAGGTGGTGGCTGGAGCCTCTCCTATCTCTGTAGCTGTACTAATGACGTCCAACAGCTTAGGCCCTCTCTGCAGAAAGCTAGCCTAAGCCATCAATCGGACATCCCTCGAGGGCTCCTGGACTGTAAGAGGGCACAGGCTGGGCTGAGAGATGGCCCTTTATTATAGTTAAAAATGCATGTTCACTATGACCCCACTATTAAATTTTTGAACATACGTCCTAGAAAATTCTAGGGTTCATAACTGTGCAATTGACAACATTATTGTAAGAGGTGCAAACTCTTCTCAAATTCTCATCAGTAGGAAAATGGGAAATAAGTTATTATTTAAGGTACATTACAGCAAAGTGATTAGTGATCAATGCTGGGGATGGAGGAAGCATTATAGGATTGGGGCAAAGTTTAGAGAAAAGGTCACTTTTATCAGTGGTATTTTGGATCTTTTAAAAAAATAAATATCTGAATCAAATATTATAGAATGTTAACATTAACTCTGAGTGGTAGGCCCACATGTATTTGTTGTATTAGGTTTGTTAATATTCTGGGGAAAAAGTGTTTTAAATTACAAAAAAGAGACAGTCACGTATCAGCACAATGACACATTAGGTTGAGCCTTTAAAAATACATATCATTTTCATTACTTCACTTCCCAACACAATTTCAGTTTATGCTAGCATCTCTGTCTTTTAAAGCCAGAGTTGCAGTTGTAAGTCTTTTAGAAACAACTATTCGATTAGTATATATAACCCTCCTCTACTGGCTTCCTCAACCAGCATCCTGTAATCTTCCCTGGAATATGGCTCCAGTTATCTTCTAAATGCCATCTCTTCTCAAGCCTGCATGTACCTCAGCATGCTTTTTTTTTTTTTTTTTTTTTTTTTTTTTTTAAATAATCCTATAATCCAGGATTACCAGAACAAAGTTGTTTCTTTATAGAAGTACATATCAAAGGAACTATAAAAAGCTTACTTTGAGTGTCTCGAAATAAAGTTAGGGAATATCACTTGGGTGTTGTGAAAAGGAAAATAATTTTTATTGATTGTTCAGTGCAGTTGTTGAAATTTCCTGTGAGGCCAAAGAATGACAGATCATAACACTAAGAAATTTAACACCTATGAGCTGGCTTGGAAGTGTGCAGCTTTGAAGGGAAATAGATCAGCGTTGTCTTCTTTTATATGTTTCTTGGCTATAATTTATAAAATTCTCGAGTCTGAACAATTCTACCTTTCTCTCTAAAAGATGCACCTGTGTAGCAGTTAGAGTTTCAGAAGAGAAAGGGCTATTCTTGAATCAAGAGCTAGGACTCTCCCAATTCAGAATAAAGGATGGGACTTCTTTCTGGTCAATTTTACTCCAATATCTGATCAGTTAATTTCTGAAGGGCAGTTTCTCTCTCTGTATCATTTTATTTCAACCAATTTTTATGAATTTCCTAGTATGACAAAGCATTGCACGTTAGTATAGAGTTAAAAACTCCTTTTCTACATTTCAGATATAAGAGTGGTTACTGCAGGGGTGAACAAAAGTAGGTTTAATGTTGTGAGTACATGAAACAGTTCATTCTTGTATTATGAATTGTTATATTACCTATGGTGAACAACAGTAAACCTACTTTTGCCCTCCCTGTATTTTGTAAAGGACTTATTTTGGGGATTTTGATAATAAAAAAAAAAGTAGTAAACCAACAGGGCTTCACAGTCCTCACTCTTCAATAGTGAATATACTTGTTAATCCAACTTAATGAAATGGTACCAAAAATGTAGCAAATAAGGGTAACATTTACTTCCTTAACATCTATTTTATTGGACTATTTCCCCAATTTCCTTGTGCTGAAAGCCATAGAATTAGGCAGGAAGGAGGTTTACAGATCCCATCAGATTTCTAACTGTAATCCGGGGACTTTTTAGTATTATTTACCATTTCTTTTTCCTAGAAGGCTTCATAAGTGAAGCCTCCATCCTGTTGTAAGGAACAAAGGAAATAATAGGGCATCAGGGATTATTGCCTAAGAAAGAACTGCAGAATTTGACCTTGCTTTTTTTTAAAGCTAACACTTAGCCTTCACCAATATTTTATAACAGGAGAGCCCTCCGTTTTATATCAGGAAAAGACCTTCAGGTCTGTACCACCTGGGGCTCCATCTGTTCACTTCCTATTATGATGAGAGACCGGGGCCCTTCTTACTGGGCTAAGCTAAACAAAAGGTATTTCTCCAATCATCAACTATAGAAAAAACTGAGCCACACTGAAAAAGAAAAATCCACCTAACTAAAAGCCGCAATACGTGTTTGTGATTTCCACTATTGTGAGCCAACAGTTACGCACATTCGCACACGTTCGGATCTAGGCCAGCAGGCCATTTGTGGCAGGCATCCTTTTCTCGGAAGGCTGAAAGCCTCATGAATGGTGAGGGCACAAACCCCAGGCTGTATTCTTGCTGTGGAACCTTTGTGGATTTCATTCAAACTGATAGAGCTTTTTGAATTTTTTTTTTTTTTATGGTTTCAGTTTCCGAGGTTTTATTGATAAAGATAACTATATGAAGAGCTATATTAGGGCAGAAAATTTTCTTTCAAAGAAGCATTTCAAAAGCCATTACGCAGGAGCTAGAGAGAGAAATGTCTGCATAGTCTCTGTTAACTGGGTAGTAGAAAGTGTTACATTGTCATTCAAAACCCAAGCACACCTCCTTCCTTTGCCTTTTGGAGCCCAGAGAAGCTCTGCACTTGTAAATCATGGAGTAGGAATAGCATCTTCAGTGGGTTGAATTGTGTTCTCCCAAAATTCATGTCTCCATGGTAACTCAGAATGGGACCATTTTTTGAAATAAGGTCTTTGGCAGATATAAACAGTTGAGGATCTGGAGATGAAATCGTCCCGAATTTAGAGAGTCCTTATAAGAAGAGAAGACAGTGAGACACAGAGAAAGCTGTGTGAAGATAGAGGCAGAGATTTTAGTGAGGCTTCTACAAGCCTAGTACTGCCCAGGGTTGCTGGCAACCATCAGAAGCTAAGAAAAGGAGGCACGGGACAGTTTCTCCCTCAGACACTCCAGAAGAAACTAGCCTCTTGATTTTGGACTTTTGGTCTCCTGAAATGAGACAATAATTTTTTCTTGTTTAAAACTACCCAGTTCTTGATAATTTGTTATGGCAACCCCAACAGTGGGGGTTGGGGGGAGGGAGAGAAATAGCATCCCACATACAGATTCGTCTTCTTAGGAAACATCTTGACCCCTCTCCTCTCCCTTCACATTTTTTGGGGATATGATATCTCAGTGTTCTGGGATATATTTGGCTAGCAGATCACAATAAAGAAGGCCTTACCTTTAGCTTTGATTCTTTAAAGATACAGTCACTAAATCTAAAAAGGGAGTGGGAAGATGCTATTTGAGAGCTTTCCTTCAGTGGTGCATCAGCCAATTAGTGCCATAGGATCCTGATAACTGAAAGTTTCATTGCCTGGGGTTTCCATTGAGAAACCTCTTTCCAGTGCCACACATGAAAATTGGGTAATGATTGGGTATTGGTTGTTTGGCTCAGACACACACACAAACACTCAGGGAAGGAGAGAGAGAGAGAGAGAGAGAGAGAGAGAGAGAGAGAGAGAGAGAGAGAGAGAGAGAGAGAGGGAGAATGTAAAGGAGATAGTAAGCTTAAAGAAATGCATGGGATATAGAATACTCAATACAATAATTATTATTATTAGTGTTGCTATTGTCCATTAGCCATTCAATCAACAAGTAAATATTAAATATCTACTCTATGCCATGTGCTGCTTCAAGTTGTTAAGATGGAATAGCGAACAAATGTGAAGCTTCTACTCTTGATTAACTTATTTTCTAGAGAGGAAACGTGGCAGCCAGAATAATGGTCCCCCAGATATACACATACCCTAATCCCTAGAACCTATGCATATGTCAGGCTAAAGGGGAATTGAAGTTGCAGATAGAATTAAAATTGTTGATTAACTGACCTCCAGCCAGAGAGATTATCCTGGATTCTCCAGGTGGGTCCAAGGTGTTCCTTGAAGAAAGGAGGAAGGAGGAAGAGGACAATCAGTGAGAAAAAGCTTTGGTTTCCACTCCATGATGAACACTAATGTTCTTCCTCAATTCCAAGATCACCAGGGTCAGATAAGTAAATAAGCAGGAATGTAGTCTCTTTATACAGAAGAGGAAACAAGTAATTTAAACAGCTCTTCCAGGAAGAGGTATTTGGTAGAAGAGGAAGGTGGATTTAATGCTATCTGTAGGCTCACTTTCAGTCCTTTGTTTTTTCCACTCTATCAGTTGTCCCTTTGTTCCACAAGATCATTCTTTTCCTCCTCCTTCATACTTTTTTTTTTTTTTTTTACAACAAATGAATTTATTTTCACCATAAGGATAACATATTGTACCTCTCTGCCAATGTTACTTGAAACCTTCCATGTCAAAACAACTTGACAGTAGATATAAACAATTCAATAAATACGCAATGATCTTTCATTACAGTCCTTTGAAGATGCATGTTAATTCATCCTGTTAACCTTAGGATCACAGTGCATAGAATCCAAACAGAAACAAGTTGGGGTGACTTTCAAAGTAATGTTGGATCCCTCACTTTATTTAACCGTTAACATTAATTTCATAGGCCCTATCATGCATTAATCACTGGGTGGCAGGAGCTAATGAAGATTTTTCCTGTTATGACATTCATTGCCAGCAATGAACGTCCCAAAACAGTCAAGGAAGTCACTGTTATTACACAATACATGAGGACCTGGAACTTTTCCAAAAGCTTAAAAAAATAAAAATAAAAAATGGAATTATATTTGACATTTCCTGACACCTGCATTAATACTGTATGACTAATAAAAGCATGTCAGTTGCCTGGACTGAACCAGCGATCAACATGCGCCCAGAATGCACACGAGTAAAAATGCAGTAAAAGGAAGTAGTCTTCATTGCCTATAGGTCACTTCCAGTCAAAGGTTAAAGTTCAAAGACTGAATGATCAAAGTGCTCATTTTCTCAGTAGGACTATCTTCTGCTAGGAGGATGATAATAGTGGCATCAACAAGTATCATCATGATACCACCATTTTGTTTTCTTTGGATTCTTGTTACATGTTCGAACATAAAAAGAATTATCTGGTGGTTGTCTCTGAGGAGAGTCAAAAGGATATCGACTACTAAACTTAAATAGAAGTTGAAATTTTCCCCCTTCATATAAGGTACCTGGTGCACCTTCCATGTCTACAATCCACTGTGTAATTGAATTTTAAACACTCTTTTTATTTAAAGTCATCCCAGGAGGTGGGTCATTTTGCAAAGCCAGCAGTACTTTCTGCAGTCATTTCTGCATTGATGCCATGATGGAACCATGCCCCCTCCCCCTCCTTCATACTTTATCTCACTGTCCAACTAATGCCCCCACCCATCCAAAAGAACCACTATGAACTGGATGTGAAAATGGATTTTGTCTGGTTCAGAAAGAAATTATTCATTTGAGTGAATAGGAAACTATAGAGCTGTCAGGGTGCCTTTAGAAACCCAAACATTTTTAAAACCTGGAATAGGATAATAGGAAAACAATTTGAGAAATGCAAATTAAAACTATAATAAAATATCACTGATAACTGTCAGTGTGGCTACCAGTAATAAATCAACAAACAACAAGTGTTGAGGATGTGGGGAAAAGGAAACTCTCATTCACTGGTGGTAGGAGTGTAGATTGGTGTAGCCACTATGCAAAACAGTGTGGAGGTTCTTCAAAAAATTAAAAATAGAACTGCCTTATGACCCAGCAATTCTACTTCTAGGTATTTATCTGAAGAAACCCAAAGCACTAACTTGAAAGAATATATGCACTCCTATGTTCATTATAGCGTTATTTATAATGAGTGGCCCGCTGCATGAAAATTGTGCACAGGGGTGGGGGAGGTGTTCCTCAGCTCAGCCTGCACCCTTTCCAATCTGGGACCCCTGGAAGGATGGTCGACTGTCTGTTTACATGGATCGGGCCTAAACCACAGTCAGACACCTCTCTCATATTCTGGGACTGCTGGCTCCAGCTGCTCACCTGCCTGCCTGCCTGTTTGCTGTTAACTACTCTGCCTGTTGGCCTGCTTGCCCCCAACTGGCACCCCTGCTGGTCTGCTTACCTCCAATGCCCCCCTCCCTTTACCCCTGCCCCATCAGCCTGATCACTCATAACTGCCATCCCATCCTGGCCATGTACTAGTATGTAGCAGTCCAATACCTTGAGCACTCGGCTGGCCATTCCTTGATCTAGATTCTAGACCACTCAACACACCTCTGACTTGGGCTGACAGTAAATATTTATTTCTGCTCTTAGCAGTCTTTGAGAACATTTGAGCTGTTTTAGCTGGGCCTCTGTTTGTAACAGGACATTAGCTCCTCAATATACTTTTCTGTCAGCTCTCCTATTGCAAAGACCATGTGGGTAGACTTAATGACCTGTTCTTTTTTATTTTTTTGGTAAGTTCCTTACTGTCTCAGGAATTACTTCTGATACTCTTTGTACTTTACTTTTCTTTCAGCAGAATTACTTGCTTTCCTTTTGTGCTGTATACCTGATTGTATTAAACTTTCACTCTTTCAATTGGTTCAGAATAAAAATATATATTATTTATTTGACTATGGATGGGGACTTATCAGATCTATTGACTAATTTAGCATTCCATTCTTGTCTCTTAGTTCTTCCGTGCTGTTCAATAACTCCCACCCCTGCTTGCCTTCTTTCATATTTTTGACCAGCTGAAGTCCTTCCAGCCTTAAGACCTCTCCACTGTCCTTTTCCTGTGCCTGGATTACAGTTTCTGTTGACATCATCTCATCCCTGATGTATTAGCTGCCCTAACTCCATTATGTCAAACAGACTTTTCTCAATTACAAAACCATGCCCATCTCTCTCATAATATTTAATATGATTATTTGTTTGATGAATTCGACTCTCCAATACTAGCATGTAGTTTCATGAGGATAGGGACTCTGTCTTATTTCCTGTTTTATTCCCAGCATAACACATGACACATGGTAAGTGATCAAGAGCATGTGATGTTTACAAGTAGAAATATGGACATGGATCAAATATTTTTACTAATATATGGTTATCAGCTGTGTTACACTATGTACAGGAAAAGTTGTAGAGCTTTGTGGACATATAACAGGGAGATGGCTTCCCTGACAAAGCAATGTTTATTCTGCCACCTGAAGCATCATAGTAAAGGCAGAGAGCATTTTCCAGTGAGAGGAAAGAGCACATGACCTGGGATAGGAGGGAGCATGTGCTGAAGTTCAGGGTGCCAGCTGAAGACAGTCAACAAAGAAGATGAACAGACTGTGCAAATAACTTTTCTGTCTCAGGAGATTACAAACTTTCTAGATGGGGCCAGTGAACTGCAGGGGATTAGGATGGGTGGGCAATGTTTATTTTCTTGATTCTCCAGTACAATGCCTGACGGATAGAAGGAGCTCAATTAATATTTAAGAATAAGGTGATTGGAGTTTAATAATTACTCAGAATGGAGAATAGCTATGTCTGTAGGGAGCCTGACTCCCATAATTGTTGGTGAACAGTGTCATCAATTGAACCTAGAATTCTGTATGCTATCAGCAAACCTTTGTCATCACATCATTTTGTTCCTTATCATCTCAGCAGTGTCAATTTTTAGGAAATGCCCAAAACGGTAAATGAGATAATCTGGCTAATCAGTGAATGTCATGAAAATTAGACTTTGGCTTATAGAAGAATATCTAGTATTCAACGGTTAAAGGCAAAATAAAGCACTGGTTTGTGCTTTGGTTAAGAAAAAATAATTCAAGTTGCTACCAACAAAAATCTCTTTCTCAAAGTCTCATTTATTTATGTTGTTAAAATTATTTCAAATAGTCAAATAAATTTGTTTAAAATGAAACAATATAGAGATGAAATGTTTTCCTTTTAAGTCAGACATTGCATTTTATTTCTCAAATTGCAGTTCTTTGAATATGTTCTTGCTTAGTTAAAAATTTAAGATTGAGAAAAGTCAATAGACTCAGGTACCAAGAATTAGTAAGAACATGCAGTCAATTTATTGTTTGAGTAATAGTAAGGCTAAAACATTTTGTAAGAAGCTTTGCTCTAGAAGCCACTCTCAACTGATTTAAAAGTGGAAGGTATTAACATTCACCAAATAAAGGGATGTTACACATTTATTTTAAAACACGTTTCACTTGGTCATTGCTATGAAGGTCAAATTAGCTATAGTCAAGAAATGCATTCTAACAGGACAAAATGGAATTGCACACTCCTATTGCCATGTTTATTTTGTGCTTTACACCTTAACATTCAATATGATAGAATGTTATTAAACTATGAAGCTGGCATTAATGAGGTCACCTGGTTCATACAAGGCTTTTGTGTGGCATTTATTGACTTGACTGACTTCAAAAATTATACTCTGAATAATATTTTAAATGGAAGTGAATAGAAATGTTCTCATTTTTCATCTTGAACATGGAGTTTTAAAGGCTTAAAAGAAACCCTTTATCCCATTTCCATTTTAAACAAACTTTCTTTTTTCTTTAATAACATGCCACCAAGTGCTCATAAAAAACCTTAGAGATTTAAACTTACAGTTTATTTTGTGCTGTTATTTTATTATAAAGATTGTATTTTCTAAAGTTCTGATAATGATCAGATAGAGATTAGTTAAAATAGATTATAAAAATCTCATTAAATTTACTAGTAACTAATGACTGTTACTGCTATCTAAATTTGGATTAATGCCAAAGAGAGAAGGTTGAAAAATAATACTTTTATTATAAAATTGATTTCCTGACCTATTAATTATTTCCCTCTCCTGTGTTTCTTTTTCATTTAGGTATGACAAATTATTTGGCATATAAATTTTAGTGGGTATATAATTCAATCTCCAAAGCATACTAATAGACCAAAAAAAAAAATCTGCTTATTAAGTATAGTGATTGACCAAGATTGATTCAAACCATATATATGTAAGTGCAAATAATTTTCTTTCTCAGAAGACTATCTTAATACTACCAAACTCTAAGACTGAATGGCAATATTTATGACTGACTTAGAAAAATGATTTTTATATTTGGAGAGCAAGATCAATGTTTTTCAGTGAACTAAATGTCATAAGTGTGTAGAGTGACTGACATGTGGTGGGTACCCAATAGTTAGTTAGTTTTCTTCTTTTGCTCTAGTATCATTTCTCAACTTGTAGTCCCCAGACCAGCATCATCAGCATCATCTGGGAACTTGTTAGAAATGCAAATTCTCAGGCCCCACCCCCCATGTACTGAATCAGATTCTCTGGGATTGAGTTCCAGCTGTTGGACTTTTAACAAACACTCCAGATAGTTTTGATGCTTGCCAAAGTTTGAGACTCTCTTCTCTAAAAGTTTAATTGTATTGATCTTTCACTAATTTTATATCCCTTAGGAAAAATGAACTTTAATTCTGTGCATTTTCTTACTTTCCTAACAAAGTTAATGTTTGTTGAATTTATCACAATGTGTTATATATTGAGCTAATCTCAGATTACCTCATTTAATTCTTGTTACAATATACTATTATTATGGCTACTTTAGAGGTGAAAAATTTGGACTTGAAGAAGTTAAATAAGTTGCTGAATGTCACAGCTGATAAAGAGAGCTGGGATTCAAATCTAAGTAGAGGTAGTCTGATTTATTGAATAAGTGTGGCTTGCTGAAGCTACTAATAGTACTTGTGCTGACAAAACTATTGGATCCCCCTTACACACTGATCTTTCCAAACACAGTCTAAAATGAACAACTGCATTCTGGTACTGCATTCATTTTTTATTTAATATACACATATTTTTATTTTTCAGTTACAGTTGGCATACAATATTACATTAGCTTCAGGCATACAACATTAGACATTTATCATTTCTGAATGAGTTAACTCCAATAAGTCTAGTGTCCATATGGCACCATACATAGTTATTACAATATTATTGATATATTCCCTATGCTGTACTTTACATTCCTGTGACTGTTATTATAATTGGCAATTTATACATCTTAATCCTCTCACCTTTTTCAAACATCCCTTGACCACCCCCCCTCCTTCTGGTGTCATCAAAATATTCTCTGTTACCTATGATATTTTTTGTTTGTTCATTTATTTTGCATTTTAGATTCTTCCCTCCCCCCTCCCCCGACTTGTACTAGCTATTGTGGTTCAAATGAACATGCCTCCAAAGGTGGAGTTGATAACCTTAAAAGCATACCAGCCAACAGTTTCATTTTGGCTTTATATTGAAAACAAGTGTACATGGAATACAGGTATTTTGTTTCTTGGAAAACAGATGCTGACTCCTCAGATTAGTAACAGGTAAAGCAGAGAGGAGGAAACAGCAATTCAGGGAAACTGGGGAGTTTGGAAATAGGGGCAGATAACAGAAGGAAGGATGCCAACACATACTCTAGGGAATAAGATTCCAAGCACAGTGTCCTTGTTAGAAGTGTGGCCTGGAGTATGGCACTGAAAAGTCCCCATGAGCCATAGCAAAGCATTCTGACACTAGACCCTGATTTTTATCTAATGGCTCAAATGTGGGAAAATTACGGAAAGGGAGGCTTCAGAGGCCCTTATGAAAACAGAATAGATGACTGCAGGGTTCTGCAGAGGAAAAGTCTCTGCTGTCCATGTGCCTTTTTCCTTTACATTCCCTCATTCTTTATATTTTAGGTTAACTGTCCTCAACTTCCTTATGTGTCCTTGGGATTTCTGTGTAATGTTGAATTTGTCCTCTGTCACTTGCCAATGACTGGCAATGATGTTGGAATTCAGATGGCGGAAATCTATCCAATTGCATCTGGGGGCACTTCAGGTCTGCCATCAGCAGCGGGGTTGGGCTGCTACCAGCCTGTAATGAAGCTCTCCTTTGCCATCAGCTCCTTGGCTTGTGGAACCTCATCAGAGATCCCTGGTAGGTCAACTCTTCAATCGCGCGTTTCAGGCACAGGAGACACAGGGCACACGGAAAGGCTTTGAACAACTGACTGTAATCTTTTTGATGTTATGTTTTCCCCAGGATATCACCTAATTGCTTTGTAAATGGTCTCGGTTGTTGCCTCTAACAATTTTGCATAAAAAATAATTACAGCGATTTTTTTTTAATGTGTCTAATACTTTCTCAGGTTTATTTCTTTCAACTTTTACTTATGCAGTCCCATTATAAAGCCTGGAGAGCTTGCAGTTATTATTCCTTGTCATCTTCCAAGGTATGTCCTTCATTCTTTAAGATGTTCATGCTCTCTGATGAAGAGGTGAATTGCTGGGTGGCCACATCAACTGTGCTTGTGTAGTTTGTTACCGAGCTGGAAGGGGACTTGCTCACTTTCAGTGTAATTGACATGACTCTCCATGCTCAGATCTCTGTTTCTAAGGTTGAACAGCGGCCGAGGGTAGAAAATTTGGAAGCTGTGAAGATAGGTTCTTCTTGGGAAGACAAACAAGATGCCAAAATGACCTTCCTGGAAGCTATAAATTCTTAATTGCTGTTCAATTTTCAGAACTGGAGTTGCTCCTTAAAAACAAGATGCACCTTTCTTCTCAGCAGCACAGCAGTCTGTGCTGGGGGCCTGGAAAGTCTCTGCATGTCAAATCTACTAGGCAGACCATTAGGTCTCAGTCCTTTTCTTCTCCCTTTCAGAGCACTGACCCTGTCCTTCCCCTCTCCCCCTGCCAAATTCTCTATTAATCCTCTACCTCTAGAAGCCAGCTTCCATCCCAGCTCTTTCTAGCCCTGAATCTTAATTATTCTGCTCACATTGGCTTGTCTGTCTTCCTATGAACCTATCTTTTATTATTTGAAGAGTTCATGAAAAGGAATTTGGATTTCTTGCCTTTGTAATTAAAAGAAATCTCTGAGATTATGCAAGTCACATTACTTTGCCCTTCAGAAAATTATAATTGTTGTATGAAACAATATTTATGTTCTTTCCATTACTATTTCTTGGTGACTGAATAGCACTATGAATATTTAAGACCATTAAGAATAAAAATGCAGTTATTATCTGTATAAAAATTGCATTATAAGGGATTTGGGTGTGTTGGTTAATTTTATATCTTTTTTAATTTAATATTTTTCTCTATTGATTGAGGTATTACAAATGTGTCCTTATCCCCCTCACTGCCCCTCCCCACTTCCACATCCCCACTCATGCTCTCACCTTCCTGGTGTCTGTGTCCATTGGTTAGGCTTATATGCATGCATACAAGTCCTTTGGTTGATCTCTCCCTCTTAATCCCACCCTCCCTTACCTTCCCTCTGAGGTTTGATGGTCTGATCAATGCTTCTCTGTCTCTGGATCTATTTTTGTTCATCAGTTTATGTTGTTCATTATATTCCACAAATGAGTGAGATCATGTGATATTTTTCTTTCTCTGATTGGCTTATTCCACTTAGCATAATGCTCTCCAGTTCCATTTATGCTGTTGCAAATGGTAATAATTCCTTCTTTTTTTTTTTTTTTTTTTTTTTTTTTTTTTTTTACCACAGCATAGTATTCCATTGTGTATATGTGCCACAGTTTTTTAACCCACTGATCGGCAGATGGGCACTTGGGCTGTTTCCAAATCTTCGCTATGGTAAATTGTGCTGTTATGAATATAGGGTGCATATATCCTTTCTGATTGGTGTTTCTAGTTTCTTGGGATATATTTCTAGAAGTGGGATCCCTGGGTCAAATGGGAGTTCCATTTTTGTTTTTTTGAGGAAACTCCATACTGTTTTTCACAGTGGCTGTAACAGTCTGTATTCCCACCAGCAGTGCACACGAGGGTTCCTTTTTCTCCGCATCCTAGCCAGCACTTGTCATTTGTTGATTTGTTGATGATAGCCATTCTGATAGCTGTGAGATGGTACTACATTGTTTTGATTTGCATCTCTCAGATGATTAGTGACTTTGAGCATGTTTTCATATATCTCTTGGCCTTTCTTATGTCCTCTTAAAAAAAAACACACATTTGGTTAATTTTTTAAAAATATATATTTTATTGATCTTTTACAGAGAGAAAGGGAGAGGGATAGAGAGCTAGAAACATCGATGAGAGAGAAACATCGATCAGCTGCCTCTTGCACACCCCCTACTGGGGATGTGCCTGCAACCAAGGTACATGCCCTTGACCAGAATCGAACCTGGGACCTTTCAGTTCACAGGCCGACACTCTATCCACTGAGCCAAAACGGTTTCAGCTGGTTAATAATTTTTGTTTCATATATTGTTTTAATTTACACAGAAGACAAAACAACTATGCTGATTTGTGAAAAACCCATTTGGATTTAAATACCTTGTTTTTGAAAAGTATAACAGGACCTATGCCTTTCCCCCCATTAATATATAATGACATAAATATATAATATATATTATTAATAAGACAATTTTGGCTCTATAGATCAACATATTTCCATTTGAACATTAGGATGCTAGGGGAAATCCAGGGACTTGCAAATCGCAAGACTTGAACTTTGACCAGGCTATGCCCTTAACCAGCTACTAGACTTCATCTAGTCACATAACCTCCCTGGACCTGTATTCTTTTCATCATACTGAAGAAGTCCTACAGTGTGCTATGTTTCAGTTTCCAAGTCTTGATTCCTTGTTTTTATTTATCCAATGATAATAGGAATACTGATAAGACCCAGATAATGAAGAGCCTCCTGGAGCTTGGTTTTCTTGTTATACTGAGCTCTTTGCAGAATTCAGTGATGAAGCACACAGTAGCCTTCAAAATGGCCAGACTGGGTCATCTTATTCCTATTTTTTAAAGTGTGAGGCAAATGAACTTGAGGTAACTTGCCATATTTCCATTGGTTTAGGAAATGAGTGGTATAACTGGAAGGCTCATCTTTTCTGGTAATGCCAGTGAAGTAGTAAATCAATATACATCAATATATCATCAATAATTTCTCCATAAGGGGAATGAATTGCAAATACTTCAGTGTTATCTTTCTAATATTTTCATCAAATATTTATATTGCTTATAAACAAAATAACATTGGATGTAAAGTTATGTATCTTGCTCTGTTCTTTCATCTTTATATTGTATTATGAAAATTCTCAAAAATATTTATTTTTTGCACCAAATTTTATATGTTAAACTGTATATTTTAAAACTGTCTTAGTTTAATTTTCAGATACTATTTTTCATGGTTCATGTCTTGGATTCACTGAGTACTTTCTACCTGCCAATTACTTTAAATATATGATCTCACTTCATATTTACAAAAATAATATGATGTAGGTATTATTATTATTGCCATTTTACAGACCTGAAAATTAAACAACACAAACCTTAAGTAATTTGCCTAACGTTACCCAACTAGTAAGTGGGAAAGTCCAATCCACATAGAGTAGGGGTGTCGAACTCAATCAGAGAAGGGGCCAAAATCTAAAATCCAGCCTAAATCGCGGGCCTAATGGTTTACTGAACAGTCATAAACTGTCATTGTGATGGAAATGCAGCGGAGTGCAGTGATGACAGCGCGGTGCGGGCCACATTGCAAGGCCTGGCGGGACGGATTTGGCCCACGGGCCTTGTGTTTGACACATGTGAAGAGTATCTGAATCTAGTTTATAGGTTCTTAGCAACTACCTTAAGGAATGTATCTGTCCCTGTAAGTTGTATTAGAGACTCCTTATTCTTATTGTTTTTTTTTAATCTAAAATATTTGCATAATTAATAAATGACCACTTGACCTCATAGACAAATCATTTTACTTCTCTGAGTCTTGGTTTTCTCATCTACAAAATGGGTAGTGTGTTAACAATTCTTAACTCAAAGAACTGTTGTGAAGATTGAAATGATGTGTAAATACCTTAGAAAATGACAGCAAAGCATCTTTCTCAGGGTGGTTTTTCTGTAGTTTAGTTTTATTTCCAGTTTTGTCCTGGGAGAGCATCAGTGTAGCTTCCACTTATTCTGCTGCCATTTTTTTCCCCCTAGCAAAAGCATCTTTCTTTCCAGAGATTCTCAACAAATGGCTTTTCAATGATTCTGAATCCTGAGACTTTTTGGCAAGAATGACCCTACAATTAAAATCAAATTTTTGCTTTTGAAAAAAGCAGATATTCCTTGACTTTTAGATTTTGATGTGAAAACAGATGTTTCTTGACTTAGGATAGGGTTATGTTCTGATAAACCCATTGTAACTTGAAAATATCCTATGTTGAAAAAGTATTTACTACTAAACTGTAGTGTATCATTTGTTTACCCTAATGATAACATGGCTGACTGGGAGCTGTGGTGAGTTGTATCTGTCACTGTCCAGCACCATGAGACAGTAACAATCACATATCTTAGCTAAAAAAAACACACAAAACTCCAATTAAAAAATACAGTATCCACTGAATATGTAACATGTTTTGCACCAAAATAGAAAAACTGTAAGTCAAACTATCATATGTCTGGGCCTGTCTGCATTTGAAACTATAAAGACTCTTTGTTATGTTTTCTTTTTTTTAAATCCTCACCTGAGGATATTTTTCTGTTGATTTTTAGAGAGAGGGAAAGACAGCGAAATATCGATGTGAGAGAAATACATCAATTGGTTGTCTCCTGCATGCACCCTGACCAGGGCTTGGGCCTGGGCCGGGGAGGAGCCCTTGACCAGAATCGAACCTGGGACCCTTTGGACCACAGGCAAACACTCCTCTACCCACTGAGCTGAGCTAAACCGGCTAGGGTGTGAAACTGTAAAGAATCTTTGTAAAAAGAAATTTCAACAAGGCATGAATTTGAATCGTGAAATTCAACATGTCACAAAGAGTTTGAGAGCTCATTCAACATGTAACAAATATTCCTTCTGTGTGTTACATTCCCAAGATGCCGGGCACCAGCATGTGCTGGAGCCACCACCACCATACAGCTCCCTGTGACCATCTGTCATCAAGGCTTGCTAAGAGGTATTTTAATAAATGTGACAGGCAAACCTGAGCTTATCGCTTTACAGATGAGAGAACTGAGGCCCAGCGATATGAGAAGATGACCAAAATTGACCAACTGTCAGTGACAGAGATGGAACTAAGTAAAACCGACCCTTCACCCTGTGCTCCCTTTCATACCAGCTAATGATGCCTCAGGTCATAGATGAAGTAGATGGAGAAGCCCGCGCCATTATGCTTGAAGGTATTAGGTGGTTATTTGTGTACACGGTGCCGTGGACTTTTCCTTCCATTTGAATTTGCACAGACACATACCTGCCTTTCCTGGAAGCTTGTTTTGGGCATGACAAGCCCGAGTTTGCTGCCCTTCTCATCATTATGCTGCCAGCACCATTTCCCTAATCTCATATTCACTTAGCGTACTTCTTGGCCCCTGGCATGTTATTTGACATTTACTCACATTTATCTGCATTTTCCATCTTTTAAGACCGCATATAACACATACCAATGCAAATTCTTGGCTGCTGCTTGGCATTTGGGTACCTTATTATTTACTCTGCTTGCTTCCCCCACTGTTTAATGTAGTCTGTAAATCTTGTTCTCAGTACGAAGTCATTTATGTACATAATTAAAATATGCAGTCCCTTTTTACACTGATCCTTGTCATATGTCTTACTAGTAATTTCCTTCCCAGATGGTAACTGTTCACCTTATTTACCAGTATTTCACTCCTTGGAAGGAGATGGGGCAGAACAGGCTCTGTGATGTTCCAAAAGCCTAGCCCTATTCTTCATAGTCTTAAAGAATCATAAAATCTTTAGCAATTACTCATTTGCTGAGTGATTTCTAACATGTTTCTTTTTAACACAAAGAACATCTGGCCAGTAATGGCTGTAAACATATATTAATGGCACACTTATGATGGGAAACCATTTCTCCCACTTGGAGGCCGTGTAACTGGAGATAAGATTTGAGTCCATTCCCTCCATGTGCCAGAGTGCTCATCGTTCTCCTCTCTAATGGCATGCAAGGACCACTTCTGGATAATGAATATTGCACCAGACAACTAAGACTGAGATTTCAATGGCTCTGAAGTTGTAAACTAGGGGCCTGATTGCATAGGGACCTAAAGTGAGCTAACTCTCATAGACATCTGGCAAATTGCTTCTCAAGCAGCTATTGCATGGCTGGGGAATTCTCTGATGTTTGAAACTTTCTGCTAGTTGAATAAGGAGTATTTAAGAGTGTGAACTAATGAGGCTGTCCTCACTGGTAAGCAAAACTGTCTATGTGGAGTTGTCTATAAGCAGCCCTCTCCCCCCCCCCCTCCCGCTGCCACGCACACATACACATACATCTACACATGCATTTCCAAACTTCTTAAACTTCTCTCAACAGCTTAGCTGTTTCACAGGTGTCATATCTGCCATTGCTCATTAGGTAAGTCTTTAGTATGCATGTACCTTTGGGATAGATAATAGATTGATTTATCATAAATGAGTGCTGATGTGCATAAGAACTGATTTCCAAAGTGAAGGGCTTTCAGGGAGGGTTGAGAAGAGAAGGGTACCCTGTCAGACCGAAAGACTGTGTGGAAGGATGGGGAGGGAGAGAGATAAAACTAGAATAGTTTGTGACAGTTTTTCCTACATGCAGGTTTCCTGATGAGGGAACATTAAGTCTCCAAAAGCCAATGCCATGGACTTCACTGTGCTACTTCAGAATTTATCCTCTACATTTGCAAAAGTTACCTTCACACTCAAGGTTATTGGTCAGTCTACTGAGAGCAAATTTTCCCAGAGGTTTTGGTCTGTGAGGGGCAAGTGCAAAAGGCAGGGATGGAATAGTAAAAGATAGATAAGGTTCCTTTTCTCCTCTGTAGCTCCCACTGTCTCTCTCTCTCAAAAGTAAAAAGCCATGCCATTTCTTTCTGGGTATCTGGGACAAGAAATGTCTATTTTTCAGACAATATAGGCTCTGTGAACCCTTTAGAAATTTTAACCTCGGTTTTCTATTAATACCATTGGCTCTACTTAGGGAGTTACCATCCTATGAGATGTGTTCTAAGATTCTCCTTTGTCTTTCATTGGAGACAGACACAGTTCATTTCTCAAATTTCTCCTGGCAATGCTACAGCCCTAAAGAGACAAAAGAAGCCAGCAAAGAAATTCACATAATCTTTTCTTCTTTCATTTTTTTTAAATTCACACACACACAAAAATTCACTCTTTTTGAAGTACAATCAATGAGTTTTGACAAACAATCAAGATGAAGGCCTAGTCAGTGTGGCTCAGTGGTTGAGCATCAACCCATGAGCCAAGAGGTCACCCACCGTTTGAATTCCCACTCTGGTCAGAAGCCTGGGTTGTGGGCTCAATCCCAGTAAGGGCTTGTGAGAGACAGTTTATCAATGTCTATTTTATATTTCTTTATCCCTCTCCCTGTAATCTTGTTGAACTAACTTATTTAATTAAGGAACTATTATGTGGAATATTTTGTATTTTCTACATGAACAATCAAGTTATATATTTTTTGAAAATACACTTTATTGATTTTTTTACAGAGAGGAAGAGAGAGGGATAGAGAGTTAGAAACATTGATCAGCTGCTTCCTGCACACATCCCACTGGAGATGTGCCCACAACCAAGGTATATACCCTTGACCAGAATCAAACCTGGGACCCCTCGGTCCACAGGCTGATGCTCTAGCCACTGAGCCAAACCAGTTTCCACAAGTTATCTTTAAATAAAGATAGTTTCAATTGAATTTATTGGGGTGATATTGGTTAATAAAATTATATAGGTTTCAGGTATACAATCCTATGACACGTCATCTGCATATTGATTGTACTGTATGCTCACCATCCCAAGTCAAATCTCCTCTATTACCATTTATTTCCTCTTTACCCTATTCTACCTCTCTCACTTCTCTTTTATTCTGGTAATCATCATAATGTTGTCTGTGCCTAAGAGGTTTTTTCTAATTTTTTAGTTAATACTTCACTTTTTTTTTTTCACCCATCCCTCAGACCTTCCTCCCCTCTATGTCAGTCTGTTCTCTATATCTAAGAATCTGTTTCTATTTCATTTGGTAGTTGTTGTTATTGTTTTTTTATTAAATATATTTTATTGATTTTGTACAGGGAGGAAGGGAGAGAGATAGAGAGCCAGAAACATCGATGAGAGAGAGTCATTGATCAGCTGCCTCTTGCACACCCCCTACTGGGGATATGCCCGCAACCAAGGTACATGCCCTTGACCAGAATCGAACCTGGGACCCTTCAGTCCCCAAGCTGACGCTCTATCCATTGAGCCAAACCGGTTTCAGCTTGTTATTGTTTTTTTTTCATTAGATTCCACATAAAGTGAAATCATATGGTACATGTCTTTCTCTGGCTATTTCACTTAGTATAATTATTTCCATGTCCATCCATGCTATTGTAAAAGGTAAGATTCTCTTCTTTTTTATTGCAAAGTAGTATCCCATTTACATGTGGTACATCTAAATGTACCACAGCTTTTTATCTACTCCGTTACTGATGGGCACTTGGGCTGTTTCCAAATCTTGCTTTGCAATGAGTATAGGACTGCATATATTCTTTTGAATTGGTGTTTCAGGGTTCTTCAGATATATTTCCAGAAGTGGAGTCACTGGGTCATAAGGCAGTTCCAATTTTAAAGTTTTGAGGTAACTCCATATTGCTTTCCATAATGACTACACCAATCTGCATTCCCACCAACAGTGCACAAGTGTTCCCTTTTCTCTGCATCCTCATCAACACTTGTTTATTTTACAAAGCTTATATATATAAGCTTCAGAGAGCAAAGAAGAGGGAAAGAGAGATAGAAACTTTAATGATGAGAGAGAATCATTGACTGGGCTGCCTCCCACACAACCCTTACTGGGGATGGATCCTACACCTCTGAGTATGTGCACTTGACCAGAATTGAACCCAAGACCCTTCAGTCCACAAGCTGATGCTCTATCCACTAAGCCAAACCAGCTAGGATGACACTTGTTGCTTATTAATGATAGCCATTCTAAAAGGTGTGGATAATATTTTGTCATCTTAATTTGCATTTCTCTGGTGACTAGTGACATTGAACATCTTTTCATATGTCTATTGGCTATTTGTATATCCTCTTTGGAGAAGTATCTATTCAGGTCCTCTTTCTTTCTGATCTGTATGACTTTAATTTCTTTTTGTTATCTTATTGTGTTTGCTTGGGCTTACAATATTGTGATGAATAGCAGTGGTGAGAGAGCACATCATTGCGTTTTCTCAGCTCTTAGGTGGAAAGTATTCAGTCTCTCACCATTAAGTAAATGCTGGCTGTTTTTGTTTTTGCAAATGCACTTTATTTTCTTTTACTTGTAGTTTGCCAAGTTTTTTGTTTTTTGTTTTTTTATCATAAAAGGATGTTGAATTTCATCAAATTTTTTTCTGCACCTATTGAGATGTTAATACAGTTTTTTCCTAGTAGATTACATTGACCTATTTTTAAATGCTGAACCAGACTTGCATTCCTTAGAAAAACCCTGCGTGACTGTGATGTGATCTTTTTTTTTTTTTTTTTTTAACACAATGCTGGATTTGGATTTGCTAATATTTTATTGAGGTTTGGGGTTTATTGTATTTATATTCATGAAGGATATTGTCTCTAGACTTTTCTTGTATTTATCTGTTTTGCAAGTTTCACAAATGACTTGGGAAATGTTCTATTTTCTGGAAGAGATTGTAGAATTGATATAACTTCTTCATTAAAAGTTCAGTAGTTTACTCCTTTAAGTAAAACATGGAAATCTTACAACTACATATGTTCCAACTTCAGCTTTACTTGCTCAAAGGAAATTGTTGCATTTGATTTTTTTTTTTCTCTTTCTAGTTCCCATGAGCTAGAGCATGGACATACCAAAAGCATGCAGAAATGGACAAAGGTCTGGAATAATGAGACAATGTGAAGGAAGAACTCTATATATTTGAACGACCATCAGTAGCAAAGCCACTCTGCCAACTATGACTCATCTTTGTTTGAATAACAAAACAAACAAACAAACAAAAGCACACAAAACTACTTTTTTAAACCACTATGATTTTGGGGTTTTTTTTGTTAGTGTCTTTTCCTTATCCTATTTGAGCTGACAGAGAAGGTCCTTTTGTCTAAACTTTATTGAGATTCACCTGCCAGAAGTCTAATGGGATTAAACACTGGAGGAAGCTGTGAATAGATTCAACTTCTGCCATGGGAAAGATTAGAAAAGACATGGAGTCACAGACTATCTTTCACACACATTGAAATCTCCTGCAACATCTTCCTCTCTTGGGTCAATTTAGAGATCTGGCTGGCTTAGACTCCATTTTTCTATTTATTGGGAATGGGCAGAAATGAAAGTAATATTGGCTTATATTTGATAGGAAATAAGAAGACATCTAAAACTTTTTGGTGGTTCTTTTTTATAGTTCCTAAAATTTATATTTTATTACATTTAAAGAAATTACAGATAAACAAATACAGATAAGGCAGTCTTGCCTAATTCTAGACAGACCCCAAAACCTGATGCCTGTAAAAAGCTTCAAGTAGGTAAAATATAAAACAATTATAAAATATGTTTGTCTCTTGGGCCAAAATGGTTTGAATCTGAAAAGAACATAATAAAAAAAATTCAGCAATCTCCAACAGAATGGAATTCCTCAATGCATGGCAATGACCCAGCTATAGGATGAACTGCTATCATGGAAGGCCTAATAACAGTGGACACTTAAATCACAAAAATAAAAAAAAAACATAAATAAGATTTTTTAATCCATACAGATTTTCATGACCAGAAATATAAATGAATAGTCCACTGTTCTCCTTCTCTTCTTTCTTTCCTTGCTCCCTCTAAATTCACTATGGCAATTGGTACTAACCCTTCAAAAAACAAAAAGTCTTAGGGCATTTGTAATACCAATGAGATGAGTAAGTTCTATAACCCAGTTATTTCTCAAATAACTAGGAGTATGCATATGCACATTGATCTTAATAGTGTTATTGTTGTAGTAACCCCAACATGAGAGGAACCCAAATGCCCAGCAACAGTAGGATGGGCAGACAGTTATGTTTTATTCACACTGAAGTATATTATAATGCAATGAAAATAAATATATCTCAGATACACCCACCTTGAATTTGTCTTGCAAATATAATGTACACTGAAAGAAATAAGAATTAAAATAATACAGTCAATAAATAAATAAATAAATAAAATAATACAGTAATATAGCATTCATCTGAAGTTCTAAAACTTAATTCAACCATGTCTATAGGATGCATTCATGAATGGGTAGTAAGACTATAAAGAAAAGCAAAAAAGTAATTATAAGTGAAAATTATGATATCTATAGTGGGCATAGAGGAGTCTTTAATTGGAAAGGGATAAAAATGAGACTTTTGGGGTTGCTACCAATGTTCTATTTCTTGACTTATGTACTTGTGTTTACTAGGTGTATTTCTATAGCTGCATAATAAATTATTTGAAAACAGATATTTAAAACAACATAATTTATTATATCACAGATTGCATGTGTTAGAAATTCAGTCCTCAGCTTCAGGTTCTCTCAAAGACTGAAATCAAGGTGTTGGCTGAGGCTGCAGTTATCTCAAGTTTTAATGGGAGCAAGCTTCTCTTCCAGGTTTATTTAGTGATTATTAAGAATATTAAGTTCTTGGTGGTTGTTGGCCAGAAGCCACTCTCAGATGGCTCTGTCCATCAAAGCAAGCATGGAAAAAGAGCCAGAGAGAGAGACAACCAGTAAAATGGAAATCAGAGACATAGAAGCATGAACAAACTGTTGAACCTCAGAGGGAAGGCAGCGGAGGGTGGGTGGGGAGATCAACAATGAACTTGTATGCATATATGCATAATCTATGGACATAGACAATGGGGTGCTGAGGGCCTTGGGAAGGGTTGGGAATGGGGATGGGGATGGTAGCAGGCTGGAAGAGGAAAAAGGAGGACCTATGTAATGCTTTCAACAATAAAGATTTTTTATATTTTTTTATTTATTTTATTTATTTTATTTTTATTTTTTTAAATATATTTTATTGATTTTGTACAGAGAGGAAGGGAGAGAGATAGAGAGCCAGAAACATCGATGAGAGAGAGTCATCGATCAGCTGCCTCTTGCACACCCCCTACTGGGGATATGCCCGCAACCAAGGTACATGCCCTTGACCGGAATCGAACCTGGGACCCTTCAGTCCCCAAGCCGACGCTCTATCCATTGAGCCAAACCGGTCCCGGCAACAATAAAGATTTTTTTTTTTAAATAGTCATTTATAAGTTAATTTTATAGTTAACATTCATTCTATCACTTTTGCGATAATATATTCATTAGAAGAAAATTCCTAGGTCCAACCCATACTCAAGGATATTCACAAGAATGTGATTATCAGAATCTGGGGATCATTGAGAATCATTTTAAAATTGTGGGTGCTGCATTCTATCTTTATAATTATTTGTGAAAAAATATGTTCACCTTTTATACACATTTCTGTTGGTATGTTTTATTTCATAACAATGATATTAAAGATAATGTCAGGGACAAGAAGGTACAGTAACTCAAATGGCCCATTTCTTGTGAATCTATCCTCCCCCACCCCCTAGAACAAATGATGTCTGCCACATACAAGACATGAAAACTTATTTGCTGAATGAATAACCTAAATTTTCACACCCATGATTTTATATATATATAATTTTCATTGAACCAGTCACAAAAAAATTCCTTTGAGTATAATGTTTAAAAAATAAGGGCATGGAAAATATATTAGGCAGTGGTAAAAGTCTCTATGAATGGAAAATAAATGTGTTAAATGTTAAGAGTAAAATGGTTGAGTATAGGAGAAAGGAATAAAGACTAAACATGGGGGGAAATGGAATGGCAAAATTGGGATAGCGCTTTGGAAACGTATCTTGAGGTCTGATTTTAAGTAACTCTTGAGACAGTACCTCACATTATCCTTGGGTTATTAATTCATGATCAAGTTTACTTTATCCCTATAGGTTTAGTTCTGGGAACATGTTCTGGCTTAGATATTTGCAGGCTTCAGAAAGTTGGCTTCAAATTATTTGATTACATCATCACAGACATAAAGTATATGAGTTGGCCATCTGTATCTTTTTAAGATTTTGTCTTTCAGTATGATGTTAAATTCAACAGAACAATTCAAGTTTACTATATTATGGTAATGGAAAAAGGACTCAGAGATTAAGTTCAATTGGGATGGAGTGGCAGGGCCAGGTGACAAAAAGAGAGTGAGAGGTGTCCATAGGACACCTACAGGGTACTTGTTATTGGCCTGGTCTTAATGATGAAAACCAAAAGAATGATGTTTCAGGGGGCCTGTCCACTGTGCTTTGCTTCTGAGAGATGTGAACCTTTGTGAAGGAGCTAGAGAAAGTCACGTGTATATATTCGACATCAAAGGATTTAGACCCTGTGACATGGGCATTAGAGATCACCGCCTGTGGTCACTCCATTTAAGAGATGAAGTTGGAGTCTCAGAAAAGTTGTAAGGCAACTGAAACAAATGGCCAATTATTTGTTGTTGTTGTTGTTGTTTTCCTTTATTTTTTATGCTGTGGTGGATCACATGAGTTTAATACTTCATTTTACTTAAGCAATGTGTTATTTGTTGTAGATATTAAGCTTGATAGAAATATTGCTTAAATGTCTATCTTAAATTCTGAAATGGACTATATTAAAGCAGCTTGGTAGCAGTAATGAGTTTGGAGAAAATAGTTGTTTTAATTATGCACAGATTTAGTGGAGGTATAAGACTGAAATGTATCTTCTTCAGTGGCAGATTCTGGTCATTTTGATCTCTTCTACATCTTGACCTTTGGCAGCCTCTTCCCTTCTCTTCTGGGATCTGGTCTCAGTTAAAATTCCTTAACCCAGAAAGAAATTCAAGGTACTGGCAGAACATACACACTCCCTACTACATTTTCCCCTTGGAAGCCTTATGTTGAGAATCCAAGTTCAGTACAAAAAGAGAGCCTACCAATGGCTTTTGATCCCTGTGTGTCCTGGTTTCTAGCTCCTTCCTAAAATCCCCATGTTTACTCTCCTGCTCCCAAAACGGTGTATTTTAGCCTTTTCACAGAGATCAAAATACTGAGTAGAGAAATTGATCCCAGGTGCATATCTCTGGGAACTTGGCCTCTAGTAGGAAAGCTCACTTGAAGAGAGGGGATTTATTCAGTTTTTCAAGAGCCTTGGGATCACTAGCAGCACAATAAATATTGGAACTTCCAAAGGAAAAAAAAAAAGTCAATGATATAACTTATATTTCATTGCCAAGGTGAATATCACTATTCTTTTGCAGGCTCTTACCCAAAGAATGGAGAAGAAGAGAAAGTAACTATGAGTATGCTCAAGATTACAATTAACTTCTCTACCTACTATCAGATTTCCATTTCTTAATCTATTCAAGAATGATATCATTATAATCACAGTCATTATCATTATCATCATCAGCATCCTCTTCACAGAATTTGAATTTTTACCATATTTCAGCATCTCCTGTCATTACCTTACTACTAGAGGCCTGGTGCACGAAATTCATGCACGAGGATGGGGGGTGTCCTTCAGCCCAGCCTGCACCCTCTCCAATCTGGGACTCCTCAAGCAATGTCTGGCTGCCCATTTAGGCCCGATTCCACCAGATCGGGCCTAAATGGGCAGTCAGACATTCCTCTCACAATCCAGGACTGCTGGCTTCCAACTGCTCTCCTGCCTGCCTTCCTGATTGCCCCTAACTGCTTCTGCCTGCCAGCCTGATCACCCCCTAACCACTTCCCTGCCAGCCTGATTGATGTCTAACTGCTCCCCTGCCAGCCTGTTTGTCCTCAACTTCTCTCCTCTGCTGGTCTGGTCACCCCTAACTGATATTCCCTGAAGGCTTGATCACCCCCAACTGCCCTCCCCTGTTTGCCTGATTGCCCACAATTGCCCTCCCTTGCAGGCCTGGTGCCTCCCAACTGCCCTCCCCTGCTGGTCATCTTAGGGGGGCAGGATCTTTGACTACATGGGGGTAGCCATCTTGTCTGTTGGAATGATGGTCAATCTACATATTACTCTTTTTAAAAAATATATTTTTTATTATTTTTTTACAGAGAGAAAGGGAGTGGGATAGAAAGTTAGAAACATCAATGAGAGAGAAACATCAATCAGTTGCCTCCTATACCCCCCCCCCCCCCCCCCCCCCCCACACACACACACACTGGGACGTGCCCACAACCAACGTACATGCACCTGATCAGAATCAAACTTAGGACCCCTCAGTCCGCAGGTTGACACTCTATCCACTGAGCCAAACCTTTTTCTGCTACATATTACTCTTTTATTAGATAGGGTAGAGGCCTGGTGCATGGGTGGGGGCCAGCTGGTTTGCCCTGATAGGTGGGAGTTTCCTTGGGGCATGGGGTGGCCCAAGTGAGGGGCCTGCGGTGATTTGCAGGTCAACCATGCCCCCTGGCGACCCAAGCAGAGGCCCTGGTATCTGGGATTTATTTACCTTCTACAATGAAAACTTTGTAGCCTGGAGCGGAGCCAAGCCCCCTGCTCACTCTGGCTGCTGCCATTTTTGTTTGGGTTCATGTATCTTCTATAATTGGAACTTTGTATCCTTGAGTGGAGGCCTAGGCTGGCCAGGGTGTGTGAAAAGCTTGGCTTCCCTCTATTGTCAGGGAAACCCAAGCCTCTCTCAACTGCTCTCTGTGGCCACAGCCATCTTGGTTGTGGTTAATTTGCATACTTGCTCTGATTGGCTGGTGGGTGTGGCTGGTGGGTGTGATTTGAGCAGAGTGATGTTTAATTTGCATATTTCTCTTTTATTAGGTAAGATAATAAACATATTATGCAAGTGTTAGGGGAGGAGCACCTCTCCCACATACCCCTGCTTTCCCGAGCACTTCTGGTTTTTTGAATAGTCCTTATCTCTCCCTACCAAGGTGGAAGTATTTGTGTAGATGATGAGCAACTGTTATGAGTACACACTTTCCTATTTGTTGAATTTAGTCTTTCAAACACCATTTCCTAACTCCCTCCATTTCAGACCATACTGAAAAAAGATAAGAGAGTGTTTCCCATATGGGATGATATGGGGCTCAGATTTCCCCTCATAATTCAATAGTTAGTGCATTACCCTGGCTGAGTGGCTCAGTTGGTTGGAGCACCATCCTGTACGAAAAGATTGCAAGTTTGATTCCCAGTCAGGGCATATACCTGGATTTCAGGTTCTATCTTCTATTGAAGCATGTTCAGGAGGCAACTGATCAATGCTTTTCTCACATCAATGTTTCCTGTCCTCCCTCTCTGAAATCAATAAAATGCATACCCTTGGGTGAAGATTAAAGAAAAATAGTGCATTTGGGAAACCTTGGGGAATAGAAAAAGACTGGGATTTTGGGAGCACAGTAAATCTTAGACATTTAAATTTTCGTGAGGACGAGGCTATGTGGAATTAAATCTTGATGGTTTGTAATAAAGCTGCTTTTGCACTCATCCATTTGGCCTTTTATGATTATGACCTGACTGGGATTGAATGTTTCAGGCCATGCTGCATTTTACTTGGACAGTGATGCAGTCAGTGTAGGACAGCTGAGTCCGCAGTTGGATGACTGTTTCCATATGGACCTTGAGCAAATGCTCAAGAGAACTAAGCAGATACACAGAGTTCAGGTAATGGTGCTTGTGACAGCCCTTCATAGCATGAGACCTAAGGAATCATAATGGTTAGTTTGTGTCACAGTAGACAAGATGTGTCTGAAGAGTTGATTCTTTTGAAATTCTCAGAAATTACTGATAATTTTGGGACCATTTGAGATCTTGCTCCCAGGCATATGTCAATTTGGCTCAAATAAACATAAAAATTCTCTACAGTTTTGATATGGCATTTATTTAGTATTATTGATGGGATTCCAAGGAAGCCCACTCAGGACCACCTTGCAGACCTGGACCTGGTATTAGGTAGGAGCAGAGTCCATTGTATTCCACTGACTTCCTACTCTGCACTGGGTAACTTGGGTGAGTCTCTCTCTGAATCCAGAGCCCCCTTGATTTAAGTAGCATAAGCTATGACTTTATTTGAGCTGTTCTTAGAAAATCCTTGAAGTGGAAATGGGTTGAGATAAACCAGGAAAAGAAAACAAAATGGAATATTGCCTTTAATTTGGGATTTTAATTGGATTGTTCACTGAAATTCTGAACAAAACCTCTGTTGTTTAAATGAGGTACTGAAGTCTATTTAGCTCCAAAAAGAAAGGACACTTGCTTCCCCGACCTGAATAGCTAATGGGTGATAACAGTTATTCAGATTCCTGAATTCAGAGTGGCAGGGATTGGTGCCAGGAGTTGTCCAGTATGGTAACAAAGCCAATCCAGGAGAAGCTTGTGGGAACTTCAAGGGGAAGGGGGGGATACTCTGGAATGGGTTCACCCTGAGAGAGGGGCCAGTGAGAGGGCCTATACCTTGGAAAACATCAGAGTTCTGGCAGCATCAGTAAGCTCTCACTGGGCCCTGTTCAGGTATTCTTGGAGGACTAAGTATCTTTGTGGAATTGCCTGAGGAAAAATTCTCCCCACGGCATAGAGCAGTTCTATAGCAATATTCACTGCCTTGGCATGCATGCAAAGGATGGTTTTCTCTAGAAGTTTGTTCAGGCTCTACAGATCTCAACAATACCAAGGAAAATGATGCCTTCCAGACTGACAAGATCCAGTACAGTCAGCCTTCCCATATATGATTAAGATGGCTGAGATGAGGATCCTTTGACACTTCTGAATTAATCTTTTATGCCCACAATTATAGAAAGTTGGGTGTAAATTAGACGAAGTGAGTTAAAAAAAGAACTATTAGAAAATGTCTCAGAACTTATAAAAGGCCTCCTCTAAGCTAAAGTGAAACGATGTAAAAAGATTTACAGAGCCAAAACCGGTTTGGCTCAGTGGTAGAGCTTCGGTCTGCGGACTGTAAGGTCCCAGGTTTGATTCAGGTCAGGGGCATGTATGTTGGTTGCGGGCACATCCCCGGTAGTGGGTGTGCAAGAGGCAGCTGGTCGATGGTTCTCTCTCACAGATGTTTCTAACTTTCTATCCCTCTCTCTTCCTCTCTGTAAAAAATCAATAGAAAATATTTAAAAAAAGATTTACAGAAAAAAAGGGAAAGATATCAAAACAATAATTTGAAAGAATATATGCATCACTATGTTCATTGCAGTGTTATTTATAATAGCAAAGATTTGGAAGTGTCCATTAGTAGAGGAAAGGATAAAAAAGCTATGGTACATACATACTATGAAATATTACTTGGCAATAAAAAAGAATGAATATTACCATTTGCAGTAGCATGGATAAGCTATTGTACTAAGGGAAATAAGTCATTCAGAAAAAGACAAATACCATATGATTTCACTTATATGTGTAATCTAAAGAACAAAATAATTAAACAAACAAAATAAAAACAGGCTCATAGATACAGAGAACAGACTGATGGTTGACAGATAGAAGGAGGTTTGGGGAGACTGAGTAAAAAAGTTGAAGACATTAAGAAGTACAGATTGTTATTTACAAAATAGTTATGGGGATGTAAAATATAGCATAGGGCCATGGTAGGCAAACTGCGACTCAAAAGCCACATACAGCTCTTTGGCCCCTTGAGTGTGACTCTTCCACAAAATACCATGGCCTGGGCGAGTCTATTTTGAAGAAGTGGCATTAGAAGAAGTTTAAGTTTAAAAATTTTGGCTCTCAAAAGAAATTTCAATCGTTGTACTGTTGATATTTGGCTCTATTGACTAATGAGTTTGCCAACCACTGACATAGGAAATATAGTCAATAATATTAAATAACTATGTACTATACCAGGTGGGTATTGGAAATGTTGGGGGAAACACATTGTAAAGTATATGATTGTCTGTACACCTGAAACTAATAAAAATGATCTTGAATGTAAACTGTTGTTGAAAAGTAAAAAAAAAAAAAAAAAGAGAGAGAGAGAGATAAAGTGTTTGAAGAGATCAACCTATGATGTCATTTAGGTGTCAACCCAATTCTTTGAGGTATTTAAAATGGCTGTCTTTATTTTAAAAGGAAGAAAGACATTTGGAACTGGACTTGTCAAGGATATATATGAATTGTAAAAGGCCTCCAAAACAGTATTTGAATCCAACTATTTTCTCTTTGTAGCTGCCTGTGTATATTTACATTCATATGTATGCTATGAATGTAAAATCGTTTTACCCTTTAGGTGATTTGTAAAATTTAATTTAAAGGCAAGTATTTGTAAGAATTGGAAATTTAAAATTTTCAAAAATATAGAAAGAAGCCCAAATGCTTTTCAAGTTTATGGTGATCTAAGATTAATTCTTAGTAAGTAAAAGCTAGCTTAAGATTGTTAGTTTAGCCGAAACCGGGTTGACTCAGTGGATAGAGCGTCGGTCTGGGTACTGAAAGGTCCCAGGTTCGATTCTGGTCTAGGGCATGTACATTGGTTGAGGGCACATCCCCAGTAGGGGGTGTGCACGAGGCAGCTGGTCTATGTTTCTCTCTCATCGACATTTCTAGCTCTCTATCCCTCTCCCTTCCACTCTGTGGATAATTAATAAAATATATAAAAAATAAATAAATAAGAAAAGATTATTAGTTTAAGTAAAATAAACATCTCTTTATTTTGCTCAGGTTTTACAAAAATAAGGCCATGTTTCCCAGCCACCATGGCTCAGAGATTGAGCATCAATCTATGAACCAGAAGGTCATGGTTTGATTCCTAATCAGGGCACATACCTGGGTTTCAGGTACGATCCCCAGTGCAGGAGGCAGCTGATTAATGATTCTCATCATTGATCTTTCTATATCTTTATCCCTTTACTTTCTCTAAAATCAATAAAAATATATTAAAAACTAAGTCTATGAAATAATTTTCACATCTATGAAAATGTTTCTAGATATTATAAAGTATCTTAAATATACTTACCAGTAAAAGAGCCTATGTTTTTAGAGTTTATAAAATGTCATCATAAATCGGCCAAGGTAAAGAATGCAAATTACTTACTTCTTAGCTTTCATTAGAAATTGGGGTTCCACAGGTGAAAATATCAAGATATGTAGAAAAAATTTCTAGGGTATATTGCATGAGTAAATAATGGTTGTTAATTAAATAAATAGTTGGGGCTGTGGGAAATCCAAGGTGGCTGTGTGGTTCTCCCCTGCTCCCTAAATTTCCATTTTTTCAGTGTCTGCTTTCCTTTGTGTGTCTGAGTTTTAAGCTGAATGTAGATGAAGAAACTTATGAAGTAACATTATTTTTGTTAAAGTTTTATTGTTGAAAGTATTACATATGTCCCCCTTTTTTCCCCTTCTGCCCCTCCTTTGCTCGCCCCAAGCTGGTGACATTATTGAAAGAAGACATCTTACACTGTTGCCAAGGTTTGATAATCACTTTTAAAAATCTCAAGATGGTAACCATTTCTTTTCACAGTGAACTCCCATTGAATACCACCTGGAGATTTATTTATTTATTTATTTATTTATTTATTTAGTGTGTGTGTGTGTGTGTGTGTGTGTGTGTGTGTGTTTAAAGGACATCAAATAATGCTCTCCATCCTCATTGGAATGGACATTATCAAGCACCTAATCATAAATAAAAATCTATCCTTATCTCTGACACTCAACAACAGACATCAAAGACTTTTGTAGGCTGAGAAGCTACTGATTTCAGAAGTAGACAACTATCCCAAGACATACACAAGGCCTATATAGCTATGGATTGATATTGAACTCAGAATCCATTTTGTTTGAGTGTCATTACCTGTCTGATAATGACATTAATCTTAATAATAGTTACACTTGTTCTTTGGGGTCTTTATATAGTCCAACTGTTTATGATTACGAAATATGTATAAATGTTAATACTCTTCATGGCTTATGAGACAGAAGGCAAGATTTGGATCAAGATAACTCACAAGATAGAAATTATCCAGAGTGGTTTTTTGTTTGTTTGTTTGTTTGTTTTTCACCATGAGGGTCATAGACCTGACTGCCTTTCATTTATTTACCTGATCTTCCCTTTTGGGGGGAAATTTGGCCTCAACACCAAATTGTTATGGTATTGCCTCAACCCCAATGGCTAACAAGACAACATTTATGCTAAGACTTCCTAAGAGTAAGCCTTACCAGTGCTATGAGACCGCACTATTCAATCCAAAGGTTGGGTCATTGGCATCATTTATGACCAAAAGGGAGAACTGTGGTGGAGAAAACAAGGAGTTCTATGGAAAGTAACCTCACAGAGGTATATGACCATAAATTCCTAAATAGGCAGGTCATGGTGGGTAATCATGTCCCAGGCATATGGTTTCTTTATTAAAAGGTTTATCTTTGCATAAGCAAGCCCTATTTATTGTTTTTGTTCATCTCAGTTAATACCTTTGAACTAAGCCATAACCACCCTCAAGAGAGCAAATAATCTTGTAAACTATCCTTTAATCCAGTCCCCGCCTTGCTTTTTCCACCTCCATGTAATCTTCCTTATGTTTCCTCCTGAAGTATAAATACATAAAAGAAGCTTCAAAACTGTTATTCTTCAGAGAATTTGAGATGTTCCTCCTCAGCATATGTCATCTGTTTGGCTCAAACAAACTCCTATAAAAATTCAAAAAAAAATGTACTAATACATTATATTGTGGGAGATCCCATATAACATTTTAGGGGAGTACATTAAGAAAAAAATATATGGGTAAGAGCTCAAATATACATAAAAGAAAGAGAGGTACAACAAATGATGCTGACAACAAGATGTGTTAGGAAGGAAAGTATTCAGTTTAAGGAGAAGGCGGAACATTCCATTTAGCCTTTATGAAAAGAATAGGAGGCCAACATTGCAAACTGAAAATATAAATTGTACCAAAAGAAAATGCTACTCAAGATAGGGATTTTCAAAAGCTAAGGAAAATCTTGAGAAGAACAAGACAGACTATTAATGCTGACTATAGCCCTAGGTTCAATTTACTTAATATAATTCTCCAGCTGAAAATTATTATCTCAGAGATACATAAACAATAAAATATATTATAACTTTATAAATTAAAATTTTAAAATGACTGTTACCAAATGGCAAGTAGAAGACCCCAGACACAGTCTTTCCATAAATATCAACACTGCTCAGCACTGAGAGGAAACTCACCAACTAGAGAGAGTTCTTTTCTTTAGAAAAGGAAGAGGGTGAGTGACCAGCTTCCCCAGCCTTTCAGAGCACTCATGAGGAATCTGACATGCAGCTCTGAGATACATAGAGATGGCTAGGAACAAAGAAGAAATGCAGGGGCTACCAGTAACAGCCACACAGTAGGATAGCCACAGTGCCCAGTGACTGCTCTGCAGATAACCCCAGCAACGTTGCCACTGGAGAAACTAACAACCAGCACAGCCTCATGGATCTGCTTCAGATTTCATTGACTTTCACACCACAGTTGTTCAAAGTGGCTGATGTCAGCTACCTAAGCCCTTCCTGCTCCCTCCCTCCTGACTCATCCGAAGCCCAGGAACCATTCTGGCACTTAGCCCTAGCCTTTGCAGTTGTGCAAACGCAAGATGCCAGCCTAGACACCCATGGCCAAACCCACTGCCATGTGCACTAAAAGCTAGCCCCTCCAGCTGTCTGCCTGCACAACCCTGGCCAAACCCCATTACCAGCTTCCATTGCTATGTATATGCCTAGCAGAGACTGTGCCATGAGAGAAAATGCTGACAACTAGGGCCTCTGCAGGTGCTTGTAGGCCCAGATAAGGCCTTATTTTCTGTCACTGGTTTGCACTGCTGTGCTCACCTTTAGCTAGCCACTCAACTGTTCACCTGCATGCTCCTGGCCTAAGGTCATAACTGACCTCTACTGCCATATATATGAGGTGAAACCCAGCAACCATGTTATTACAAACTGGCAGCCATGGCTCCCATCACTGCCAGTGGGTGTTTAGTTATCCCTGGCACTTGCTTCTTGCCCTGGCTCCCACCACTACCTGTGCGTTTGCAGCTGTCCCCTGCCATCACAAAGCACATGCAAATGGTCCCTACAGCCAAGTGTGTGCATATCACAAGCTCCAGCCACTACTGCTGCTCGCTCTGGACTTTAAGGTGCTGCTGAGAATACAACAGGCCTTGTAGCTCTGCATGCCTCCTGAAGTGTTCACCAAGGACCACATAAATGTCAACAGAAAATTCTCACATAAGTGGAAATTAAATAACACACTTGTGAACAATCCATACATCAAAGATGAAATCAAAAGGAAATTTAAAAAGTATACTATACTGAAACAAACAAAAATGGTAAAATACAACATACCAAAGCTTATTGGATTGCATCAAAACAGCACTAAGTGGGTGTCTTATAGCAATAAATGTCTAGATTAAGGAAAAAGATCTCAAATAAACAATGTAACATTATACATTAAGGATATAGACAAAGAACAAACTAAACCCAAAGGAAGTGAGCTCAATGCACATGAATCAACATATATATTATATAATGTGTCTTTAAATAGAGGCATACATAAGACAATATTCTGTATTGATCAGTAGATAAAAATGTTGCTACTAGAAGCTTGCAGGGGCCTAAACCCTAGGAGCAATGGTGGTTCAGTATTTTCTAACTTGTAAAAGCTTCATAGAAAATACCCTGCATAATGAATATCAGCTATACATGAAAATTCTCAGATTTGCTAGTTATAGAACACATATAAACATTATTGATAGTCTACTTCATCTTTTAAATTAAAGTGAATCTAATGATTGTGCTCATAATACAGACATTTCCATATAGTGTTTATGCTATTTTAAAAATTTTCAACCTTTCCGTGTAGCAATTTGACATTATACATAAAAAAACATTTACCTTTTGACATAATCATTCTATTTCTGGGAATCTATTCTGATGGATTAATCAGAATGATACTATCCAAGAGGACACACTGTTCATAATTTAATGTTAAGTATTTTAAAAGACCATATATAAAAATGCAAATGATCTCAATTACTTAAAATATGTGATACGTTTGTAAAACAGAATGCTGTCCCAACAAACTCTGGTCTTCTCTTTGGGCACTAAGGCCTCAGTCCAAGCAGGAGGAATAAAGAGGCATGCGCAGGTTGCTTTTCTGTAGGTGTCTGTGCCTAACCTGTGAACTGCTCACAAGCTCTACTAATTCATGATACTTGAAATTTGGCATTGAAGATTCTTCTCCATAATAATGCTTCCCAAATTGTAGTGAGGATCTTGCTAAATGCAGATTCTGATTCAGGAGGTCTGAGGTAGGTAGTACGTTGGGATGTTATATTGTTAGCATGTGCTCAGATGGTGTGAGTGCTCTTGTCAGAGGATCACACTGAGTACAAGGCTCCAGGCTGGACTGAGTAGCTGAGTGCAATACCTCTGTTGTGATGGTAGGTGTCTGAACCTGGCTTACATGGTGCAGAATAATAGAGTATCAGGTTACATTACTTGAGAACTAGAACTTTAACACCCTCTTTTACTACTAGCCTGTTGATTAAAATTTGACATATAATTATTTAAGAATTTGGGGGATGTATTAAGACATGTCACTCTCACTATCCCTGGAATGGACATTAGAAAATAATCATTGCACAGCCGGCATGGCTCAGTGTTTGAGTGTTAACCTGTGAACCAGGAGGTCATGGCTGCCCAAGTTGCAGGCTCGATCCCCAGTAGGGTATGCAAGAGGCAGCTGATTGATGATTCTCTCTCATCATTGATGTTTCTATCTCTCTCTCCCTCTCTCTTCCTCTCTGAAATGAATACAAATAGATTTTTTTTAAAAAGAAAATAATCATTGATTTGTTTACAGAATTTAGTAGTGGAGAATATGGTCCTGAGAAAATAGAAGACAAGCTGCTCCAATTTTAACAGAAAAATAAGAGATTTTTTCTGAACTCTGATATTCTGCTTGAAAGTTGAAATAACCACTTCAGAAAATAATTGACAATATTTAATGACAATGAACATAAGCTTATTCTATGATCAAAAAAGTAATATTTTAATATACTACTATATTTTAATAATCGTATTTAGTTTTATATCTTATATACATTACATCATTGTATATATTGTATTATGTATAGGTGGGGAAAAAGTAGGTTTACAGTTTTCCTATGAAAAATAATGCAAGAATCAATAAATAATAATACAGGAATAAACTCAATGTTCCATGTACTCACCACTATAAACCTCCTTCTCCCTACCCTGTATTATATATAACTAAATATGCACATATGTTTACTAAAAAAAATGAATTACAGTATTCACTATCTGTAATAGCCCCAAACTGGAAGCTATCCAAATGTTCACCTGGATGAATACATTGCGGCATATTTACCCAATGAGATGTGTGTTTGCAGCAATGAAAATAAACGATGTACACTCATGGCATAATACGAATGCATGCCATTAATAAAATGTTAAGCTCGAGAAGCCAGGCACAAAAGAGTACATGCTATATGATTCCATTTATACAAAGTACAGAAAAGGCAATTTATGCTGTTGGAATCCAGGGAATTGTTTACCACTGGTGGGTGGTATCTTCTGGAAGAAAGTACAAAGGGAGTTTCTGGGGTGCTGGTAATAGGATCCTGCTGCACAATCTAAGTGCTAGTGATATGTGAGATTTTGGTTTGGGGAGATTTATTGAGCCAAATATGCAATTTTCTGCATGAGTGTTACACTATCATAAAAGCTTGAAGAATGCACACACACAGAGTGTTCAGGGTGGGACCTTGGATTGCTGGGGGAGATAGGATTATAAAAGGATGAAGTAATTGTTGGAGATAACCAAGATACATTTTATTATCTTTTGGGCCAATTGTGTATGTAGCAAATTCTATTTCCTGGGAAAGATTTTTGTGAGCATACATGTCTATGTCATATGACCTTTCTTCTCTGGCATAATTCTCAAATAATATTCAAGATTTGAAGTATTTATTTCTGTATGATTTTAGTTTTTTCAAAGTATTTGAAATGGCCTAAAAGAAGTGGGAGTCCTGGTTAGCAGGACCTAAGAGAAGATTCAAGTGAAATAATTTAGAGTAAAACACCAATAGAAATTACTTCTGATGATTTTCTAATAATTAAAGATATCTACACTATCCAATATCCCAAATTATGGTCAACTTTTCTTTCTTTACACACTACTTTCTGTTCTTGATTCTTATTAACTAGCTGTGCATAACCTTGAGAAAGTTGTACAATCTCTGAACAACTTTAACCCCAAGGGTAACTTGATTACCTTGAATTTTTGTTATTCTTAGAGCGAGCACTAGTTACTATCTGAGATTATCTTTATTTTTTTTTCTTGTTGTTTATCATTTCCTGATTCTGAGGTCTCTAATGTTTAATTCTCTGTTTGATTCATCACTGAATTTCTAGTGTTAGAACAGTATAGGGCACATGATGGAAAAATAATTTATTTAATCAGTGATAAAGCTGGACTAGATCACCAGGCTCTTTCTGGCTGTAATTTTCTGGAACTCTCACATTGCACAAGTGATTCTGCAGATGCAGAAGTGTCTCGTGAGTTAACAAAATTATTATTCCAGAATCAGAATAAAGGTGAAGTATACAATAGTAGTTCTCAAAGCAAGGTCCAGGAACACCTGGGGCTTTCAACAACCCTGTCAGGGGTCCACGAGGTCAAAACTATTATAACAACACCAAGATGTTATTTGTATTTATGATTCTCATCATCTAAAATCAATTCTAGTATACTGGTACAGTGGTGTTGTCCAGAGGCTGCATGACATGATACAGCAGACCATGTAGAAGCAGATTTTAGAATCATGCTGCCTTCTATTATGCTAGATAATAAAGAGATTAGCAAAAACATACACCAAAGCCACTCATCTTGCTATTTTTTGTTTAGGAAAAGACAGTATTTTCCATAAATATACATTTTTATTTAGCATTGCTATTTTAAAATAAATAAATAAAACCTATAAAATAAAAGGCTAATATGCAAATTGACCGAGCAGCAGAACGACTGGTCGCTATGGCACATACTGACCACCAGGAGGCAGAGGCTCAATACAGGAGCTGCACCCTAGGGGTCAGTGTGCTCTCACGGGGAAGCACCATTCAGCCAGAAATGGGCTCACATCTGGAGAGTGCAGCGGCAATGGTGGGAGCCTCTCTTGCCTCCACAAGCAGCACTAAAGATAATCCGACTGCCTACACAGGGATTGGGTCTAAGCCATCAGTTGGACACCCCCTGAGGGCTCTGAGAGGGCACAGGCTGGGCTGAGGAACCCCCTGAGTGCACGAATTTCATGCACTCGGCCTCTAGTAAATAAATAAGTTAGTTAAATATTATCATTCCTAATGTAAAATGATATCACTAACATAAACCAAAGCTCTTGGTGTAACTTCAGACATGTTTAAGAGTGTCAAGGTGGCCTGGGACAGAAAGTGTGATGGCAGCTGATACACCAAGCAATTGACTTGAAAGGACAGGAAATACTGGATGGCCCAGGAGAGGCAGAAGAGCTCAGAATACTTTCTGACTTTCACTCTCCTCCTCTGTGCAGAGAACGTGCTCCATAGTCTGTCCCATCAATGATGCATCCAACCCAATTCCATTTTCTAGACATTTCTATCATTGCTGTTTCCTGCTTTTTTGTCAGTTGCTGAGACAGCCACCGCAAGTAGAAAATTATTCCATTTCTATCAAAAGTCTGCCGAACACATGTATCAAATGTCATTGTTTATTTGGCCAGCAGAGTTTCTCTGGCCTGGCTTTTACAGTGTTCTCCATTTTCCAGGGCTGGGAATTGTAGTTTCTCTGGAGAGTTGACTCCAACAGTTTCGTTGCTTTTTAGTTGCAGTTCAGCACATTTCAGAAGTGCCAGGGCAGCATTTTTTCATCTGTCCACACCATTTCTTACCCGAAGCAAGGAGCTCCAGGAAAGAATAGACAGTTGGCTGAACAACTGCTCCCAGTGATGTTGGTTGGATACGTGTGCCTGCTGTCCACTTCAGAGCCATAGTCCCTGAGGAGGTGCAGCTCTGCTTAGATGTGAGCAAGGTTGGAGGGGGACCAAGATTTTACAAAAAGAAAGCCATGTCCAAATCCTCCTGCTTGTTTTCCCTCTATTCATATTCACTATCTATATTATTTTTCTCTATTAAGAGGCACATATGTTTTAAGAATTGTTAAATGATAACTGCATGCTGAAACTAAAATTGTTTTGTGATCCTTCATTTAGGAGTAACCCTGAAAAAATGAATGGATGTTCCCAAGGGATCTCAGCCTCATTGAATAAGGCCAGTTTTAGGCCAAGTTTATGTTCCATATGTGATGACAGATTCACCTTTGTACAATCTGTTCCATCATGAAGTTTTATTTTATTTTCAAGACAACCCTATGAAGTCACTGAACAATCATATTTTCCCCTCAAGGCATATAACTTGATGCCATAGAAGTAGTATGACGTTTAGAGCTTATTGGGAACTTTGATTTAAGTTGCAGTCCCTTATTTAATAACAATGTTAACATTGGAAAAATCATAACCTTTTTTAGTTTGATTTTTTTCCTCAGCAAACTTAGTACAGACATATATATTTCATAGAATGATTATAAACTACATTAAATATATTTGAAATAATTTCTCAACTGTAAAACATTTGTGGGTTTTAATTTTTTTGTCATATTATTGTCACTTGTGAGTTTTGAGTTAGTTATTGCTATTACTATAATTCTACACGATACATGTTATTTTTATTCTAAAGGAAACTACTCTCAATGCTTCTAGATGTGCCTGTTCTTGGAGTGAAAATTATCAAGCATCATCATTTCTCCTTCAAGCTCAAGTCAACTCAGACACCATAAATTTAAGTTCATAATTTTAAAAAGTCCCTCTAAGATGCTGAACCATAGAAAAAGCTCACTTTTTCTAGTGTTTCACACTACTTAGTGAGGGCAGACAAAAGAGAGTAGAGATATCACCCTGAGTCATTTGGTTTCCCTTACTTCAGTCAGTTCCACACACTGTGGCCAGTTGGCTTCTGGGTCTTATATATAGTTTTTGTGATTTTGTTCTCCTAGAAACATTGTAGCATAACAGTTAAAAATGTGGGTTGTGAAGCTTGATGTATGTGAGTTTGAGTTCCAGTTTGGCCCTTTACTAGCTATATGATATTGGCCAAGTTGTGTAACATACACGATTTTTAGGTTTCTGTTGTAACAAATACCACACATTTAGTAGCTTAAAACAGCACACATTTATTACCTCACAGCTATGTAAGTTGGAACTGGTTTCTCTGGCTCAGCTGGTTTCTCTGCTCCACAGCTGAGAAAGCTAAAATCAAAGTGTCAGCTGGCTAGACTTTTGTTGGCCAACTTCCTGCCCATTCAGGTTGTTGTCAGGATCCTGTTTCTTGTGGTTGTAGGACTGAGGTCCCACTTCCTTGCTGGCCTCTCTCTGATCCTTATATATGGATGGGCCCCTATGCCTCTATCCAGCCATAGTCTAGCAAATCCTTCTCATGCCTGAAATATCTTTGACTTGCTCTTCTGTCACAACTTATCTATTTCCAACTACAGAAAGCTGTCTGCTTTTAAGGACTCAGATGGTTAGATTAGATTAGCCTCACTTGGATAACCCAGGGTAATTTCTCTATTTTAAGGTCTATAACCTTAATTGCATTTGCAAAGTAAAAGTAGTTGCCATGTAATATAACAACCACAAATCCTAGGGATTAGCATGTGGACATCTTTGAGACCTGCAATTCTGTCTGTCACATTAAGCCTATTTTTTGTATATAAAATCTTGATGTAAAATTCTGTCTGTCACACTAAGCCTGGTTTTTGTATATAAAATCTTCCCTACAGGACACACTAAATGAAGGTTTCTAAAGTGCTGTGTGTTAATAAACCTGGTAGGCTTTCTAATCGCTACCTCATCAGATTAAAATCTTCTGCCTTGATCATAACATTCTCTATTATCTAACACCAAAGTGGTATTCTTAACCTGTTTCCTTTCTCTCATGTGCTACAGTAGTCTCTTCTGATCTTATAGTGCAGGTATCCTCTTAGCATCTTGTGATTTTTCCCTTTCAACTTCACTCCTGTTTCACCTACATGGGATACCTTTTTCTTTTCTACTTTTGTTATCTTAACATTTTGGCTCAAGCCCAACCTGTATTTTTGGGAGTTCACTACAATTATTTAAAATCTTGCCTCTCTGTCTCTGTCAAATATCTAAGGTGCTTCTGTTCTGGATCACACCATTCTATTTTAGATCTGGAAGAATTTGTTTTTCTCTCTTCTTCACTCTTGGTGTGTCCAACTTGCTCCTGAGCATTCATCATAATGGTATACTTCCCAGTTATCATTGGTGTTCAAAGGATACAACATTAGATAGCAAAAATTCACATAGTGAGAAAGCAATTCCCTTTTCTGTTCTCTTTCAATCCTTCTTAATGCACAAGCCTTTTTTGTTTCTTTAAAATATTACAAATAGTAGTACATATGTCTCCTTTTTCCCCCATTGACCTCCTCCCGGCGTCCCCCACTCCCCAGCCTATGCCCTCACCCCATCACCCCCAGTGTCTGTGTTCATTGGTTATGCTTATATGCATTCATACTAGTACAAGTCTTTGGTTTATCTCTTACCCACAATCCTCCTCTGCCTTCCCGCTGAAGTTTGACAGTCTGTTTGATGCCCCTTTGCCTCTGTATCTATTTTTGTTCATCAATATATGATGTTCTTTATATTCCACAAATAAGTGAGATAATGTGATGTTTATCTTTCTCTGACTGACTTATTTTGCTTATGAATGCTCAAGTTTTAATTTGCTCTTTCTTTAACACCTCTAATACTTTTTAAGACAAAGAAAAATAAGAGCTTTATGGAGGCAATAATGGTTAGCTAAATATGATGTCATAATGAGCTTGTTTACATCATATCTATATAATAAAAGCCTAAGCAATCATTATGGCAGAATGACCAGAATGACCGATTGCTATGATGTGCACTGACCACCAGGGGGCAAATGCTCAATGCAGGAGCTTTCCCCTGATGGTCAATGCACTCCCACAGCAGGGAGCACCACTCAGCCAGAAGCCAGGCTCATGGCTTGCCAATGCAGTAGTGGTGGCAGAAGCCTCTCCTGACTCCATAGCTGTTGCTAAGGAGCAGTGAGCTGAGTGGTAAGGAGCGGCAAGCAGGCAGGCAATAGGACTGAGGGGTCCTAGAATATGAGAGGGATGTCCCCTGAGGGATATTAGACTGCAAGAGGGAGGATCCCAGGCTGAGGGAACCCCCACCAGTGTGTGAATTCCATGTACTGGGTCTCTAGTATTTATATATTAATTTAATTATATTAATTAATTAACAATTGAATGTATATATAATTAATTATCCTATATAATAAAGAGCTAATATGCAAATGTTGTCATGTAGTCATGCCCTCATGCCATCAAGCCATAATGGCTCAAATACTCAATACTGGAGAGAGGAATAGGGACCAGCCAGGCACAAATGAGCTTGCAAGAGAGAAATGGGGCCCAGCCAGGCTGCAGCTCAGGAGAAAGACAAGCCATACACCCCATGGTCCTGGGAACCTACAGCTGTGCCTGTGCCTGCAGCCCAGGAGAGGGACGAGCTGCACAACCCACGGTTCTGGTGTGCTGTTTGGGAGAGAGACAATACTCATGCCCCATGGTCCCGGTGGTCCTAGGCACCAGTGGTTGTGTCTACAGCCTGGGAGAGGGACAAGCTGCCCGCACCACGGTCCCAGGTGCCTGTGGTTGTGGCCTGGGTGAAGCCATCTGCCCATGGTCCCCTGTGGCTGCAGCCAGCCCAGGTAAAGCCAGTGCGGGTCCTGGGTGCCTGCAACCAGCTGGAGGAGGGGATCCTGGGTCCTGGTGTGGGCAAGGCAGAGGCAGTTAGGAGCAATCAGGTCAGCAAGGGAGCAATTAAGGGAATTGGGCTGATAGAGGAGCAGTTAGGGTTGATCAGGAAGGTAGGCAGAGGTGGTTAGGGGTGATCAAGCAGGCAGGCACAGGAGTTAGGGTCTATCAGGCAGGCAGGCAGGGAGACAGTTAGGAGCCAGCAGTCTGGATTGCAAGAGGCAGTTGGACATCCCCTTAGGGGTCTAGCTTAGAGAAGATACAGGCTGGGCTGAGGGACTCCCCTGTGCATGAATTTCATGCACTGGGCCTCTAGTAGTTACATAATATATGACACATATGAAGTATATTATATGCTAGTGGCCCAGTGCACAAATTCATGTATATTGAAAGGGAATTATTTAGAAAGAATATTTTAATATCCTTATTCACCCTTTCTCTATAATGGAAGTGTCAGAGATTAAAGAGAATTTGTAAAATGTATATGAAAATAATATATAAATTTATTAATAAATAAATAATAACAAGAAAGAGATAATATAAAAACAACAAAAACATGACATAAAAACAACATTGATATAATACAATGGCTGATTTCACGAGGAATGGGGTCCTGACTCCCTCCTGTCAGGGTTTGGGATGCAGATGAATGGGATTCGGGGCTGTTAGGGCTCTGACAACAAGGTCTGGGTCAGTGCACCTCATAGCTACCAGCTGCTCATCTGGTTATTGGTTGTTCTGCTGTAGTGGTCGCTGGGATTTTATTATATAGGATTTTTATGCTGTTACATTTATATTTCTATATATAGATCTGTCTTTGTATATAGATAGATAAATACATACAATGTGCAGTTATAGTTTTCAGATGATAATACAGAAAAATTTCTGGAAGTGGTAAGTGAATGATTGATCAAGTTGAGCATATTCACTATTGAACAAAGTTGGATTTGAGTTCTATCAAGGCAAAGGCAAGAAGAGTTTCTTTAAACAGTTTTTGAGCCTGGCTGGTGTTGCTTTGTGGTTGATCATGAACCTATGAACCAGATGGTCACGATTCAGTTCCTGGTTAGGGCACATTCCTTGATTGTTGGCTCAATTTCCAATGGGGGCACATGCAGGAGGCAGCTGATCGATGATTCTCTCATCATTGATGTTTCTCTCTCTCCTCTCACTTCTTCTCTGAAATCAATAAGAATATATATATATATATATATATATATATATATATATATATATATATATGCCAATTGCAGGAAGATTCCTGCAATAGGGCTTCCTGCTGAAGTTGCTGCCCCTCCTACTTCCCTCCCTTCTCCCCCACCCCTCTTGCTTGCTTCTCCACAGCTTTGCTCCCTTTTGCAGTGCTTGACTTCTTTCTAAGCTGTCTTCAGTCTTCACTCTGGCCTGGATATGCAAATTAACTGCCATCTTGGTTGGGTTAATTTGCATACTCACCCTGATTGGCTTGAGGGTATAGCAAAGGTGCAATCAATTTGCAAGTTTCTCTTTTATTAGGTAGGATATAAAAGTAATTTTTGAATTTCCATTTTGAAATCCAAGAATATTTAGTAAAATCCTGTTCCTGTTAAAAATGTAGTGCAGAGAGTTCATATTTTGGAGTCAGATTTACCTGGGTTAGAATCCAGCACTATTCTCATCTTGAGTAGTCACTTATCTACCCTGATGCTCAGCTTCTTGAACTGTAAAAAAAGAGTTAGTAGTGCCTGCATTGTAGTACCTATCTACACTGTTTTAAGATATTAAATGAGATTATAGGAGCAGAGTACTTACCACAATGTACCTAGTGAATATGAGGCTCTCAATAATTAACAGTTATTATTGATGTTCTATTAGGAGTTGACTCAGTTACCGTTGAATTTTGTTTATTAATGTGTTAGGTTTTTCCATGGTGATGGTCCAAAAGAGTTTTCTATAGCCATAAAAATGCAAGTTTTGTCAGAAAATGAAAGATGAATCTCTAAGACACAGGGTACTCCTTAAGGAAAGGTATAAAGATGGATCATGGGGTCACTGGCAGAGAACCTAATATACACTTTGTCTCTCTCTCTCTAGCCTATGCCTGGGTCAAAGAGAAATTCCCAGGGAACGTATAGCCACTAAAATTATCTATTTCTGAAGCAAATCGTGAGGAAGAGGAGAGAGATTAGAAGAGGAGGAGGATCAGGATACTGCTCATTCTTCTTGCTGATGTGGCATCTTTGTAAATCAACTCAGTCATTCTTTTTCTCTTAGGCTTAAAAAATGTCAATATATTAATGCTGTTAGCATTTTCACATTAAACCAATGTTGGCAGAAGTATAAGTATAAAGGAGATAATCAGTTGCAAATGTTCTATACAAATAAATAAAAAAATTTTGAACTCTTTCAATAGTTTCATTAATTTTTAAGGTTATAATTTGATGTTCAGGGAAGGACTATGTTTGCACTAAAATTGTTTAACACTAAAATAGTTTATATTGAAAATTGTTATTGTATTTTATTAAAGAATGGCTACTTATAAATTGATAATATATTTAATATTAAATATATACATATATAAAATATAAATATATATACTCTTGAATAATATAATATATAATAATGTTATATAAACATACAAATGTATACATAATATATATTTATATATATACAGATATATATAAATCTGAAGCAAATATGCAATTTATGATGAAGTGAGGTCTCACATATAAATCTTTTATGAGAAGATATTATGACAACTTGTGTGATAAATTTTTTCTGGTTTTGATCAAAGTATATTTCCCAAAGGAGTAGAGTGGTCTTTGAAGATAAGAATAATGATGTAATTGAGAAATACAAATCTCCAATATTTTTTTTAAGTGATATTGCCTTTTCTCTGGATGTGTTTAGTGTCATGGGCTTCCCAGAATATGTCTAATTGAATCTTTCACATCATTGCTCAATATGATGCTGTCTCTTACCACAGATGTTTCTAAAGGAGAAGGCTCTGAAACACTGCTTCTAAATTTCAATGGAATAAATACCTGAGTTTTGCTGTATAGTTGATATGCCCACAAGCATTGATTTTAAAGTGAGGTAGCTGTTCAAAGACTCACAGCTGCCAGAGGAAAGGAGGTTGAGGAGCTGGGTGAAAAAGGTGAGAGGAGTAAGCAAACAAAAACAAACAAACAAACAAACAAATAAACAAAACCCTCATAGATACAGATAACAGTATGGTGATTCCAGAGGGAAAGGAATATGGATGGAGGTCAAAATGAGAAAAGGAGGAGTAAATGGTGATGGAAGAAGATTTGACTTGGGGTGATGAACACACAATACAATATACAGATGGTGTATTATAGAATTGTATACTTGAAACTTATATAGTTTTATTAACCAATGCCACTCCAATAAATTAAAAATGTAGTATCCATTTTTGTTTTGGAAGGTAACACCTGTAGCCTGACAGCACACATGGAGCTTGCCTCCTCCATAGCTCTGATCATTTTACACAGAAACTAAAGGAGTCTGGAGGCACAGGCTCCTATCTTTTATCTTGTTAGTCCAAACATATAACACAGAAAAGCCAGGAAATCAAAACTCCATGAATTCTTGGGAACTGTTGAGTGTGGGACATCCAAAAGGAGCATCCAGTAATTAGTAGGATACATGGGTTTGAGCCCAAAAGAAGGATTTGGACTAGAAAAAATGATTTTCAAATTTTATATTTGAAGCCATGAGTACACCTGAAGTTATCAAATGAGAATTTTTAGGATAGGAAAAAGTCAAAGAAACAAATGGAATTCTGAGGGGGAACATAGGAGTGTAAAGAATGAACAAAATAAGCTAGTTCTCCCAAGCTGATTGGGTAGAAAAGCCAAAGAAGAAGGGAGGACATGGAGTGTCCTCAAAATCATGGGGAGAGAACTTTTAAGGAAGGAATTTGTGGCTCTTTGTTTACTTATCTGTAGCATTGATACTTATTACTTATATATATTCTTATTACTTATTACTTATATATATCTTTCTATATATCAGAAAGAAGGTGGGTGTGTGTGTGTTGATCTAGTCACATGTGTCAAACACAAGGCCCGCTGGCCAAATCCGTCCCGCCAGGCCTTGCAATGTGGCCCGCACGGCGGTGTCATCACTGCACTCCGCTGCGTTTCCATCACAATGACAGTTTATGACTGTTCGGTAAACCATTCGGCCCGAGATTTAGGCTGGATTTTAGATTTTGGCCCCTTCTCTGATTGAGTTCGACATCCCTAAATTCTAGGTCAAAGCAGCTATAGTGGTATGACATGGTAAAAGTCATGTTATGCTAGTTTGAGGAATGACTGCTAAGTGAGAAGTGAAGACAATTTTTCCAAGAACCTTGATTTTGAAAGAGGAGATGAGATTAGGGTAGTAAATGAAGAAGGGGGTGGGATGGCAGGAGGTACCTGATCACAGCTAGATGCTATGGTTAGAAAGCAGTTAGAAATGGACAGAGGAATGGTGTAGAAAGTAGCAGAATGGATGTTTGATGGGATTAGGTTCATGAGAATCTAAAAAGAAACGAGAAGGAGGACAGATGGAGACATCAATAGCCTTATATAGATAGGATTTGGGTGGGGACAATAAACTATTTTCTCTATCACAGGTGGAAAGGATGAAAGGATGAGTTTATATAAAGGTCTGGTGTCAGAATTTATAGAAATCATATCTGACTTATTTTATTTTATTTATGAAATAGGAGGCCATGTCATCTACTGGGAGTCTGGGTCAGGAGCTATGGAATAAGAGGTTTTGGTGAACATGTGGAATGTACAGACTTAGTTCTGTGGAGAGCAGTAGAGGGAGCTGACCAGAATAATCTAAGATTACCAAGAAGCTCTGATGCCCAACTGGGATTGAAATTTGGAATTTTAGATGAAATTAATAGCTTGACTTTATATATATTTTTCTCTTATAGCACCCAGCAATTTGGTCAAGAAGTGGAAATTGGGTTTATCCATGTTTGGAATTTTCTACAATTTAATTGAAGTTTATTTCTCTTCCATCCCATCATGGATACTTGAGAGAGTGGGCTCAGGAATCAGATTACTTGGGTTCAAATGTCTTTTACTAGCTCTGTAGCTTTGGTAGTTATCCTATCTCTCTGTTTCACATTTATTATTGGTAATATGTGGATATAAAAGTACTTCTGTTATAAATAGTGAATGAGTTAATACAGGTAAAACAGAAAAATCTATGGCACTATACAAGCATTGAATAAAAATTAGCTATTGTTATTGTTAAACTCATGGCAACCCTTTCAGATTCAGCCTTTCAGTAAGTTTGCCTCAGATAGATGGTGGCTATTTGTTTCTTGAACCTCAGTTTAATTTCCTTATTTTTCCAATTTATTTTATTGTAGCTGAGATGGGTGATTACTCACAATTCCATTTATTCATCCATATTTCCCAGTTCTCTTGCAGCTACATTTGGACTGTATGGCTCTATTTGTCCAATTAAAGCACAGGAAGTGATGTCTTTCTCTCCTGAGCCAAAAATAGAAGGACCACCATGTTATTCTCCACCTCTCTCTCTCTCTCTCTCTCTCTCTCTCTCTCTCTCTCTCTCTCTCTTTTTTTTCCTGAAGAAGCTGTGTATTCCACTTTCTAAGTTACTTCATGGAGGACTGTTGACCTGCAGAATCAGGGGTGTTATAGTAGACCTTATGTGAGTGAGAAATAAACTTGTTATATGTAAATTACTGAGATTGCACAGTTATTATTGTAGCATAATTTAATCTAATAGGATTAATACACCTCTGTTCTTTCTTGAGTCAGATTGAAAACACACACACACACACACACACACACACACACACACACACCACTTAGTTCATTATTGATATGAGTTCAGGGTTGAATTATAATTTGTAAATATAACGATGTAGCAATATGTTTAATAAAACATTCCTGGGCTTTGAGAAATACATACAAAGGTATAATACATGCAATCCTTTCTAGAGGCAAAATTCAGTCCTCTACTCTTCTAAATGAGATTGTTAAGATGTAAAAGGTAAAGAGAGGTTTTACTTTTCTTTCTGGAGCTTCAACTATCCACTCATGTTATTGACAAAAGTACACGTTAATAGTTGCTTATAGACAATGTCTGCACATGACTTTGACTTTCATTCAGAAAACCGAAGAACCACTAATTTTTTGGAGCAGGAGGAGGTTTATAAGTGTGTCTACCTGACCCATGTGTTTTCTTTTTGTAAAGGGTCATTGACTTTGGATATCACAAAAATGGTTCACTGAGATGGCATTATTTTAAAGACAGTTCTGATTTGAAATGAGGGATCATTTAACATGTTTGTGTGTGTGTGTGTGTGTGTGTGTGTGTGTGTGTGTGTGTGTTTTGGGGGAGTTTGTCTGATTTCATCAAATCATCTGGTACATCTTGATCTATGTTTCTTTAATTTTATCTGTGTCTTTCCTTTTAGGTTTCTACTACTAAGCTCCCTTTAAAAAATATTTTTTATTAATTTTAAAGAGGAAGGGAGAGGGAGTTCGAGATAGAAAAAACATCAGTGATGACAGCGAATCATTGATGGGCTGCCTCCTGCATGTTCCCAACTCCTCGGAATTGAGCCTGCAACCTGAGCATGTGCCCTGACTAGGAATCAAATGGTGATCTCCTGGTTCATAGGTCTATGCTCAATCACTGAGTCATGCTAGCTGGGTTCTTATGCTCCCTCTTAAATGGAGAGAAGAGCTGATCCTGGTAGGCCTGGATTCATGTGGCAGCCTGCATTTTGCTTACAGTATACCAAAAATTCCCATGAGAATGGGGCAGTCACACACATTCATGCTGCTAAAATGCTCATCACTTCCGTGTTAGGAAGGAGAGCCCTCTGAGGTAGGGGTGAGGCAAACCACGTGGAAGAAAAACAAAGATAAGGCTATTGGGGAGAAGCTGCAGAAAGCCGCTTTTGCTCTACATCCCTGGCTGGATTCAGAAATTGCAGTGACATAGGTGGGGTGATGCCCCTATAGTATCACAGGGCCTGACACAGAATCCTTGGGGCACCACTCAGGACCAACGTTCAAGGGCAAGGGAAGAATAATCTATGTGCAGAGTGAGAGCATATGATTAAACTTTTATCATACTCTATAAAAATGTACTAGTTGCATAAATGGTTATGAGGTACCTCTGTGGAGAAAAAGAAGCGTGTTTCTTTAAAAAAAAATCAGGTTTTAAAAGTAATACCATTTATGTGCGCTGGCTTTCTTTTATCAGCTTGTGAATGTGGTGTCATTAGTTCTGGTCTCCAGGACAATTTTCAGCGCTTTGTTCATTAGTGAGCTTTTATGATTACTAGGTGACACGCTAGCTAGTGAAATTGTAAGTGCTTTTTCTGAAATCTGAATAAAAATAAATGTGAAATTCCTAAATTCAGGCCAATTCTTTTAGGTAAATTACAAATACCTAGATTTGAGTGGATCTTTATTCTTGGGCTTCATAATTGAAGTTGGGAAAACTAGTCCTTTTAATGATTTTTCTCTTGCAAAATCTGAGAATGCTTATTAGTAACTCAAATGTGATTGCTCCCTTTATTCTTTTCTTATTGAGCCATCAAACAGTTTTGCCAAAGGCTTCTCTGTTTCCCTTGCTACAATTTTTTTTCCTCATGAATTATAGTGTGATTCAACTGGGTCCAGGGCTTTGTCAAATTGAATAGTTTTAATTGCCTTATTAGCAATGGGAAAATCTTTTAATATTTCACTTTGCTCCTCAAGAAATTATATTTCCAGCCACATGACATTTCTCTCTCCTTCATTTATGAATAACAAGGCAAAGCTCCATGCTTAGGCCTTCAGTTATAGATCTTATTCTTCCCTCTGCACAGCCCGCTGGCCCCCACCACCATATCTCTCCCTCTCTTGGTTTCTTTAGTTATGATTGATAAAAGGAATAAAGATTTAACTCAATAAGTTCTTTTATGCTCCCTCTTTGGTAGATTATCTTCATTATATTTTTCTAAAAGGGATCTTTCTGCCCTGAGAAAAGGGAGCCTGGTTAAATCGGTATCTAGTCGTTTCTTTTTGCAGCCTCAGCAACCTCTCTTAAACCAATCCAGTTTTTCACCCTTTCAGCTCATTTGCCAAAGTCCACATCTCCTTCCAGGCATCTGGCCAGAGGCTTGCCTTTCCTCTTGCATAAACCAGCATGAGACGAAGGTCCTTAGGACCTGCAGGATTGGGAGGGCAAATGTGCCAGACTCTGCTGAGCAGGGGAACAAGAGGATGGAGAAATGTCTTTGTTCCCATTGTCCATGTTCTATTTGTTTCCTTTGAATATTGCTTTTTTGCCTCCTGACACACTATCCTCACACAGTTTTTGTCTCTATAACTGGCTTCAAATAAAACTGGCTCTTTGTAATATGCTTTTAAATTTTCATGCTCAACCCTTATTTTATTTAAATCATTAATTTTCCCCGCCAAAAAAATCTTGCTGACGTTTAATATTACTGAATGGAAAAATAAATTCTCTTTGTACAACTATGCCAAAAACATTCTCTTTTATACTTAACATTAAACATTTGTTTAAAAGAATCTCTTTAAACTTCCAAAAATGGACATCTATATTCAAAACCTACAGTATAACACACTCTTAACAGTACCATCTCAGTCTCCTGAAAGTGTGTCTACCCCTATCTTCTCAATCAAAGTTTTATGACTATATTTCTTATCTTAAAATTCTCTAATGGTTCTTCATTTTAATGTTTCTTCTTTAAAACTGATTCTTTCTCTAAGTAACCACTCATCCTAATTACATGTCTTCACCTGAAATCTTTCTTGTTTGGACCTAATTGTGGCAGAGTTTTCTGTAATAATAATAATAATAATAATAATAATATAAACACTTCATTGTTACACAGATAACATTTCTACCTATTTAAGTCTTCTTTTACACTTCTTGATGTAGCTATTTCGGATTTAGTCTGATACTTAAAAGTGAAGTAAAATAAAACCATGCCATGTATTAGTTTCCTAGGGCTGCCTTTAAAAGTACACAAATTTGTGCACTTAAAACAACAGAAATTTACTTTCCTATAGTTCAGGAGGTCAAAATTCCAAAGTCCTTCCTTTGAAGGACTTTGGGAAGATTTCTTCCAGCTTCTGGTGACTCGGAGTGTGGTTTGTCTGTGGCAAAACTCCAATCTCTCCCTCCACAAGACCTTCTCCCTTTTGTCTACACGTCTCAAATTTCTCTCTGCTTTTTTCTTATAAAGACATCTGTCACTAGATTTTGGGTCCACTCCAAATCCTGAATGATTATGTTTTGACATCCTTAATTTAATGATATTTGCAAGAACTCTTTTTCTAAATGAGTACACAGGCTCAATGGATTAAGGCATGGATTATATATATGTTTTTGATTAATTGGAGAGAGAGAGGGGAAGTTGAAAGAGAGAAACATCAATGTGAGAGAGAAGCATGGTTTGGCTACCTCCTGCAGGCCCCCTACTGGGGATCAAGCCTGCAACCCAGGCATGTGCCCTGACCTGGAATCAAATAGTTGACCTCTAGATGCATGGGATGCTTCAACCAACTGAGCCACACTGGTCAGGGCTGGACATATCTTTATGAGAAACACAATTCAACCCAGTGCATCATGACAACACAGTATCCCTTTTGCTTTCAATTTTTATGGTTTGGTTAGCATCCTATAGAACACAATTATATGTATGTATATATAATGTATGTATATGTGTACATGTGTGTATGTATATAGGAATGAAATAAATTATATATTATCTTTTAAAGCTTCTATCAATATATTTTATACATACTTGGTGCTCAACTATTAGTGAGAAGGGGCAGATGGTGCTGCTAAGACGAAGATGAATAATTTCTTTTTTAATATAGGGTGTCAAAATTATATGACCTCTAATTATTTCAATCAAGTATCAAAATTATTTAATAACTATACATTTTACTTACATAAACCTTTACAAGTATAGTTTTCTATAAAGTGGGATTGGGGCGAGTGGACTCTCCTCCTTATGGGTTTCTTGTCCTACGAAATTTGAAGAATAAAATTTGCAGACTAAAAGATTTTAAATAAAATGTAGAAGTTTATTATAAGTGTATGCAAGCTAGCCCTGGGGAAGGGTCCCCAAATGGGAAAAAACTTTTTTCTCTCTCTCTCTCCAATGGTAAAAAATCAGTTTCTCTGTATCTCATTGTCTCTGGGTTTCTGAATGTTGGGAGGTCTTTATCTCTTCATGACCCTTTCTAATTGGACCCTTCCTTAATTTATGACCTCTGTGCTTTTCTAATTGGTCACAATCTGCAGGATATCAGTTTCAAAGTTCAAAGCCCAACTGGTCCCCCCCTCTTCTTCTTCTCCTTATCTTGTAACATTTTTCTATCCTCTGTGAATGTATGCCTTCCTCTCCCATGGACCCTCTTTCCCTAAAACTGCCTTTCCTGTCTCTAATATTTCTTTCAATTTATTGATGGTTTGTGGGGAAAAAATTCACACATTGGAATTGGAGTCAGAATATTGGTCCATCTATATCTATATATGAAGATGTTTACTATAGCATTATTTGTAGTGGTAGGAAACTGGAGACACACTAAATATTGTTTACTAAAATTCTTCTTGTTTTTCATGAAATCAATAGCAATATTTACTAATTTTATTGCCTTTGTTAGAATTTGTAGTGCTTTGAAGTTGGCATGGAGATCTTGTAATGTACGGTTATTCTACTATTTTGGCCTAAAACCTCCCAAAGTTGTCTTTCTAATATGCAAATGTAATTATATAACTTGGTGTTAAATTATTTCAGTCAATCCTTAGTGCTCCTAGGTTAAAATTCAGATCACTTCCATAGGAGGCAGGATCAAGTATCTGGTTACTTTTCTTTCCTCCCAGCCACATTTAACTGCTTGCACCTCTGAAACCTACCATGGTCTCTCAGACCATATAAATCATGCCACTTTGTCTTTCAAATACTCAGTCTTCTGTGGGTATTCTCTTCCTTTAATTTGCAAATCAATATAAACCACTTTCATTGACTGATCCATTTGCTTATGGCTCTAAAGCTAGTTCACCACTGCAAAAAAAAAACAAAAACAAAAACAACTATATAAGTATCTTATAAAAAGAAAAGTACAAAAATAAATGAATATAGTATTAGGTAACATAGTTGTACAAGGTGCAAGGTGGAGCCAACTGGAGAGACCAATATAGATAGAATAATGAATTGCATTTGGAATGTTTCTTACAGTTACATGTACCTGTTGATTTAGTTTTCTACTGCTATGTAACAAACTGCCCTCTTAGTAGCCTCCCTCTCAGGGTCATGTGACTTCTTAAGTGGTAGCTCACAGCTCCCAAAAAGTGTATTCTAAGAATCCAAGGCAGAAACTGCAGGACCTTTGATGATCTGACTTCAACAGTCATGCAGCATCACTTCTCCTTCATTCTATTGGTCACACAGGTCCAGACCCAATTCAGTATGAGTCTCACAAGAGCATAATACCAGACGTGTTGATCTTTGGGGACTCGATTATTCTAACCCATCATGCCTAGTAACTATATTTATGTGAGGAATCCATCAAATAAATGGAAAGAATGAAAATATCTCACAGCACCTGTTTTCTGATCTACCTTCCTTTCCATTGGGCCCTAAACACAGACAATTTGCAAATTTTTAGAAAAATATTGTCAGCTGCTATGATTTGTTTTAAAAAAAAAATTAAAATTTTCTTTTTTCTCTCTCAGTACAATAATATAACAACCCTTATTCAACCTATTGTAAGGAATATAAGAAATTCTGAATTTATTTGTTTACATTGCACCAACCGTTTTGGCTTCTATGTATAAATTGGAGATATGGATGTTATGGGTAAATAAAGTGGAAGTTTTAGATTGACTATAAAAATGATTGTGATTACAGAGTATTTACAGAAGACAAAGGTAGAAACTTTGATAAGATTTTTCCTTCATCCCACACGACCAAGGTAGGAGAGGAAAGAAAAAGTGCTTGAGACTTGAGAGTGACTTTGTTCAGGTGATTGAAATTTGAATTGACTGAATTTAAATCGTAATCAGACTGAATATTTTAAAAAATATTGTTTTTTCCTGCAAGATAGTTAGTTAACTTGAAATGGCAAGATAACGTGTTTTCTGGTACTGAGAGGGAATCTAGGTTTGTGAGCAATTGGAGTTCAATGAAAAAAAAAACACACATTTCTGCAAATCTGAATATGAACATGTTAGAGCAGCTGAAGAAATGGTATTGAATTTCTTTTTTGTTACATTTTGAATTTTCTCTTGTCTGTTGTATTTAATTCCCTACACAACTATGCTTCATATAATGCTGATATTTACACTGAACTGAGAAAGTTGTAGGGATAAAAGAAACCTTAAAGAAAAATTCCACTAACTATTAAAGTATATTTTTAAAAAATGAAATTATGACTTCCATAAAATATAGAGAAACATGTGGCAAATATTTATTTAACTCATCATCAAGGGAACCAGTATAATGATAAGTCTGGGTCAAAACATAATTAAAAAAAAGTAGCTGGTGAGTCCCTCAGGAAATAAATACTGAGATAAATTTACTAAATTAGAGCCCAAACTAGTTCATGTCCTACAGGATAATGAAACCAAAACCTTTGAGATGACCTTTTCTGCTGGAGGCTAAGTCCAGCAGGTCATAATAAATGCGAGAAGTCCTAAAAATTGAATGGACTCTTTCAGCAGGGCTGAAAATCTGCATGTTAGGCAATTCCCCTAACCTGATGGTCTTTCATTATGTAATAGGCCTTACATTTTATATGTATATCTGCTTTGCTAGAGGGAAAAATGTGTGAATAAAAAGGCCTGGGTCTGGAGATTCGGGGAGCTTAGTCACTAGAACTAAGTTTCCACCTGGCATCCCAAAATGCCTTTCAAATTTGTATTTCTTCTCTAGTCTCATCATTCATTTATGCACAGCTCCTTTTCTAGATTCTTGAACTCTTGTAGATGGGGAAAAGACCCTGGCACTTTTCCTACTGGAAATAAATAATTTGTATTTTCATCAGACAAAAATCTATAACTTAATATGTAACTTAATGAAATCTTGGCTCTAATAAATAATAAATGGCAAGCTTCACACTGCTATGTCCCCAGACATAATTTAAAAAAATCAATGGGTGGATCTGCTGGTTCATGCTCTAGTATGACATGAAAAGGACATGAAATCCTCCTTTTGCCTTATTTTCAAGATTTTGACTTATAAAACCACAACAGACACTTCATTGGGATCTTTTAAGCTAGTTTGTCTCATTGTTGGACCCTATTAGAATTCAGAACAAAAATAAAAGCACTATATTAGATTTTTTTATTATTTAAGAGCAATGAGAGATAAATCACTTAAGGGTATCAGAACATGCCACTCCACAATATGGCACTTTGGCATAAAGATGATTTTGAGCCAAAGGTATTTGAGAAGAAACACATATAAGAAAAGCTTCTGCCATCCCCCTATTTGCCTAAAAGCAGGACACAAATTTGTAAAAGTGTCCCCCCATCCATCTCTACCAGAAAGGACAGAAACTAATTATCAGAAATAATTCTAGACTCTTAGTAGCCCATATACAGCACCAGAGGAATCTACATAACAAGCTAGCCCTTATCTACCATTAGTTTTCCTTATATTTTTACCTTCTCAGTTTGCCACCCCTAGAAGCTCCAAACCCCTTGGTCCTGTTACTTTTCTAAAACATTTCTTGTTCTTTGTTAATATGCCTAAGTTTTAGACACCCCTTTGAGTTACTCATCAATGAGTGCTGCCATGTATATGCATGATGCATGTCTTAATAAACTCCTGTTTTTCTCTTGCAAAGCTGTCTTTCACAAGTCTGGTTTACAGAGCCCTAACAGGAGAATCTGGCAGAATGAAGGGAAAAATGATTTTTCCCCTATCCTAAACAATCAAAGGGAAAAACTTAAATTATGGATAAATTTAATCAAATCAAAAACTACCCTTTCATACTGCAAATAATCAATTTTAGTTTTGAATTTTCCTGAAATATCAGTCTTTTGTATTGTATATTTCACCAAAGAGTTTCTGTTGAATTTTGTAATTCTCTCTTTTCTATGAGCTTTAGTTACAACTTCAGATGCAGAAGCATTAATTTGATCTCAGAGCTTGAGGAAGGAAAAAATCCTGTAATCATTAAAGGTCAGACACCTACCTATTCCTATTAATGTTTCAACTAACTTATAGGGTCCAGCATCTCAATGGTTTTCAAACTTTGCTGCACAATAGCATCAACATAGAGCTTCTAAACATCCTAATGCCCCCATCTGACCTCAGACCAATCAAGTCAGAATCTGTGTTTTAGGAATCCAGGCATTGGGACTTAATAAGCAATCAAACAAACAAAATCACCTTTCCAAATGATGTCAGTGTTTAGTCAAGTTCGCAAACCACTTCCACATTTTAATGTTTTCTTGTGCATGTACTTTTCTTCTACAGCCGTTAGAGAGAGAGATGTTACAAAGAAGCCTTATTTTCATGGTGCCAATATTAGAAAGAAGCCTTATTTTCATGGTGCCTCCAATCCTCATCATCCATTTCTCTTTCTTAAACTTACTGAAGATTCTAGACAATATCTGGAGGCACTCTGTGCTTGCAGCTCTTTGTTGTGGCAGCCAGGGCTTTACCCAGTGACTCTCCAGAGCTCCTAATGGGAAAACAGTCCTTCTCTTATGAAGCCAGCAATCCCATGAGACATCAATGAGTTCAATATTAGGGCAAAAGTCAAGAATAGTCCTGCCTACTCCCTAAAAATATTTTTTGTTGTCCTGATTTGTGTGAAAAGGCATTTCATATGTGCAACATGGAGTGTACACACACCTTTCTTTCCCATTCCAGCTGTACAACAAAATGTAGTTTTCAAGGCATCATTATAGGATAATCTTAAACTTGTTCTTATTTACTTTTTTAAAAAAAGATTCCTCAAAATTTCAGACTTGAATATTAGCAAAAGGTTATATGAAACAAAACTTACAAATGATTTTGGTCATATCAGTGTCCTTGAGACAAGCTGAGCTATAGAAGCACAGATGGAGCACAAACCCTTGGCAGCCTGGGACCTCTCAAAGACATGTTAGAATGGATTGTTCACTGAAGCTTGTCCTGGCCTCCAAGAGAGCCTGCACCCTGCCTCCAACACCATGTCCACAATGAACGTCCTGATTGAAACCCATATTTTTATTCTTTGCAAGAGTCTAATACCATTCAAAACTTAAAGGATACTTCATTTCTAGAATCCCGTATAATAAAAGCTTAATATGTTAAATGTCCAGTCATCTTAAGCAATCAAAGCAGATATGCTAAGGCTGCTCAACTGCTCTCTATGCTGTGCACTGACCACCAGGGGGCAGGCACTCAATGCAGGAGTTTCCCCGCTGGTGGTGAGGGTGCTCCCACAGCCAGAGCACCACTCAGCCAGAAGCCAGACTCACAGCTGGTGAGTGCAGTGGCAGTGGTGGGAACCTCTCCTACCTCTGCAGCAGTGTTAAGGATGTCCGACTGATGGATCATCATTAGGAGATTATCCTAGGGCTCCCAGATTTTGAAAGGCCACAGGCCAGGCTGAGGGACATCCCCCAACCCCTGCCGAGTTCATGAATTTCATGCACTGGGCCTATAGTGCTTATGTAAATTACTATATATATATATATTCCGGTGGGATCAGGCCTAAACTGGCAGTCAAACATCCCTCTCTCAATCCAGATCCACTGGCTTCTAACCACTTACCTGCCAGCCTGATCTTCCCTAACCACTCTGCCTGCCTGCCTGATTGCCCCAACCACCTCTGCTTCTACCCCCGCCGCTGCAGCTTCATCTGGAAAGATGTCTGGAATAATGTCCAGAAGGTTGTTCAGCTCCCAGTCTAATTAGCATATTACGCTTTTATTATTATAGACTAGAGGCCTGGTGCACGAAAGTTGTGCATGAAGGGGAGGTGTCCCTCATCCCAGCCTGCACCCTTTCTAATCTGGGACCTCTCAAGGGATGTCCGACTGCCCATTTAGGCCCGATCCCGGGATCGGGCCTAAATGGGCAGTCGGACATCCCTCTCACAATCCAGGACTGCTGGCTCCCAACTGCTCACCTGCTTGCCTTCCTGATTGCCCTTAACCACTTCTGCCTGCCAGTCTGATCATTTCCTAACCACTCCTATGGCAGCCTGATTGATGCTTAACTGCCCCCCTGCAGGCCTGGTCACCTCTAACTGTTTTCCTCTGCCAGCCTGGTCCCCCCAAAACTGCTCTCCCCTACAGGCTTGGGTCCTGCCCAACTGCCCTTCCCTACAGTCCCAGTCACCGCCAACTTCCTTCCTCTGCCAGCCTGGTCAACCGTAACTGCCCTCTCCTGCAGGCTTGATTGCCCCCAACTGGCCTCCCTTGCAGGCCTAGTGCCTCCCAACTGCCCTCCCCTGCTGGCCATCTTGTGGTGGCCATCTTGTGTCCACATGGGGACAGGATCTTTGACCACATGGGGGCAGCCATCTTTTTTTTAGTATATTTCATTTTTATTTTATTTTTTAAATGTATATTTTATTGATTTTTTACAGAAAGGAAGAGAGAGGGATAGATAGTTAGAAACATCCATGAGAAAGAAACAACGATCAGCTGCCTCCCATCCCCTACTGAGGATTTGCCTGCAACCAAGGTACATGCCTTTGACCGGAATTGAACCTGGGACCTTTCAGTCTGCAGACCAATGCTCTATCCTCTGAGCCATACTGGTCTTGGCAGGGGGCAGCCATCTTGTATGTTGGAGTGATGGTCAACCTGCATGTTACTCTTTTATTAGATAGGATGTTATATCAGTATGATGGAATTTTATACTACCATTAAAATAATACTTGTAATACAGTATTGTAGAATCATGCCCAATAATAAATAAGCAGGGGAGCATAAATAAAAATAGCCTGTATAAGTCTCTGTGCAAAAGTGAAAACTATTTTATTTTTCATCTAGAAACAGATAATAGTATTCAAGATTTACCTACTACCCCCACCCAACACGTTTTTTTAGAGATGTCAATTTTTCTAAATTTATTTTCATAAAGTGTTTATTTTCAAAATTTATTAACTATTATAAATATATTTTTAAAATTTATTTCTAATTTTCTAAACTTTGTTTAGAAGTGTCATTTTTCAGGACTGGCTTAGTTTACAGAGAAATATTATGTTTTCTTTGGGTTTTAAGATCTGAAAATTCTCATTTTTTGTTTTGTGTCCCTTCATATCCAATTTATGACACTAGAAATTGTTAGAAAAAATTAGGTATTTTTACCTTTGCCTTGAACTATTTTGTGATATTATATATCTTCCATTTCGTATTTCTAATGACCACTTTTTTGTGTGTGAAATTGTCCATTTACTATGCCAAGCTTCTAAGGGAAATTGTGAAAATTTCCATGCTCCCCACTGTTCCTTTGTTGTATAATGCCCTTTAATGCAGTCGAGCTCAAAATAGCCAGTTAATGGCAGGCAGGTACAACACTATCTTAGTAAAGGTATCAACATCAAAAAAGATGTCAGCATTTTACACTCCAGAGAAATTAAACCAAACCAAAACAAACAACTCACTGCCACTCACCTTAGTAACCACTGACATTAATGAATACAGTTCTTTTTGGGGGGAAGGACATATTATAAAACTTTTCTTAAAAGTTCCTTGAAATTAGTTTCATTGCATCTTCAGCCTTGGTTTTTAGCTTTGGCCAATTTCTATAAGGACAACAAACAACTCATTTTGCCTTTATTTATGTAGTCACCTGGGCAGAATTTGACTCTAATTTCTCTTCCATGATCTAAAGATTTAGGCTCTTTTTTTTTTTTTTTTTTTTTTTTTTTTTTGTGTGTGTGTGTGTGTGTGTGTGTGTGTGTGTGTGTAGTTAAGCAATGTGTCTTGTACCTCACCTTCCTACATGTGGACCTATTTTTTAGTAGGTCCTAATATTATTCTCAGGCACAGTAAGGCTGGGTCAAGGTACTATGTTATATTTAATCAGGCCAGAAATTAAGTAGCTGAAAGGTACATGAGGCAGGCATGAATTTTGACTTTTTCCATTGGAAAGATAACTCAGTCTGAATATTTCTGTGAAATCTTTCAGTTTGTTTATTTGTGTTTAAATCTGAGGCCAGGTCCTTCTCTGCCCATGGCATCAGCTCCCCAAGCAATTTGCTATTGGCTTCTCTTGTATGAGCAATCTTGGTTGTATTTTTCATACCTCAAAATATGCACTCTATATTGTTTCCTTCTCTTCGAACTCTTTGAACTCTTAAAGTCCAGAATCCAAGGGTCTTTATGTTTTGTTTTATTTTTAGTTTCTCACAAACCAGAACCACCCAGCCACTTTGGGGTATAGAATGACTCATTAGGAGACCAGTAATTAATTATTAACTTTTTTATTTGGGATTGGTTATGGGAAAGAGAAAGGTCATGTAAGTAAGGCAAGAAAATCAATTTGCAAAACAAAAGGTATCTCCACTAATAAGAAGGTAAGAAAGAACCAGTGATAATATAGAAAAACTGTTCTTAAATGCTTAAATTTGCTGCAGGAGTTGTTTAGTGGGATATACTGTGAAATTATGTCCAAGGAGCATGGGGATGACATTGAGAGGCATATAGCTCCTGGGAATATAACAAAGACGTATGGCACAGTTGAGCACTGATAGAAATATTATGCTCTGTAAGCAAATATTATGGACTCTAGATTGCTACAGTAATAAGAGTAGGACTCAGAAATGTTGGTATATGAGCACAGAAGGCTTTGGAAATATATGGACCAGTGCAATCCCTGAGAAAATGGACAGTCTAACTCTTGAGAATTAGAGAGGTAAATACAGTTAAATGGATGCAAATTTAAAATGTCTTGATTTTTTGTTGTTGTTAGTATTGAAGGATCTAAAGATCTAAAGGGCAGTTATATAATTTATAGAGTGATTGCTAAGACACTGTTATATCAGAAGCCTTTCTATGCCTTACATATAATTGGGAATAAATAATGGAAATTGAAGCACAAATTTGGTTTGCATTATTTGTGTAGTGGACCTTTTCCACCACCAGAAGTCTCCCTCCCTACTACCCTTAACCACATAAAATTCCCAGTGGTTACAGAGAGGAAGGGAGAGGGAGAGAGAGAGAAACATAAATGATGAAAGAATCATTGATTAGATGCCTCCTGCACACCTCCTACTGCGGTTGGAGCCCACAACCTGGGCATATTCCCTGACTGGGATTTGAACTGTGAGTTCCTGGTTCCGGTCAATGTTCAAGCACCAAGCCACACTGGCTAGGCACAAAACATTGTTTAGAGGAAACAGTGGTAATAACTTATACTGCTATTGTGATACAACGGAGACTGTGCTTAAGACCATGAAAAGGCAAAATGTTAATGAACGACCCCTTGCTTTTATATGTATCTATTACTACTGCTAGTTTTTGTCTGTATAAAATACAAATTCCCAGGGATATGGAAGTAGAATTCAAAACTTTATTTTAAACATCTAGCCTGTTCACAATATCCCTATTGCACTTGTAAAATTTTCATTAAGAATATTTTAAAGATTGTAAAAAGTACAAGATCCTATATAATAAAAAGCTAATATGCAAATGTCCCCTGGGACAGGAGTTCTACCAACTGGGAGTTCCACAAGAGGGCGGGGTGGCTGGCCAACCTCCCACATCCCCTCCCCGAAGCTGGCCTGGCCTGATCATGCACCTGGGCTCTAATAAAAAAACAAACAAAAACAAACAAACAAAAAAAATACTTGAAGAGAGAATAAAAGAGAGGAGGTATCTCAACAGAAAGAATGAGGAAGGTTAGTGAGGTCATTCACTGGTAGTTGATCTCAACCTGGAGCCAGCTACTGGTACTGTATCTACTTGTACTTTTAAGGTTCCAATGGCTATGTGAAAACAGACGATGGGAAGTTTCACTTATATCAATATCCTATAGTCACTGGGTACAACTTAAACATAAAATGGTAAATCTTGTGTCAAAATCTGCACCTCATCCTGGATCTTAACTGGTCCATATTTGTGTTAATTTAGCAGAGGACTTCTTCTAAAACCTAATTTTGACACATTTTCCAACTCTGTTGTCAGCTATCAGGTTTCTGATAAAACAGCAAGATCTGATAGTACCAATGGGAGGAGTGTGTGTGTGTGTGCATAGATAGATAGGTAATTAGATAGGTAGGTAGGTAGATAGATAGATAGATAGATAGATAGATAGATAGTGAAGACAATAGAGGTAGAGGAGGGAGCTCAATAACACAGCAGTCTTGGTGTGATAAACTGCTGCTAACAAGCATGAACGTATCCTATCATTTTCATATAAACGTGAAATTTGACATTTTTCAGGGATCAGTGCTGAAACCAATTCATTGAAATTCTGGGAGAATAGTGATCTTTATCTCAGAATTTCTTGGTTGAAAAGGTTTTCCTTTTATTTGGTTTTTATCTTCATTCTATCCCTTTGTCACTTGTAAGCTGATTCTTTTGTACACAGTGCCCCAAAAAGCCACCTCCACTAGCCTTCCACTGTGTGAGAGAGGAACAGGGCTTAAGCAGCAGTGTGTTCTGTTCTCTGCAGAAGGGTACATTGTTTTTAAGAATGTAAAAGGCAAAAGGAAACAGGCACAACCTAAAATTTGGCTCATGAAGTCTTTCTTGTCTTCTGAGTAAAAGAAACTGCAAGGTGTTTCTTGCAAATCCCAGCCATGGAATAAGCCTATTGGGCTCATGCCTCTGCTTTGCCATAGCAACATGCCCTCTTCAAACAGGAATGAGAGTCATCTTATCTCATGTGCTCTGTCCTCATCAGACATATTCTGGGCTAAAGTCTGGCTGCTGTGGGTGCATAGAAAATACCCTTTGTTCCTTAAAGAATTTTGTTAGACCAGAGTACCATTATCTCATAGTCTGCCATTTGAGGTAGGGGCATACAATTTATACAGCAGTTTGGTGAAGACCTGGGAGGGGTGGGTTCAGGGTGGATGGGGTCAATGGAAGAAAAGGACAAGGGACATCTGTAATGTTTTCAACAATAAAAATAAAAAATTTAAAATATAAAAAATAAAATGTTCAATATATATATATATATATATATATATATATATATATATATATATATATAAATATAAATTTATTCTTTGAAATAATAATCTACTTCTAAAGTTTGTGTGGTGAATAGCCATATGAAACCAGTTATTTATGAACTTGAGAAATTGCTACAGAACAGAAAGAGTTTGTTCACTTGGCGCTTGTAGAGCCAAACACTGAGAACTGCAGTGGAGAGAGATTAGCTATTTTGTTATGAGTGATGCTATCGAGAAGAATGGGAAGCTAAAGCTGAAAAGACTGGACTCCATAATCTGGAGTTCAGAGTGGGTTTTTAAGGGTATAGGGCTGTGGTCGGCAAACTGAAGCTCGTGAGCCACCTGCGGCTCTTTGGCCCCTTGTGTGTGGCTCTTCCACAAAATACCACAGCCTGGACAAGTCTATTTTGAAGAAGTGGTTTTAGAAGAAGTTTAAGTTTAAAAAATTTGGCTCTCAAAAGAAATTTCAATTGTTGTACTGTTGATATTTGGCTCGGTTGACTAATGAGTTTGCCTACCCCTGTATAGGGGAAACAGGTATGCAGAAGCAATGGCTAGGCAAGATTTAATTGGTGGACCTTGGCCATTTCATGGTAAAGGGTGTCAACAAAGGATCTTCCTGGACAATGAACCCTTTGCTTCTGAAAGGGTTCCAGTGCCCAAGTTCTAATTATGCCCTAGTCCTTTATGTTTTTGGGTGCTGTTGAAGGTCAAAGTTCTTTGTGCTTGGGTAGCATGACTTGTGGTGTTGGTCTGTTGTCTCTGAGAAGCAATTCAGTATCTTTTTAAATAGGATAGGATCATTTTGAGCTGGTTTTGCAGTTACCTCTTAAGAAATTATGTGAATAGAGGTTTATTTGAATATTAAAGATCTCTTAAGGATTATTGAGGATTAAAATATTCAAAAATATTAGACAAAAGAGAAGAACAGGGCATTAAGACCACTGAGGCAGGTAGAAAAAAGTATAAGGAAGAGCCAGGGCCTTTTTTGTGTAAAGGAGGAATTGTGTTCTAATCAAGGATAGCACCTTTTGAGAATGTTAGGGGTAAGCACTTTAGTTAGGAGCATTACAAATATTCTTGTAGAGAAGGAAAGTGAAGTCAAGGTTAATAGACTGGAATGTGTGTGTTTGTGTGTGTGTGTGTGTGTGTGTGTGTGTAAATCACCCAAGATTGTATGTGCATGTCAGAGATGATTCATTATAGTGTGAATTATTTTTAAATTTATTATGCCAGATTCCTAATGAAACATTTTAATCTAGAACCAATGCTTTTAGTTCCAGGAAGTTGTTTGCTGGTACTATCTATATTTTCATCTTCTGTAATATCTGATGTATGGATAGATGCTCAATGTTCTCCATTGATATACTAATATTTTTTGTGTGTGTTTTTTTTTTGTTCTTGTTTCTAGAAGTTGTTTCAATTTTATTTATTTTATTCTACTTATTCAGAAGTAATATGAAATAGTTTGGTGAACAGATAGGCTTGAACAAGTCAAAGTCTGCCTGAAGTTTACTAATTATTTCATTCTTCCTACCCCCATAGACCACACTGACTTACTTTTCAAGGAAGACACCCCCATGGGCCATCAATTTCTGAATAAAGTTTCATATTCCTAGCTATCATGTGGCCCTCTTCTTCAGGTTTGAACATGAGTCTTTAAGGTGTGACTTCAGAACTAAATTTATAGGCCATATTATGCTCAATTTCCATTGTATAATGATGGAATAAGGACATAATAACACCAATAAACATACTAATTTGGAAGGTGAAGAATAAGACATAATAATCAATAGTCTTAGCAATGCTGAAATGCTATTACTGGTCAGGTATTGGGAAGGTCCTCTGATTTGGGGTTGAGAAATTGCTTTGAATAGATCCTGCTACATAATGTAGGGAAAAACATTTTGTTCATCATCCTCGGCAGTCCTCCATTTTACCCTCTGGTTGGTTCTTGCCCCTCAATTATTTTCCTTAAGGATTAGAGAGTCTTCCCTTCCTAGGAACTGTACCACTCCTACTGCCTGCTTGCTAGTGGAGAAACCTTGTAGGCCTGAGGTTGTTTACAGTTTCTACAATTGTCAGGGCTGATCAGCACACCCTGGACAATGGATGAACAGATTACACTGACACAGTTTCACTGTGAAGAAAGGCTAAGGGATGGCCTGGCTATAGCAATCAGGCAGCCTACATTGTCTGCCTCATTAGCCTTTTATCTTTACAGAAATTAGAGATAAAGTATATCTTTAAGATACAATCTGTAGGGGAAGTAATCTTGGGAGGACACATGTGCTTGTAGTGTCCTTTAAGCAAGGGTAACAAAAGATTAAGCATAAGGATTCCAGCAAACACATGCACAGACTTGTTTGGAAAGGTCAAGGAATAATCAGGTGCATTGCCTTCCACACTCCCCTAAATCAGAATTTTGAAAAACAGGGCATTCAGCCTTCCACACACTTCCCTTTTCTCAGAATGTCCTCTTTACAACTTTCCAATCAAGTCTCCTGTGCTCCCAAAGATACAATCAAAAGTTTATTATATCTATTTGGCAAGTGGTATCTTTGACATAATCATGATATCATGGTTAGCTGTGATATCTTTATGTATAGCCAGTTATACATGATAATAACTACATCCATAGTTCTTTCAAAGACATACTTCTTAAATCAACTTGATTTCTTTGTTGCCTTTCCCCTGTGTCTCTTTCTCTCAAATAAATGGTAACTGCCTTGGGCTGTCTAAAATAATGAGTAGGAAGAGCACACTGCTAACCTGAGTTTTATCAACAGACTGAATTACTCCTTTCTACTAAAAGTCTCACTGAGAATTTTCGCTTAAAGTCTTCTAAAATTTCATCTTTATCGTATGAGGCCTAGAATTACTCATATTTTTTTTTAATCATGCAAGGATTTAAATTTCTTGCTTCTATTTTATTTCTCCCTTTAAAAAATCTATTTCTTTCAGAGGAGTTATGTTTTCTATAAAGTATTTGCTATAAACAACCAATAATAATAAGTTACAGTTATAATTGACTTAGAGCTACAAGTTCAGGAGGCATATATTATGCCTTTGAAGGTATAGTAAACAACATTTACTATAGTAAACATGGGTTTAGGCATTTCTAAGTGGAAACTGCCTGGGGTCATTTTAAAAGAGATCCTCCCCAAATTAACTACATAGAGAGAAGAGCTAGACCAACACAGAGGTCTGGGCTTAATATAATCAGTTTAAGCAACTGCTAAAGGGAAAGAATCAGTAGGGTAGTAAAGAGGTCTTTATTCAGGAGTTTCCAGCAAGGAGAAACTTTAGAGGAAAATATTCCCATTAAGAAAAAGCCAGCAATTGTAAAGCTGATGTGTCCAGAGGGAGCTAATGACAGATTGCAACTGTGCTCCCATTTTGTAAGTTGCAAAATGCTTTAGAAATGTAAGCTATTTTATAATGCTGATTTTTGGATGTGTTTGGTCACTTAGCTGTTCTGATATAACTCTTTCTCATTTGGGATTTTATACATATTGTTCTTAGATTTGGAGCAACCTAGGAAAGATTTATATGGCATGTGTAGAAAAGCATATTTGCAATTATAGGAAAACTTACCATCTGCCAATATTTTCTAAAGAAAAGTTGTTCTACTCAAAATCATTCCTGGCTTTGCCAATATATATATATATATATATATATATATATATATATATATATATATATATAATATCACTAGACTAGAAAAAATCATTAGTGTTACTGGATTAAAGGGGTTCATTTACCTGTGTGCATTGAAGCCCAATAAAATGCAAATAGGAGTTTGCAGCAAAGAAAGTAGAGGTTTATTTAAGGAAATGGTATCACACCTGGAGGCACAGGTAAATGAGTGTGCTAAAGCCTGGCTCCCTGGTGGTCCACGTGGGCACAGATTAAATTGGGGGGGGGGGATTAATATGATAATTAAGGGATTTGGGGTCTCAGGCTCTATTGATTGGTTGGGGCCTAGGTAGAAAGTAGTTGATCATCCTGTCAAGTCCTGATGTCAGCCAGGGTGTTGTTGGATTTAGTTTCATGAGGGTGTGGTTGGTAGGGTTGTTTTGCTTTCTTGGGCCTATGGCTGAAACACAAATGAGGTCAAAATGTTATCTTTAGTTTGTGCAAAACTCTTGTTTCTGTGGCCCAGAGGCCTAAGGCTTTGTTCTCAGGATAGTTTGATGCTGACCATAATTTGATTTCCTAAGGACTTAATGCTTAAGGGGGAAGTGAATGGATAGAAAGGAGTAATTGTAATGTTAAAGAACTGGAGTTTCTATGCAGTTACATTAGCTCAGATCCAAGTATAATTTAGGTTTACTTATTAACCAAAATTCATGAAAACCTAGAAAATGAATAAAAGAACAAACCATAAATAATTGGAGCTAAAGGGCAAGATAAGTAGAATATATATATATGGTGGAAAAGGAAATTAAAGAAAGAAGTGAGAGAGAAATATAAATAACCATAAACTAACCACAAAATTTGATCTACAGTTAGCATATTAGCTAGAATTACAATAAAGTAAACATTGAATGAACAGTGGTTTGGCTTTATCTTCTTTGAATTTTGGAGTGTTTATTGAGGGGGATGGTTTGGGGATTCTATGTTTCTTAGCTGGTACGGCTCCTACAGTTTTACAAGGACTGATCTTAATCTTTCTTTCTGTAAGTGTAAAGGTGTTCAGGACCTGCCAGGTGAAACATACCATTGGAATTAAGAGGAAAACAACTGTAATAAAACATCACAATGTTGAGGCAAAAAAAAAAAAAAAAAAAAAAAAAAGGATGGTTTTAGTTTATGATCCCTTGAAAAGGCTAATTTCAAATTCCAAAAAATCTATTCTTCTCTTCCTTTCTGTTTCCTTTTCCATCAGTCACCAGTTGATTTTGGGCTATAGAGAGGAAAGTAACTATCTTAAACTTAATGTCAATTAAAATAAAATAGGTATTTAGCACAGTATAATATTGTTATATTGATTATAAAATGGGTTGAGATTTGGGGATGTTAGAAAAGTTTAATGTATTTCCTTATGAATCTTGAAGGCCAGAGGGTAAATTGTGGTACACAGACTAATATTGTGCCCTACTCAAATGACAAAATGCCCATGTCCTAATCCCTGGAAACTGTGAATAGGCCACATGACTAGTTATGATGATCTCATGCTAGAGGATGGTGTGGGGGTTCAGAATGAATCAACCCCAAATTTGCCTTTATGGTGTAAATATTGCTTTAAGGAGGCATCTTTAGTCACAGGCTGAAGAGAAACTTCTGCTTTTCCTTTTTACTACCTAGAGTAACTTGAAGTAAGGACCTTCCCCATAGTAAGCTATTATTAGAAATGACTTCTTTTGACCTATCTACTGTTCAGGGCAAACTTCTCATTGTTAAACATCTGTTCTTCTTATTGAGCAATGAGCCTTTGAAGCCCCAAGGTGCATTACCTCATTCCTAGTTCAAGATGTCATATACTTCAATCATATTTTCTACCTCTGAACCTTTTGTGTATGTGAGGTCTTTGACTTCCTCATGTATGCAGGATTTCCATACAAATGTCTGTATTAAACTTAGCTATTTTCTCTTATAATCTGTCTCATGTCTATTTGATTATTAGGCCAGCCAGAAGAACATTGAAGTTAGAGGGAAGCTTTTTCCTCCCACACAATGGGCAATAGAATTCTGCAATAAGAGCAATTTCATCCAATTTCTCAGGAGTATGAATCTCATTTTAAATTCCCAAGTATATCTCACCTAGTTCTGTCCCTATTCAAGACTATAATCTTTTTAGTTTTTGATCTATTCTAGGATGATGTCCTCCAAAATAGAGAGCTCTGAGGCTCTGGGCTGTATACTCTACCTCCTTTCTATTTGAAATGTGGTTCTTGGATCAGCATCATATTACCACTGGTTGAAAATGAAGAGTTTCAGGCCTTCACACAGACTAACATATCAGATGTATGTGCACATTAAAGTGAGAATCACTACTTTAGGCATTATTTCCTGGGTCAAAAAAACCTTAGGAGATGGTCCTTGGCTCATTGACTAAACTATGATAAACTAAATATGGTTGTTGTGATGGTGGGTATAGTGGGTGGTTGTGATAATGGTGATGATGATTATAATTGTGATGGTGGAGGTGTGGATAGTTTTGGTAATGATTATGCAGGTGAAGTAGCTACAGAGAGAAAGTGTTTTCTCCAACGACAGACATACCACTGGCCTTGTCTACCTTTTTAAACTTAGCACTTAGCTTAGTCCTTGGACTATAGAATAGATTCAATAAGTATTTGTTGAATAAAAAGAAGGTTAAGAAAGGGACCTTCGTATATAATAAGGCATAAAGTTCTGAAAGGTCCACCTGTCTTTCACTCCTTTTCCAATAAAGAAAGAAAAAAAGAATTTCTAAAAATTCTATAGGAATCCATTTAACCATCTGACTACTCATCCATCCATTTAATCATTCATTCATCTATGGCATTCATTTATGTACTTATTCAACCAATGTTTATTGAGCATTTACTATTGTGTTAGTTCCCAGGAAATTATTGATGAAAAGGACACAATTCTGTCTTATGAGTTCAAACTGTAGTTAGAGAGACACTGAGCACTGTAATGAAATGTAAAGATTTGTAACAGATATGAAAGGGTATTATAGATTACTGAGGAGGAGATAATCGAAACCGGGGTTTAGGTGCTGAAAGTGAGGATTTGAAGGGTAAGTAGACTTTTAATATGCAAATTAGGGGCTACAAGAGCATTCTAGGAAAATAAAAATATTCTGAGTTGTTTTCATGTGCTCAGATGCTTTTTGACATTCTGAGCCTTAGGATGTCTGATTGTCATGATTGTGGTAAGAAGTGTAGAGTGTGACAAATGGAGTTGGTACAGAAAAAAAAACACCTATAATTTTGCTCTTTATTTCTAGGTTCCAAAATTTTCTAAAACCTCAAGAGAAATTTGCTACCCTTCCAAATTCATCCCGTGTGTTACGTGTAATAGTGGGTTAGAATAGAACTAGGCAGTAGACAAACCATTTCTTGATTTAGTAGATTAAGTTTACTAAAGGACAATCTATATATATAAAAGCCTAAGAGACCTTTATAACTGGGCAACCGAATGACTAGTTGCTATGAGATGCACTGACCACCAGATAGCAGATGCTGAATGCAGGAGCTGCCCCCTGGTGGTCAGTGTGCTCCCATAGCCAACCTCCCATGGTCCCTCCCCCTGGCCAGCCCTGATGTAAGTTTGTATTTAATACAATGTAATAGATATTTATTGTGAATATTGGTGTGTTAATAACCCTTGGTATTGCTACACCAATATACAATATATATCTACCAACCTGGACATAATTCTAACCTTTTCTTTTTTAAATGAAAATGTGAAGTAGGATATTTTTTTCTTTATGCATCCTCATATTAATCTATATATGTTTTACTTAATGTGAACCAACAGTAAGGATATTATGTTTTAAAACAGCTGACTTAATTCTGGCCCTCATCATTCCCTACTTGTATTTTTGCCAGAAAAGAATGGTGACTCTTTATAATTCTCTTTATTCTAGTCTGCTGAATGTCCTCAACCTAATAATTTATGTTCCACATTTTCTTGAATGCCTTTTTCCCTAAAACATATACATTATGATATTTACCCCTACTTAAAAATATTTTAGTGGCTCCATATCTCTTCAGGAAAAAGTTAAAGAATTGCAACAATTAACAGTATACATGACCCTGCCTGCTTCTTTTACACCTATCTCATGAGATCACTTTACTGGAGACATTTGAACTAATAGGTAAATGCACTTCTGATCAGCTAATTCTTCATAAAGTTATAAGTATTAAAAGTTCTACTAATGTGACTTACTAGCCAAATAGTGTCAGAAATAATATTGAATCTGTTCTGAGTCTGTAATGTATTCTATAATACAGAGATATAGTATCCATTTTTTATTAAAACATCATTCAAATAAAATACTTAAAATGTTTTGCAAGATGCTATTTCATGGTTGCACATTATTTCTACATGCAATGCACCCTGCTAGATGTAAATAAATATGTGTTAGCTATTTTCTACTCTTCCAAAGAGCTAAAGCATTTTTAAAGGTTTTGGTAAATACTACCAAATAGCACCACAGAAATTTTATACTAAGCTATACATTGCTAGTAGCAGACAATAGTACATGTTGCTCCAAACTAGGTCATATTGCCATGTGTATTTATATATATTATATATATTAAATTTCTGATTTTATAGGTAAAAATGGTACGTCTTTATGCTAATTTGCACTTATCTGATTAGTAGTGGGATTGAATTTTATTCTTAACTATCTTTTGAAAATTCTTTATTCTTATTATCTACTTTTTTTCTTTTATGAAAGATATGTGTAACATATTCAAATGTGTATATGATATGATATATATGTGAGCACATCTACATATGTTTTCCAGGCATCTTTCTCATTTATAATTTATTTTTTAATTATATCCATTGCTTTTTAGATAAACATTTTAATTTTCACATAGATAAGGTAATCAAACCTTTTTTTTTGGATGTATGATTAGGAAATAATTTCCACTTTCATACTTTTTTTTTTTTAAATCAATCTTTATTGTTCATATTGTTACAAAGGTTCCTCATTTCTTCCCCCTCCACCAGGTTCCCACTCCACCCTCCGCCCCCTCCCCATCCCCCCATTGTCCTCATTTATAGGTGCAGTTTATGTTCGGTCTCTTCCTCCCTCCCTTTTTTGCACTTAACGTAGTAATCCATCTGGAATTGTTTCAGCATAAGAAGTGAGGTACAATTGTATTTGGCTTCAAATGTGTAGACATTACTGTCAATGCCATTTATTGAGTACACGCACATTTCCCTTTGATTGAAAGTGCCACTCTCACTCCCATTTTTCCCCCAGTTCAATTAGTTACTCATTTCCTTTCCTCCAGTTTATTGTCTGTTTTATTTTAAGTTTTCATACTTTTTATTCAAAATATTGTTTCTTGAATCATAAATTACTTGTTTGATCAAATTGGAGAGTTGTGTTTTAGTTTTCTTCATGGTTAGTTTCTTGGCAGGGGATATTTATCAGGTGCAATGATTTGCTTCTGAATTTTTTGTTTGTTTTCCTCTTCTGGCACAATTGCGTGGTGAATGCTCACTTACATCTCTGCAGTTTGTGGATGGAATTGGTCTTCTCTCAGTTTAACAAAGTTCTGTGTTTTCAGTGGATTATTCTTTTTGGGAAAGGAGGAAATAATTATTAATTTTATTTTATGTTTCCCTTCTCCTCCTCCTCCTCCTCTTCCTCCTCCTCCCCCTCTTCCTCCTCTTCCTCCTCCTCCCTCTTCCTCCTCCTCCCCCCCCTCCTCTTCTTCCTCCTCTTCCTCTTCCTCCTCCTTCTCTTCCTCTTTCCTCTTCTTCGCTGCTTTATATTAATACATTTCCCCTTTTACTTACTTTTCCCTTAACCACCCAGAATCCTAAAGGCCCTTCTTTTTTATCCTTTTTCACCCTAGGTGCAGTCCTCTCTAAGCCTGTCCCCTGGAGTCCTGCACACTTTTAAGTCCCTTCCTTAAGTAGTGCTCTGATCTACCAGGATATTTCGCAGTATTTTCAGATTTAGGATGGATTTAGGATGAGAGTGATTTTTAGGTTCATCTTATTTCCCCGCTTTTCTCATCACTCTTCATAGTTTGTTCAGGTTTCTCTCATTGATATACAGAGTTTTTGGAGCATGTGTGGTGAGAGTCAGATTTAGGTAGCCATTACCAAACTGGCTTGTTTGTACTTTATAATAAAATTTATACCTCTAGTTTTATAATACATTTATTCTTTCCTTTTAAAGTAACTATAGTTACTTTTTTTCTCTTATTTACCATTCCATTCTGTACTGTGGATGTTGTTATGCTAAAATTTTCCTTTGAAAGATAATCATATTGTAGTTTAACATTAAAAAATATGACATTCTACAATATTACATCTTTTTATTTAGAAATATGAATGTCTTATCATTTATTTAAATTTTTAAATATATTTTTATTGATTTTAGAGAGAGAGGAAGAATGAAGAGGGAGAGAGATAGAAACATCAATCAGTTGCTTTCTGCATGCCCTCCATTGTGGAACATGAAACCCTGGCATGTTTCTTGAGCAGAAATTGAACTGGTAATCTCTTGGTGCATGGGACAGCACTCAAGCAACTGAGCCTCAGTGGTCAGAGCATTGATTTTTATTTATTTCACTATAAAGGGATATATGTGTTATTGATGGTGATTGCATATGTATAATATTTTATATGTGATATTTAATTTAATTTAAAATGAATATTGATAGAGCATCATTGTTTGATTTTAAAAATGATGTAGTGAGATATTAATTCACCCCCTCCTCCAATGCATTACAACATAAGTGGGAGAGGTATTATTGTCATCCTATTGGCGGTGAAATGGCACCAGTTTGTAGACCTCGGTTCAGTAACCTCAGTTGAGTTCTGGCTAAGAAAGAATTCAGAGGCAAGACTCAAACTATAAGAGAACATTTACTTAAAAAGTCACAGAGGTAGAAGAAGTGAGCTGTAAAAGAAATGGGCTCAAGAAATGAGTTACAGAGGCAAAAGAAGGGCCCTTGGTGCTTAGGAATAAGTGAGGGGGGGGGAGAGAGAGAGATAAAGAGAGAGAGAGAGAGAGAGAGAGAGAGAGAGAGAGAGAGAGAGAGAGAGAGAGAGAGAAAACACACTGGGTGCTCTGTCTCAAGTACTTTTATCTGGAGTCTCAGGAGAATCTCAATAGAATATTCACCAGCTTTCGAGGTGTGTCTCCTCAGGGTACTGGTCTCCACTGATCAGTCAGTGCAGCTGGTCCTAATGTCAGCCATGGTGTCATGCATTTGATTTTGCTGCTCCTCTGGATCTGGAGCTTAAACAAGAGCTTAGGCCTAGATGTCATCTGTCTGGGTTATTGGATTAATGCTGGAGGGAAAGGTCATGCAAAGGCTTGTAATTTTGCCAGTTGCTAGGCACCCGTGTCTCTCCACCATGGTGACCCTCTGCACCTGGCCTGTCATTTCTACTCTGCTCATACCTATCTAACTACCTACTACAATCCCATTTTATAATGATAAATTAATGCCAGAAAAGTTAAAATACTTGCTTTAATCCATGTAGTTATTTGACATTACATCTGAGATCATGTTCTATATTAACTGACTTTTTGCTCAATTCTTCCTCTTTACTACAGGATCATAATTTTTAATTTCTATACACTAAATAATCACAGTGATACATTTTTCACTGTGGTTCTATGGTCACATTATTTCTATATATGACTTGGTCTTTCCCCAATAGACAAAATGTATATATTGATACATATATATTTGTCTTTCTCTGTGCTTCCATAACCCAAATGCTTGTTCCAATCATTGTCTAACATTTGTTGAATTAACTAATGAAGTTAATATTCATTGAGTTACAGAAATTGGTGACTAATATATAAAAAAGAATACTAATGTTGAGTAATATTTCCATTTTTGTCTAAAAAATCATGTAACAATCCATCTTTGTAACAATCCATCTTTTGTCTTTCTCTGCTCTATTTTTTTTCTATCAGTTCTTCTTTTTCTTCTTCCTCATTTCTCCTTTCCTTGCCTTTCATCTTTTCTTCTCCTGTGTTCCTTCTTTTGCTTTTTACATTCAAACAGAAACAGCCTTAGTGATTAAACATAAATAAATTTTGAAGTTTTAGGTAAGCTCTCAGCTCAGTAGAAATTATCAGCCATCGCAGATTATTTCATGTGTATGTAGTAAAAATTGTAATTTGAAATTTTTATTTGAGGAATGATTATAAAATATACTGGATGTTGGAAAAATGATGCAGTTTTACTGTTCTGAAAAGCAAGAACAGTTTATTCATATGCAGTAACAGCCAACGTTCAAGTATGGTTTATATTCATAGAGAATAATTTTTTAAAAATCCTTGTATTTACTGAATGCCTGCTCTGTATTAGGTAAGGAATCAGTCAATTTCACTTATCAAATTTAATCCTTGCAATAATTCCCTGTTTTGCATGAGAAAAAGCTCAGGTCAGGAGAGATTAATCACCTTGCAGGGGGCTGCCTGGGAGGTCAATAAGTGATTTAGGGATTGAGAGGTGTCTCTCATACAAAACCTATTCACTTCCCATCAAAATGTGTGGAAAGGGGTAACTATTTTGATAAGATTTCTAATTATGGTGTTTGGGGGGGGGGAAGAGGTCATCTGTCTATATGCATGTGTCTGTGTATATTGGAAGAAATTTCTAAGATAATGTTAGATAATATTTCATATAATCCTTCTTCCTAGTGAAAGGGGAAGCAGTCCTTTGAGTGCATCTTTATTGAAGTATTTCTTATCTTGTCAGCTGCAGGCTACAACATCTAAGTCCCTGAAAGTCCCTGATAGATTTTAGGTCCAAATGAATAATGTTTGTCTTCTGCATTATTACTTTTAGAAAGCAATTTGTGGAGCAAATGTGGTTGGGGACTGTGGGTAACAAGAAGCCCTACATTGAGGGAGCAGTATTGCCTGTTACTCAATTTGGTACCTTAAAGCCCCAGTTTCCAATAAAATCGCTTCTATGTTTTCAATGCTTTTCTTTGTATAATATATCTTTCTAAGAAATTAACTATTTTTGAATGCATCACTGCTGATGAAATTTCCCACATGTAAAATATATGCACTATACATTGTTAAATGAGTTGGAAGTTAACATTTGTAGGAAAGAACACAATCTCATTAACAAGAAGACAGGCACATTAGAGAAATGATGAACATTAGTGAATCAGTGTCTCATAGGTAGGGATATTTATATTTGGGTCTGTTCTTATCAACTGTGGTTAAGCTTCAATAAAATATATTGTCTGTTCATTAACATAATTTCTTATGCTATAAACATTCTTATGCATATAAACAAATGAAAATAAGTGAGTATATATAAAAGCAAATATTTTTGAACAAAGATTGTTTCTGAAAAGTTTGTAACTCTTAGAGGTAATTATTTGAATTTGTTAGTGCTAAAGTAGTATTAAAACTTAGTTGATCAGGCGACTCACTTAGAAAACTTCTATTAAATTAATTTATATTAAATTAATTTCTTGGGTTGTGACTGATCAATAAATATGAATGGGCAAAAAGGAACTTTTCCAAAGGTCCTTGGTGATTCTGATGACTAAGCAGGTTAGGGAGTAATTGTGATGACTTGAATTTATTGAATATGTACCAAGGGCCAAGCATTATAAAAACACTTTACAATACCAACTCAATTAACCTGCATAAAACCCCTGTGAAACAAATACTGTTTGACAAGGCCCAATTTACAGATGCAGAAACAGAGACATAGAGAGGTTAAGTAGCGTATCTAAATCTAGTTGAAGGTAGTAATGGAATTTAATAGCAGGAAATTTAACTACAGACCCTGAGCTGCTAAACAGCATATTCCACGGTTAAATCTCCATTCAATTGAAATCCACTATGTTGGCATTCTATGACTTTAGGCAAATCACCTGCTACCACGGAGATTTTACTTTGCTTTGTGGAAAAGCCTATAGAAACTGTGATAGAGTCTGGATTTTTCAAATGGACAACTGGTTGTTTTAGCTATGTAAATAGATCAATCCAGTTTAATAAATTCAAATTCATGATTTTCACTTTTTTCCCTTTGTCTTAATACATATGAAAGTTGCAGTTCATAATTCAGTATAAATTTCTATTATATCAGCTATAATCAGATATTCAGTGAATGACAAGGTCACACTTAAAGAGATAGCTTTGAATTTGTTCTAATTAATGAAAAGAGCAAGTCATTTATGCTGTTTTGTATTTTAATTTTTGTGATTAACAAATATATTTTAATTTTCTCACATCTGATGATGACTGATGATACATTCTGATATCTCACTTGACCAGGACCCAGAATTCCTGGTTTACCAACAGTAGTCACATATACCTGATTTGGTTGATATGACTTAACTCAACTGCTTGCTTCATTAAACTGACCAGGCAATACTGTTAAAATAGATCAGCCCCAAATATTTCAGACTTCCCCTGTACTTGGATATGAACTGTAAAGGCAACAAACCTACCAATCATTCCTAAAGGAATGTGAGGAGATTTGAAGGGATATATTTGGAAGCACTATGAAGTTTTGGAAGGAAGTCCAAGATGAAATATTTTCATAATGGGTTCATCTTATCTGACATTAAAATAATTGTGACAGTAAGAGAGCAAAACTGCCTCATTACTGGATATTTAATATAAGCCTTTAGCAGCCTATGGGTAAAAAGAGCATATTAACTCAATGTGACACCAGTGGGAAATTGTTTAATTATAATAGAACGTAGCACAAAAGATATGATTATTGCCCAGGAACAATTTGAGATTCAATTCATTTTATAGTTTTCCAAAGCTGCTTTCAGTGGCTCTACTCACAGAGGCACTGACTGTGAAATGGCTAGTGAGGGTTTTAGCTTACCTGACATCATTACTAAGAGAACTGTAGCCCCAGAGGTGTTCACTACAGGGTTCCTCAAGTCTGTCACAATGGTCTTCATGGCTTCTCCCTTTGCTGTTCAGTTCTTCAATGCACTTCACAGCCCTTCTGTTTTCCCTTGAAGCTGCTTCTCATGCAGGTGATTTGTGTCAGACCTCCTCCCTCTGATGAGAACTTTGGAGATCATCTCCTCTGGGCTGGGATGCAGTTTAGCAATGGCCACTAAGAGATCCAGTGCTTTCCACTTATATTCTTTGGGTTATTTAAGATGATAATGTATCAATACTCTGTACTTGAGATTAAAAAGAGAAAGTGAGCATGCGGAAAAGAGTTCAGAATTAAAACAGATGAGAAGTGGGTGCTATAGGTCGTAATTGCTGTTTTATCTTGGAAAGTATTGTAGCTGTTGCCAGCTATCATTTCCTCTGCCATGTACATTAATGAATTAGAGCTCCTAGCTGAAAAAACAATGCTTGTAACTGGATTTTCTTTATGATACACAGTGTATACCAAAAGACTACCTTCCTTGTTTCAACACAATGAAATTAACTTTTAAAACAAAGGATAAGAGTAAATGCTTCTCTGATAAAGTAGTGATGGGGAGGATCACTGGGAAAATGGCTAGAGTTTTAGTACCTCTTTCTTATTTTATAATCATATGTTAAATTTCCTCTGCAATTTATGCAAATTTAGGGTCGACTTTATTTGTATTAAACATACCATTGAGTCTGCTGTCTCATTAAGAGAGAGTACTCATCACTTCCTAGCTGATAGATTATTTTCATTACATGGTTCCTTTTAAGGCTGTTTAAAAACTGCAGGTCATCTTCGACTAATGAGCTTCCAGTGACCAGAACAGCATCCTTTATTAAGGTGCTTTGGAATTTGATTAATTGGGAGGCCAGCCTGGTCTTTTCTGCAGGCATCATTCATAAATCACTCCCTGTGGTCTGCAGCAAAATCATCTAAGCTGTACCACTGGCAAAGGCTCTGTAGCACCTTCACAACCTACTGGAAATGAGTGCTATTCCCACAGATTGGATTATTTCTTCATAAATTGTGCCCACCCAGAATTAGACAAAACACAGGTCAGCCAAATGTTTTTACTTGATGCGTCAGGAAGATTGCTTCATCTGGTAAATAATTGGTTGGTGCAGAGAGAATATTAGGAAGAGATGATAATGACTAAACCATGTGGTTAGCCAAGCTGAACAGGAAGCATTGACTTGGGCAATCGGAATAGCCTTTGAAATCTTGCCTGCTGCTTTTTCTCCCCGTCTAAAATGCTTTGCAGTTTTGTCTTGTATTTTTGGTTTCAGTGAAATCAATGGGCTCAGAAGCAACTCTAAGTTTTTCATCATTGTTAGGCATCAACATTCCAGAGGGAAGGCCATCATATTGATGACAGTCCTTTAAAATTCGTTTTCCAATGCTGAAAATATCTGATGCTATGTATCTTAAGAAAGTCTTGATCAATATATCCACCTACTCTGCTTGAGATTTACTGGCCTCTAACCTAGTTGTAATCTGTAATTGACATAGCATTTTCCTCTGCAGGGATGGAATATCGCAATTATAAAAAATATTTTGCACACCACTCCTGAGAGATCACCCTTACTCCAGTTATTTTGCAGCTAGTTAAGCAGAGAGGTCAAGTTCATTTCTCAGGATAAGATAGTGAGTCAATGGCCCAGAAATAAAACCTACAGGCCTAACTTAGAGTCCATAGTTAAAAACACTGAATTTAAAAAGCAAAGGACTTAGCCAGTAGTGACACCATGACTGAGAAAGTTCCCCCAAAAGTCCTTATTATCTTGGTCTAGGTCAGAGATCTAGGCGATCACCATATAGGGCTCTAAAGAGAGAGCCAGAGTTTGGCTACCGAGTTTCTCAGGATTCAAGGAGGCAGGTGCAACAGGAGCCCTCTCCTTCTCTAAATTGAGCTCCAACCTGCCAAGATTGTGGGTGCCCTGTGTTGTGTCTCTTTTCTTCTCCACTACATGCTAGTTAATCAAATGGGCAAGATATTAACCTCCTAAGCCTCAGTTCCTCAGATTCAAAATTAGTTCACATCACCTGGGCTTTCTGGCTCAGAAGATTGCTGGAAAGACCCTGTGAGGCCAAGGATGTCACATTGCTTTATAAAACATTAAATACTTTCCATGCCTGACATTATTTTTAGGCCATTTAAAGTTATGTCAGACTGAAAATCTGCATTTTAAAAGAAAGATTTGGATTGTCTTTAAAGCTTGCTAATACAAAGATCTGAGTAAGTTGTAACAGTGGAATCAGAAAGCATTTTTTTTTTTTAATCTGTGTGGTTCTCAATCATACTTGCTAGAAAAATTGGCAATGAAAAATGATGTTACACTTCTAAATTAATTGTTGCAGAGCAGCTAAGAAATTCTTTAAAATTATTTTCTATTAGCAATCTCGACGTGGGGATCTTTATAGGGCTTTATTTCAGGTGAAAGAAGTCCAAAAGGAAAGATATTGGATTGCAAATGATAAATTGAAAATTAAAAATGATATTTTATATTTTTGAAAAATAAACATGGATATATGATGTGGGAGCAATAAATTACTGTAGGATCTCAGAGTAGAAAATAGCATTGGCACATTTGCCTTCAAATTTTCTTTTAAAGATCTATCAGAATATATCTAAACATCAAAAGGCAAATCTAAATCCCAAAAGAAAAGCAACAACAAATACATCTTTGGCAAAGCCATAAGTCCCAAGAATATTTAATGTTTTGTTTCTCAAGAATTTGCCACTTTCATTTGCATGCATTTTAATCCACTGCAATTCCCCATTTATGCACCACATTTTTAATGTTTTATTTAAGGGCATTATGAGGCTTTGAATTGTGTCAATGTGTCCTTGACACCTGCATAAATGTTTCAGGAGAGGATTATGAAATGGTAATATAATAAATTTTCTATTGAAGACAGCCTAATGGATTGTAGAAAATGCCCACGTTGGCATGTGCAGCTTTAATGCATGGTTCTTGGTATTTCCCACAAGGTGCATGACTAATGAAAGAAGTAAAATTCCAAGTAGCAATTTGCTTTGTTTTGTTTATTTTCCCAATTCTGTTGCTTCATGCATTATGTTTATCAATGAAAACTTATGTAGGGTCATTCTCAAGATTAAAAAAAAAAAAAAGAGCCTGACATGATCAAATAAGGTGATATTATTTCTTCTTAAATATCACTGTTGGAAAATTTTTAAAATATATATATTTTATTGATTTTTTTTACAGAGAGGAAGAGAGAGGGATAGAGAGTTAGAAACATCCATGAGAGAGAATCATCGATCAACTGCCTCTTGCACACCCTACTGGGGATGTGCCCACAGCCAAGGTACATGCCCCTGACAGGATTCAGACCTGGGACCCTTCAGGCAACAGGCTGACACTCTATCCACTGAGCCAAACCGGTTTTGGCAAGGATATTTACTACTCTTGCATACCTGTCCCAGAGATTGATTTATTGCTTCTTTCCACTTAAAATGTTAGAACTCTGAGGTAAAATAGTAAATAATGATTTGAACTATTTTTAAATCTCCTGAAAATGGAAGCACTATGTTCAGATTAATTGACATAAATATATGTAATATCAAGAGGATATGATCTTGGTTATGTCACAACTGATAAGTACAACTTTATTTAGTTTGTTTATAACATAATTTTACCCCTCAGACTCTACCATTCCATACCTATTTATGCAACTCTTTATTTATTATAGCCTTCACATTTCTGCTGTGATTTCATCATTGTAACCACATTGTTTTTGTAGAACCCAGTTTCTGGGATTGCTGTATTAGGAAGAGCAAAGCCTGCTGACTGTGGGTGACATTTTCAAGGCAGGAGAATTCCTTCTGCTCTAAGTACATTTTTGGTCCTTCTGAAATAACACTAACCTGTGGCATTTGGTTAACATAAGGGCATATCTAAAGGAACAAAAATTGTGTAGGTCAGTGGGGCATGGTCATTTTTAAAGGTCACAATCTGAAAAGTGATAACTGTTTTTGATTATCTATCAGGTTAGTGTCAGACTTTTAACCTTGAAATCAATCTCAGAGTAGAGGTATAGGCCTGGTCTCCAGATCCTTTATGCACAAGTGCGCTGGTGTGCCTCCCTCGGTCCATTCTCCACTGTCTATGTTATACCGTGTTCCTAAAGAGCTTGGCTTCTAAAGATTCTATCATCTCAGCTTCCTTGATAAATGGTTTTCAGTCAGGCTTACAATGGAAAACACTTGCAAAATCTGAAAGAGGGAGGAGAGAGATTAGGGTATTTGACCCTGTTCCCTTGCACTAGTGCCTTAATTTTATACAGCTTCTACTCCTCTGTCTTTTCCTTTTTTTCATGGGCTCCAAAATGACTGTTTTCCTCTAGTCATCCTTTGGTCTTTGTTTCCCTCTGTTTATAATCTCTGTGAGCATCGGTCTCCTTTCTGTCATCCTGTGAATGCCTCTGTGAATAGCCTCTTCATTCCAGACTCTTTGGGTTGAATACTATTTCCTGTTGCTAACTGTCTGATACAAGTTACGTGATATCAAGATTGCAGGGATTGTTCTGTGCCCCTCCTCTGAGACTCCAGAACTAAGTAGCCCCTGCTATTGTGTGGTCCCTGCCTAAACAATATAATTAAAGAGCACGTAGGATTTAAGACCCAGTGAAAGTGAATAAGGGACTTGGCTTTGATTTTGTCCAAGTAACTTAACCACTGCAATCCCCACTTTCCTCCTCAGTAAATGAGGATTACAATTGTATTAACAGGATTGGGTTATTCTCTTTGCACAGTACATAGTATTATGTATACAGTATACGTAGAGGTAAGCTCTCAACATATTTTAGCTATTAGTGAGAAGATTATGTATTTCCTAGCCACAAATACAGTGATACTTAGAGGGAGTGTGGATAATGAGTGTTTGTAGAATAGAGAAAAATTGCTATCGTCACATATAATATGGGTTTTGTTAGCAGAAAGTGCAGATGAAGAAGAACTAGGTGAGAAGTGTTAGAAATGGAGGCTGTTCTGATCATGTAACATCTTAGCCTCTCTCCTGTAGCAGCTAGCTCCACACTATTTAAGATGATCTGGAGGACATGCAGCATGCTGCTTCATATGTCTGTATTAAGAGGCTACCATCTGCTGTGTAATCATCAAGATTGTTGGTATTACCAGTTGTTCTTTTATTTCTTTGATAATCAGCCTTCTTCAAGGCATGCTCCCCACATGTGAAGAACCAGTATGCTGAGAAAGTCATGTAATTGCACATAGCAAAGCTGAAAGAAATGTTTAAATTGATAACTCTCAAAAATGTTCTTTTAAAAAAATTACAAATGACATTAAATAGTGCATTAGTTTCATGGGTATAGGACAGTGGTTAGACATTTATATAACTTACAAAGTGATTCCTTGGATAAGTCTTGCACCCAGCTGACACCATATATAGTTATTACAATATTATTGACTATATTACCTAACCTGTTCTTTACAATTCAGTGACCACTTTGTAACTGCCAATTTGTACTTCTTAATTCCCTTCACCTTTTTTTTCCGTCCAGCCTCACAATCCCCCTGTATGTGGTAATAATCGGGTTGTTCTCTCTGTATCTATGAGTTTGTTTCTATTTGTTCATTTTGTTTTTTAGAATCCATATGTAAGTGAAATCATATGGTGCTTGTCTTTTTCTGTCTGACTTATTTAATGCAACATTGTATTCTCCAGGACCATCCATGCTGTCAGAAGTGGTAAGATTTCATTCTTTTTTTTTATAGGGGAATGATATTCCATTATATATATGTACCACTTCTTGATTCATTCATCTTTTGATTGGAGCATTTAAGCAATTTAGATTTAAAGTAATCATCAATAGGTATGTAGTTGTTGCCATTTTATGTTTTCTGATTGTTTTTGTGGTTGTTCTATGTTCTTATCATTTTGCTCATTTATATGTTGAAGACCTTCTGTACAGGTGTTTGGATTCTTTCTCTTTATTTCTTGCAGATCTCTTATAGATTCTTGGTTTGCAATTAACATGAGCTTCATACATACCAACTGTGTTTTTAGCAGTTTATTTTAAGTTGATGGTCACTTAAGTTCAAAAACATTCTAAAGCCATATCATTTTTACTCACCTGCTCCACCTGTATAGTTTTCATATTGTTTTTTACTTGGTGTGTGTGTGTGTGTGTGTGTGTGTATGTGTGTCCTTAATTTACTAAGGCAATCTGTGAGTCCTTTGTTAGTATTTTTCCCTTATTCCACTATTCCTTTAATGATTGAAATTGCCATCTTTTTTCAATGCTCTATATATTATTCTCTTCTTTGATGTAACATAAAATCTGATTTTTCCCCATTTTTTCTATGAAAATAGGACAAATACTAAAAATAGAATACACTAGCATTGAAACTCTATCGTCTAATCATGTAGGCTATTAGAATTGAGCTCCGGTGTTCTTTTCCATGCTAATTATCATCACTTTCAAGAGGTAGGAGAAAGTATTAAATTATAGGAAGAAAATAGTCCTTAGAACATAAAAATTTCATGGTTTACTGAAAGTTTCCCCAATGACCAGGTTTGCTATAAATACACAGTAACATCTGATTTTGTAACTAAAACAATTAATTGATCTAATTAGATTTTTAATTAGTAAAACAATATATGAAAGTGATTAAAAGAGAAGTGCTCTTCAGAAAGCATCTGATAAATGCATTTAAATGGGATCGTTGGTGACCAGTTAACTGTGATGTGTTACCTACTTGAAAGGTTTCCTCTTTTTTTTTTTTTTTTTTTTTGGTGGGGGAGGGTCGCAGTATATGGGACAAAAGCTTAAAACTGTTGTTGTGGAATAGTATATATTCATGTTAACGTACATATTGATAGTAGTGATGGGTTTTCTGGTAGTGTGACTCAAAAAACATTTGTGTATATTGAAATCACAATAACCGGAGTTGGCTGTAATCCTGGAGCTTACCTAGTTAAATTTCTCTTTTGACATGGAATATCAAGGTACATCAAATTATGTGGCTGGCTAAATTATAATACAGACTTCTGTATAAATCAGGTCTTCTGACTCAAACCCAGCTTTGCAAGAGGAGTAGAAATGTATTTCAACTCTGTACCACTCTGGACCATTAACCATAGTTGCTTGGCCATACTTTCTGTGGTTGTTTATTAATGTCTGTCATAAGCAGTGAAAAAGAAAGTGTTTGGTGTTTATTAGGTATTGTCATAACTGATCTATAGAAGACTGTGATCCTGAACATATTTTTAACAATTATATTCTAGATGTCCCTAGAATTAAATGTGAAATGTATTATCATATGTAGGGGGGAAAATGGTAAGTTGCTTAATTGGGGTGTGTGTGTGTGTGTGTGTGTGTGTGTGCGCGCGCGCGCACGTGTGTGTTGAGGTTGTAAAGAAAGAAAGCTTTTGCCAATGGATACTTTCTTTTTCCTTAAATAAAAACCTCCTCAAACTTTGAAAGAGCCACTTGAAAGTCTTCATTTCTATGTAAGATTAGGCTTTGGAATCTTAAGGAAGCCCGTGTTTGCTTTCCTTTGCTCTAATAACTACAGGTCTGCTGATGCCTCATTTGTGATTTAAAAAATTAAAATTCATTGCCTTCACTACAAAAGCATACCTTTGATTTTCTCACTACAAAAGCATACCTTTGTCTCTGCTTATAGCCTCTGTTCATAGAATATTCTCAGAAAAAGAAAACCACACACATCTTTCAGTACCTTCCCACCTGCTTGTGAATCTGTCACTGGCTTTTTATGATACTTTGTACTTGGAGATTTACTATACTGAAAGACCAAAGGGTTTCATGAAATGGAATTTGTTATTTGTTATGAGTCCCTTTGAATTTGGAAAACATTAAGCAACAGCGCCTCCTTTATTTTCCATGTGGGTGCATGCTAACTGCTAACGTAAGCAAGTACTGGGAGCTTCACTTTTGACTGTGAGGCTGTATGGCGTTTCTCTTTATTCCTTTGCCCTCTTCCTAGAAGACCAAGGACTCCAGTCATTTTTGCATTTCAGTTTCCTGGAAGCTTTGGGCTTGTACCTTCAGATGAACCACGCAGGCAGGAAGAAATGAGGCATGCTCTCCATCCATGGATCTGTATGCTGTATGAGAAGCTAATTTTAGGCTTCATTTCTAGAAAATAAATCTTTGGGAAACAGACCACTTTCCTCTGAAAAATCAGTTAAAAATGTGAGGTTTGTTGGTTGCAGACAAGAATTGTGTGGATTTTTCCCCCCCTCAGATACCACAGATCAATGCTCTACCTATGAAAATGACAGCTAGCAAAATAAAATGATGTCTGGAGCAATGAAACTAACTTTCGATTGTCTTCAAATGATAAAATGTTGAAACAATTGCAAGGATTCCAGTTTCGTTATGAGTGACACCTAGACTTGTCAAGTTACTCTTTTGCCTTGTTGCTTAGCCTGTAAAAAAAAAAAAAAAAAAAAAAAAAGAGGGATTTTCTTTCTTTTTCTTTTTGTCTCTCTTTTTTTAAAAACAATCAATCAGTGTGATAATGGAGCTGTCATTGAAAGAAGTTGACTGTTCTGCTGCTTTTTAGCAACAAATTCTTCTGTGTGTCTTTGGCAGCCCTTCTCCAAGCTCTCTCTGTTGAGGGTACATAATATAAGCAGTTGCTGATGGCCTCCAAGAAAAAGAAAGATTCCATTTGAAATGGTGATAGTTCTTCAAACCGCTCTCACATCCAACTTTTAAGTACTAAAAGTTCAGTACTTAAAAAATATGCTTTAAGATTAATAGCATCTGGAAACTCCACAGGAATGATGCTCTATATCAGCGATTTTCAACCCTTTTCATCTCATGGCACACATAAACTAATTACTAACTTTCTGCAGCACACCAAAAAATAGATCATACTTTTTGCCGATCTGACCAAAATAAAAGAATAATTTTTATTCATTCACTTTGGGTGGCTATTGTTGTGTTGACTACTGTCATTTTTTTAATTTGACAGCCTAAGGCAATTGTTGGCAAACCGCGGCTCTGGAGCCACATGCGGCTCATTGGTCCCTTGAGCGTGGCTTTTCCACAAAATACCACGTGTGGGTGGGTGCACACGTACAGTGCGATTGAAACTTTGTGGCCCATGAGCAGAAGTTGGTTTTGGGCCTGGGTGAGTCTATTTTGAAGAAGTGGCATTAGAACACTCAAGGGGCCAAAGAGCCACATGTGGCTCAAGAGCCGCGGTTTGCCGACCACTGGCTTAAGGGAAAAGAGGTCAGTGCTCCTAAGTTAGTATTGCATGTTTTAAAAATATCTGCAGCATACTGGTTGAAAATCATTGCTTGATATGATATACACGATCATTGTTACCATTTTTTTCTTTTTCTGCATCATGATTATAACATGGTTATCAGTAAAAATCTATCAGATAAATCTTACCTACATTGTATTCAGTTTTACAACTCAGTAATTATTATGACTCTCCAATCAGCAGGGCTGGGGCATGAAATATTATCTTTGTTTTACTGCTTGAGAGCTCCAGATATCAAATGGGAACATTTCTTACACAAAATCTGTTCTCAAGGGATTTTGTAGCATCCTCTCTGGGCTCTAAACATACCAACTTCTGTCCCCAAATTTCCCTAAGAGTAATAAACAAGGCAAAAGAGAATAAAGTCAATATGAGTAGGGGAGAATTGGTTTGCATAGAACTTAGGAACCTTTTCTGTGGCTTTTCAGGGAAGCCTTGAAAGTGACTTTTCCCCCCTGTAAAATGTCAATATGACCTGCTATAATGAGCATATTATTTTTTGAAGGTCATTAGTAGTCACAATGCCATGGTAGGGTGAGCTTTCAAAGTCTATGAAATGTGCATTCATTTATCAGAGCTCACATTTCTCTATTACTGTATGTCCAATTTCTGAAAACATGCTACCTGCAGACAAAATATTTCTCTACCTGATAAGTCTTGGTACCATTCATTTCAGTGATTTGGAGCAGAAACAAGGCATAATTGAGGTTCTGTCTTCACAAAACCCTTGGAATGACCTTTCTCAATGATGGATGAGTGAATGGATGGATGAATGGATTAATTCAGTCCAGCACTCTGCTAACGTAATACATTTAAAATTATATTATATCATTTATATTATTAAATCTAACACATAGAAAGAGAAAAAATACAATTTACTCACAAATCTGTTATCCAGTGATAACCACTATAGCATTTTTATATATCTTATTTCATTATTCCTAATGTGTATATTTTAATATTAAAAATAAAATTATTCATAAAATATTATAATCTATTTCTTCCTTAATATTATGTGAATGATATTTTCCCTATGCAATTAAACATTCTTTGACTGTTCCCCCCCCCCAACCATTTTATCACAATTTACTTATGTATGCCTATATGGTTGACCATTTGGGTTATTTTCAATTTTCAATATTAGTGAGAGTAAAATTATACTTTTCTACATATATCTTTGTCTTCTCACTGGTTGTATTTTTAGTTAGAGATAAAGAATTCAAGAGAAAAAAAAACCCAAACAATTAGCATGAGCTTTTTCATGAGACATTACTAAATCCTCTTCCAATGAGATATTACCATGGGGGTATCTGTCCCCAATAACTTCACTAATTATAAATTTTATTATATATTTGAAAAGTCAGTTTTATATGTAAAACATAGAAGTACAGAAGATGTGACCCAATTTTTATTTGCATGTGGTCTGGGACAGATTAGTATCAAGGAAGTCCTCATAAAGAGGTGACATTTGAGCTGGATATTGAAGGGGGAAAACCTCCACAAGACACATAAAGGGTGAGGAGCTAGGCTGAGAAACCAACCAGAATGTGCCAAGAAGTAGGGGCAGGAGAAAGCATGGAATTTTTAGGGTATGTTATCAGAGTGTGTAGATTCTTGGTTGAATGGAGAGCAGGTCGAATGGCGTGTAATAGAGACCAACACTAGAGAATAAAGGGGCATTGTTTCTCCATAAGGATTTCAGTCTTTATTTTGTAGATTGGTGTTTCTTCTAAAGTTTTCCCCAATTCACCAGTCATCGAAATTACCAAGGGCTTTGGGAAAGAGCTCCTGTACATTCCTGTATCACTTAATTTATACCTCTTTTTGAAGCATTTGCTTTCATGTAAGGGGCTGCAGCACAGTGATCGATCGACACAGAAGGAGGAGGCTTTGTGGGAGCACAGGAACTCTCAATGTGGCTGAGGATGACAAGGATGGAACTAGTGTCAAACTCATGGTATATTCAACATCTGCTAGTATAAGTTTAGAACCTAATAAGCTTCAGTAAGTATTGATTTAATAAGTGTACCAATGAATGGAAGGATGTCAAGCAAAGAGATTATATGGCATGTATTTTTCTTTTCTTTTTTTTAGTTTTGAAGGAGACTGAAGGGTAATTTGAAAAATAAGTTAGTGAAGGACAAATTTGAAGGATATTCTATTATAAAGAAAGAATACAAGCTGAGCTAAGGCAATATAAATAGGGAAATATAGAGAAAATGACAATAAAAAGCCTTTAAAGCATTCGTGACCTTTTGGATGTATGTATGTATGTCAAGGGTGGGTTGGTAGATAGAAATAATTGTTTGTAGATTCTGGCTTGAATGGGTAGGTGGAGTTCCCTAAATTAATAAAAGAATACCACCAAAGAAACAGGTATAATGGGAAAGCTAATGGTGTTGTGCGGGTTTGGGGTGCTTCTAATTCTTCCAGATAAGAGATTCAATGAAGAGTACCACAGATGTTATTCTATTAAACACTTGTTGTTTGTCTCAATATTAACATAGGAAGTTAATCCTACTCAGAGATGGATGTGCAATTTATTTTAGAAGGTGAATATTAGGTATTTAAAATATTTATATATTTTTTCTGATTTGTAATACAGCAATGTTATAAAAGTATATGATTATTTGGATAATTTATTAACCAAATGTACATAAATAACAAATGGATAAAATCATTGTAAAATTTATAATTTACTCATAAACAGATTATTTGTTGACATTTTAGCATTTTTTCTTATGTTAAAATGGGATAGATGTCCTAAATATAAAATATATTTAAATTATTTCTATTTTTATTTTAACAATTCTTTTCATACTGTAACTATAAGCATTTAAAATTTCTACAGGTATAAAATATAGAATTAAAAGCATAAAACTTTTTATTTATGATAAATTGGTATGAAAATTCATTGGATGGAAATTAGAAAAAAAGTCAGCTTTATTGATTTTTCTCATATGGCCTCAAATTCTATATAATTAGAAACAGTAAGTTGTTTCCTAAAAAATATATTATTGTATTGGTTTGCATATACTTAAAAACTTACAGTAAAATAACTTAGAAGAGATCATTTACATTTAAACTTTATTTTAATAGTAAAATGTATTGACATTTACTAGGAACATAACTTTGGACACAAAATATTGAGATTATGTTTATAAAAATAACAAACAAGCTTAGCTATCATTGCTCAGTGGTTGAGCACTGACCCATGAACCTAGAGGTCACCAGTTAGATTTCTGGTCAGGGCACATGTCTGGATTGCAGGTTTGATCCCAATATGGGGTATGCAGGAGGCAGCTGACTCAAAGGTGTTTCTCTCTTATTGATGTTTCCATCTCTCTCTAAAATATCAATAAATCATATTTTAAAAACTAATAAACAACATGACATTTGAACAATCAAAAGAGGAGAGACATTTTAGCTCTCTTTTAGACTGAGCTAGTCAAATATTGATTCTGAGGCTGAGTTTAAAGCTCTAATAAACAATTTAATGGGAGGTGAGTTAATTTTATTTGCATTAAGATTTAATGCATATAGCATAGGCCTTTAATTTATTTAGAACAAAAGCGTTTTATAAAATGTAAACAGTCTCTCTGCTGTGAAGTCTAATGCATTCAGGACACAGAAGTTAATTAGTTACTATGGTAACTCTTAGGCCTACTAAGTAAAAATGTGGTGGAAATGCTTGACTGACAAAAGATAGCTCCATAATGTGCTTTCAGCTTTCATGAAAAATAATAAGCTAATAAGCTTTCTACAGAAGATGGTGTTCAGGGGTTCAAGATATGATGCTGAATTTACTTAGATTGTTGTGTGTGTGTGTTTTTTTTTAAATAAGCCTTTCTTTTCTTAAAATCTCCATGTGAGTAATCAAATGGCCCAGATAAATATTTCTCACTGAGGTGTTAAAAAAAACACAGGTAATGAACAAAATGATAGTGGTATTTTGGGACAGTTATATAACAGCATAGTGTGCTGTTGCTTTGAGAAGTCTTATCCTCGCATAAAGCATCACAAAATAGGACTATCTCTCTAAGTAATAATTTGAATTATAGATTTATAGGTGCTTTTCAAATTTCATTTCACAAAGTTATGAGAAGAAAGCATATTTTAAAGGTCTTTTTAATCTGACTGTTCTAGGTGAGACTGCATACCTTTCTCAGGAAAAACAAAACAAACAAAACACTACACAATTGCTCAATTCAGGCATTGGGAAAAGCTCTTTGTTTCTAAGTAGTATTCAAAGCTTTAAAAATTATACAGCCTGTTAATTCCTTTCCCCTGAAAGCACTGAAACCTTTGCTGACTTTCTGTAGAAAATGCACATTTTCTCTAGGTTGGTACGTGGCTTATTAAATATTTGCCTTATTTGGGAAATTTTAATAAAAATTAAACTGTACCTGAAGCCATGAGTTTGATATATTTAGAGCATCAAAAGGATTATCCTTTTGAATAGCAGCCATTTTGTTTTAGTTACATAAATTTTACTTTTTAATAAAATTTTTTGAAATAATTGTACATTCACATGCAGTTGAAAGATCTAATGTACCCTTTACCCAGTTTCCCCTAATAGGACACATCCCACAAAACACTATTATAATTTCACAACTGGGATATTGACATTGATACAGTCAAGATGCAGAACATTCCCATCACCACAAGGATACTACATATTGTCCTCTTATCACCACACCTAATTCTCTCCCACCTGGAGCCCATGCTTACCCATTGTCAACCACTAATCTGTTCTCAGTTTCTCTAAGTTTTTTTGTTTTGTTTTGCCCCCTTCCCTCCCCCCAAAAAGTTATCTAAATACTAGAGGCCAGGTGCACAACATTTGTGCATTGTGGGGTGGTGGTGGGGGAGGTCCCTCAGTCCAGCCAGCACCCCTCTCAGTCTGGGACCCCTCAGGGGATGTCCATCTGCTTCCGAGGGGTCTTAGCATTGCAGCAGAGGTGGGAGAGGCTCCTGCCATCGCTGCTGTGCTGGCCAGTAGTGAGTCCATCTTCTGGCTGAGTGCTGCTCCCCCTGTGGGAGCACACTAACCACCAGAAGGTAGCTCCTGCATTGAACGTCTGCCCCCTGGTGGTCAGTGTGCATCATAGCAACCGATCCATCTGCCTTTGGGTTGATTTGCATATTAAGGTTTTATTATATAGGATTATATATGGTGCAAGAATCATATAGTATGTAACATTTTGTGAATGAATTTTTTTTTAACTTATAACTCTGAAGATTAATCCAGGTTATTACATATAATACTAGTTTGTTTCTTTTTATTGTTGAATATTATTCTTGGAATTGGTGTATCATAATTTGTTTAATAGTTTATCTATTGAAGGACATCTGGGTTGTTTTGGTTATTATGAATAATAACTATAAACTTTTATGCATAGGATTTAGTGTTAATATAAGTGTTCATTTCACTAGGAAAAAAATGCCCAGGAGTAAAATTGCTGGGTTGTAAGTGTGAGAAACACACTCGACTGTCCAAACTCAAATAATGGATTCAGAGACACAGAGTACAGCAAAAGTGAGGCTTTTAATGGCATTCTTGCAAGATCAAGTGTCTGGTGGGCAGGCACAGCAAGCTATTTATCCCTCCTGCATGAGTCCCTCCCCCTCCTTCCTCACTGACTAAGTACTATGGGGTGCACACTCTTCCTGGATGTTGCCTAAGTTTCCTATTGAGCTATTTAAAAAATGGGCTGTGGGCTTTTTAGTTATCTCCCTTCTTTTGTCTCTTTGTGGTGGTAAGACCTTCCTGGGGTGCTGTCTGCCAGTGTACAGCCTTTACCAACTTCTCTTTTCATTGTGATCTATCCTCTCCTGTTGGTTAGCTCTTTCTAACATCCTGTTTGCTCTGAGGCTTTCCAGGGGATGAGCTTTGTCACATCCAAAGGCAGCCATGCAAGCAAACTACCTGTAATTTTCCATTCAGGGTTAAAAATCTTGCCTTGAAAATGAGCCACCATTGATTTTATTTCTAACTGTAAGGAGTCACAGATTTATTTTTTAAAAATCTTTATTGTTGAAAGTACTACATATGTCCCCTTTTATTTTTCATTTACGCATACTAGTATAGCCCACATTGCAGTTTTTATGTTTTTATTTATTAAAATAAAAACTACCATGATGTTTTCAGATCGGCTTCACCATTTTATATTCCCACAAGCAGTGTACAAATTTCTTCATATCCTTACTAGCATTCAACGTTACTATTTAAGAAAAAAATTAAAGCAATTCTGATAGAGTGTAATGATATTAAATCGTAGGAGTACTTTGCTAATGATGTGGAACATTTTTTTTTTTTCTTGGGAGGGGGGTATGTCACTTCATGTCTTTTGTCACTTCATGTCTAATTGGATTGTGTTTTGAGTTTTGTGATTTCTTTGTATATTCTAGATACTAGTCATTTGTTAAATTCATGGTTTGCAAATATTTTTTCTCAGTTTATAGTTTGTCTTATTTTCTCTTAGCAGGGTCTTTTTCAGAGAAAAAAGTTTTTCATTTTGATAAAGCTGAATTTATAAATTTTTATTTTATGGGCAAAAGAGCTTATGAACTCACTAGTGAGCTCTAGATCTCAAAAATTTAATCCTGCATTTTGTCTTCAAAGTTTTAGAGTTTTACATTTTATATTCAAGTTTATCATTCATTTGGAGTTAATTTTTAGATAGAGTGTCTTAGATTGAGGATTTTTTATTTGTTTAGTTTATTTTTTTTCTGTAGATATCTAATTGTTACAGCATCACTTCTTTCTATCTTTACCCCTTTGAATTGTTTTTGTATCTTTGTCAAAAATAAATTGTACACAAAGGTATCTGTGTGAATGTATTTCTGGGTTCTCTATTTTGATCTACTGATTAAAATGTTTACTCTTTGCCTGAAACACATAGTTTCTTGATTATTTTAGTTATGTAGTAAACCTTAAAATTAGGTAGAATGAAAGTTTTAAAAAATATTTATTTCAAAATTGTATTAGCTCTTCTACCTTTACCATTTCATAAAATTTTTTCTATATTTACAAAAATATTATTGTATTAAACCTGCATATAAATTTGGGGAGAATTGGCATCTTTTCTATGTTGAATATTCTAATTCATGAAAGTGGTATGCCTCTTGATTTATTTTGACCTTGATTTCTTTCATTAATGTTGTATAATTATAACTCCTGTACATGTTTTATTAGGTTTACACCAAATTATTTAATTTTTAAATTATTAAAGATGGTATTGTATTTTAAATTTCTGTGTTGAAGTGTTCATTGCTACTATATGGAAATGCAATTGATTTTTGTAACAGTATCTTGTATCCTGTGACCTTGATGAACTCACTTATGAATTCTGGAAGGTTGTTTTATAAATTCTTTGAAATTTTCCTCAAAAGCAATAATGCCATCTGCAAATAAGACTAGTTTTATTTTTTCTGTTCTAATTTTTATGGCTTTTATTTTCTTGTCTTGCCATATTGAAATAGTTAGACCTTCCAGCATTATTGAATAAGAGGGCGGAGAATGGGCAACCTTGCCTTACTCCCAATTTTGGGAAGAAACATTCAGTCTTTCTCCATTAAGAATAATGTTGCCATTAGTGTTTTGCTGTTGTTGTTGTATTGTTTTGTAAGTGATTTTTGTCAAGTTGAAGAAATTCCTGTCTATTTCAGCTTTTCTTTGAGATTTTAAAATCATGAATAGATGCTAAATTTTGTCACGTTTTTGATTACTTATATGATTTTTTCTTTATCATGTTTGTGTATCAAATTGATTTACAAATATTAAACTAACTTTACTTCTCTGAGATAAATATCATTTAGGTGTATATTTCTCTATATAGATTACTAAAATATATTTGCTTTTATTTTCATTAAGGATTCTGTGTCTAAGTTCATGAATGATATTGGTCTATAGTTTTCTCTCTTTTTTAAAAAATATGATATGGTATAGGGTGATACTTAATTCATAAAATGAATTGGAAAGTAATTATTTATCTGCTAAAAGGTATTGTGTAGAATTTGGTGTTATTTATTCTTTACAAAGAATTATTCAGTGAAACCACCTGGGACTAGGTATTTCTTTGGGGGGTGTTAAAATTATGAATTCAATTTTTAGAATAATTATAGGCCTACTCAAATAAACTATTTCATATTGGGAGAGTTGTGGTAGTTTGTGTTTTTTGAGAAATTGGTGCATTTTGTTAAAGCTGTCAAATTTATGTGGTATAGGTATTAGAATTTCCTTCCTATCCCTTTGATGCTGCTATGGTCAATAGTGGTATATCCTGTTTCACTCAGTAATTTGTATCTTCTCTTTTTTCTTTTCTTAGTCTTACTACAGGTTTGTTAATTTTATTAATTATTTTTCCCCTTGGGTACCCATTTATCTAGCTAATCTGCCTTCTTCTCTCCAACTTCCAGAGTTTCTTATATTTATTTTACATAAAATGCCCAGGGTTTATAGTTACACCTAGTGGGAGGGACAGGAAAAGCATATCTATTTCATATCCCAAAGTGAAACAGCAAATTTGATTTTATGATGCATTTATAAAGAGTGTAGGATCTTGATGGTTTTCTCTGCTGCTGAAGCCAGGATGAACTCTGTTTTCAGGTTCAATGAAGAAAGGTCATAAGAGAAAATGCTTGTTATCAATTTTCCTGTTATTTCTGCAGCAGTTGTAAGGCTCTGATCAACTTATAAACGGGCACATTAGGGAATATTTAAAAGTGAGGCAAATGATTGAGAAGAGAGAAGAGAATAGAGTGGAAAGTTATGAGGGAGAGTCAGAGCAGGGTGTCAGCAGATTAAGAGGAGCCTTGGTAACAATGAGGAGTGAGCAGTTGGAAGGCTCACAGGGAGTGCAGGTGAAAGAGGAATAGGAAGCTCGGATGGAGGCGGACAGAATTGTGGGTGGTGACAAGTGGTGAAGAGTGAGGGGCACCAACTCCTGGAAGGAGAAGTGCTTAAGGAGCAGAGTATAGACATCTCAGTGGGGCAAAAATGCTTATGGCAGGGTTTCTAACAAAGAATGACAGGAATGATATTAACGTAGCAACTGCACAGGATACCTAAGCTCCTTTTGTTTATTTGTTCTTTATACCAATTGAATATGCCCTAAATGGAAAATTTTTTGTTTGTTTGTTTTACTACCAGATACCAGTCTCTCCCTCTTCACTCATAAAAAACAAACTCTGTGTCTGCTTTGAATTCTGTCTTCAATGCTGTATCCCCCACTCCTAGCTCAGATAATAGTTGGTACCGACAAAATTAATTGAATGAATAAATGCCAAAGTAAAGAGATGCTCTTATTGCAGGAAGCAATGAATAAACACTAAAAATCTTTAATGAGGGAGACAAAAAAGTTGAAAAATTAAAATAAAAGTACCTCTGAGTGACAGACATCAGATAACAAATGCAGACCCTGTTGGTTCCAGGTTGTTGCTTTCCCTTTCCCACTGGAAGCTGTTCCTCACCCAGCCCAAGGTGCTGTGCCCTCCCACTGGTCTCAGCCCCACACTTCTGCTAATGTTTATATAGTGTTTCTCACACTGAAGTCCAGGACTTTATGTCTGTAGATATATTTTGGGGAGTTGATAAGTTTTATGAGAATTTTTAAATTTGTCCTCCATTTTGATAGTAATCCTTATAAAATTATTTTGCTATTTCATAATATAAAACTTCTGGGGCTGGTTTTTATTTGTGATTACTAAAATGTTAACAGATAGTTTCCTACAATAGGGCTTAAGGCCCTTAAACCAGAATTTCACAAATTGGAGCACACCGAATTTCTTTTCTTTTTTTCCATGGGTCTCAAGATGGCTTAACTTTCAGAAGCATTGCTTCTACAGTAGCCAAGCCTAATAGTGAGATAGTATTGTAAGAGAGTCTGTATGATACAATAGTGATCAATTATTGAAAAGAAAATTATAGAGTGATAAATGACTTAGATGGGCAGAATCTGAATCTTGCCAAATTATTTCTTTTTGGATAAAAATGAAAACATGCATACAAATATGTTAATTAAAATAGAACAAACAATGAATAAGACCATGAAAGAAAATATAGAAGTACTAAAAATAAACTGAATAACAACTGAATTAATAATAATAATAATAAAAAAAATTTATTGCTTGGTATCATCAATAAATGTCTCATGCAAAAGAAATGAGTAGAAACAGTTTTCTATACCTTAGGGGGAAAAAAGCTCAGAGATGAAAATAAAATAAAAAATAAATAAAAAAGGAAAACAAGCCCTACATTTGATCCCATAGTTTTAGGGGGAAGCAGAATAGTGTACAATGTTTCACTTACTTGAATATTAAAGATGAGCTTTCCCCACTGATACCAGGAAGAGTGCTTGACTTTTCCTTGGCCTGTAACTACCAGCTACTTCCCCTTTCTTTCTGGTATTTTGTTGGCTGGCTTCTAGTTGGTAGGTTGACCTCCTGACTTTTCAGCTACCTCGAAAGTTTTCTAATTCTTTTGGAATCCAATGCTGAAGCTGCAGTTTCCTAGGGTTACACAGCCAAGCCAGTTCCCCACTGCTGAGAGCATCTACCTCCCATTACAGCTCATGGAGACTCCAGGAGGTACTTAAAAACAGGAGAGACCCTAAAGGAGCATTTGTTTCACACCCCCTTATCCACTGAATGTCCTATTTAGGAGTAAAACAAGGTACGAGTTTTCTTTTTCCTCTATCTCTTCAAGACCCACACCTTTTTATTTTCACTTTGATAGTCTCTAAGTGAGAGTATTATAGAGATCTTGGAAGAAATGAATTGCTGTCTGATTAGCAAGGGAGCAGAAAATATGGCTTTAAATTTCTTTTAACATCTTTCCTCTCAAATTGGTATTTATGCAGCTTCTGTCTCTGGAGGGCAACCCAAAACATCAATTCTCAGCATCTCTGTAGCATTTGCAGTGAGCAAGTGGTGTCAGTGTTAGAGGCTGGAAATCTGTTACCATGGTTACCACCTATAAAAAGGTCACCTTCAGGAAATTCTTTCTGTGAGCAAGATAATATAGGGATAATGAAGCTTCCTTTGGAGAGGATAAAGAACAGGTTTTGTTAGCAGGTCTATAATTACCTAGGTGGTTTTTGGAAATCTGTATATTATAATCAGTGCTCCGCATTTCAATAAAAATAACTACATCAATCAGATATTATCTAAGGTGAGATTCCATAATAATACCAGCAATAATGTTCTGATGGGGGAGACACTGTGATGAATGGGGAACTGTAGTAGGTTTCTTCATTGCTAAGTTTTAATTCACTGAAAATTACTTGATTGTTTGAAATCCACTAATAAGCATCCCCAAGGAAAGGAACTCTTCCTTAAGAAAGATTATTTGTATTGTAACTACTAAAGAGAGTGATTGGCTGGTCAGCTGTGACTGAAGTCTCTGAAGTGAAAATTTAACTTCTAAAATCTGGAAATCCTTTAAAGTTTCATCCCATCTAATATCTTCATAGTCTCTTATCTGTCATTAGAGATTCAACCCAATACCCACCCTTTTCCCCCCCCCCCCCCCCCCCCCCCGCCACACACACACACACACACACACACACACACACACACACTTATATTGGTCAGAGAGCTTTATCACTTTTTAACTTTTTCTTAGTATTGCCATCAGATTTGCTTTGACTATGCCTAAGTTTTGTATCTATGAGTTTGTGAATCAAAGTAAAAGCTTGAGGCCCTGGTGCCTGAACACAGAACCTGTCCATTGAATTACAGTCTCTGTGCTCTTTCTTTCTCTGTAGGAGATCTCTGCAAAATTCTCTGGAAAAGCTGCTCTCACTTAGCACCTCCACGTGACATCATGAGAAGTGGCCAGGGAGGCATGAACAGGCGTCTCTAGGGGAATGAGTGATGAACATGTGTCTTTGCTTTTTGCAAGTAGAGTTGAGTAAACATAAAAGTTACTTTTGGAGGGTAACTGTTTCTTGTGTAATTTAAAAAAAATATGATTCTATTGATTTCAGAGAGGAAGAGAGAGGGAGAGAGAGATAGAAGCATCAATGATGAGAGAGAACAATTGATTGGCTGCCTCTTGCACACAACACAGGCATATGTCCTGACCCAAAATTAAATGTGATCTCCTGGTTCAGATGCTCAACCACTGAGGCACTCTGGTTGGGTTAAAAGAAACCTTAGGTTGCCAAATATGAAATATTCCATATTCATAGGCAAAATTTTTGTTGAGTTTGGATAAGTCAGTTATTGCCTAGAAAACAATGTAGACCTCAACATTTCTTTAAAATGAGAGACTGATAACTGAATGTGAAACTATGCACTCCAATCATTGATCAGTGTTTCCTTTCTTATGTGAACCTCTGAAGTACATGAAGCATGCATATTATTTTACTGCTTGCTGACTCCAGAATTTCAAGAAGAACCTTCCTTTCCAGCATCAGTTCAAAGATTACTATTTTTTAAATTTCTAATTTACATACCTCCAGAGGTTCTACCAAAGAATATCCTTGTAACTTGATGACAGGCTAAATCCTAGGGGCCTGAATGTAATATATGGGAACAAATACATTTGGAAAGGCCTTCCACCAGCTGTCTTTTTCTTATGAACTTGGATAACAGTGGGATGAGAGGATGAGAGGCAAAGATCCCAAAGGAAGGACTTTAAACCACACGTCCTTAGAATGTTTGCACCAGCCATTTCTTCCTTGAATCTTTATACAACAGCTTGGTAATACAGCTTGGTAATTTAGGTTGTTTTTAGGTTTACTGCTTGCTTCTTGTTTTTGTTACTTATTATCAGAAAATTTACTGTCAATGACCTTATGTGTATACTTTTGGCTTCATCATTAATTATTTCTTAAGAATGGAATCCTTGAAGTGGAGTTGTTAAATCAAAGGGCCTGCTATTGCTTATGATGCTTGCAACATTTTAAAGTCACATTTTATATAGGTCATATCACTTAATATTTCCATAATTCATGTTTAGAGGATTAAAATCTAATACTTTTATATTCTTCATTTTTAAAAGTACTATCATAGTTACTATAAAAATTTACTTTTACAAAAATTGTGTATTTTGAAGAACTTTAGCTATAATTTTCTCCCTGCTACAGATAAATAAAACTTAAAAAATAATTAAAATAATCCTGAAGTTAGGTGTCTTACATAAAACAGCTAAGACAAAGCTGCAGCCAAGTTTCCCAAGCTTCTATAAGGCACTAGGGAGACATTAAGATCTTCGAATAATATTATTTAGTACCTAATGTTCTACAGTAGGAAGATCTCATTTCACATAAAACTTAAATAACAGCACCTTTGCCCTGGGTTTACTTCCAAATAGCAGCAAAGGTAAGCAAGCCTGAGGAAGACTAAGACTTTATCTTTATTTTTATTTTTATTTTTATAAATTGCTTATGCTAGAGGCTGGAGACCACTTGGCTGAGTTCATTGACTAGAAGATAAGAGGCACTGTCCAACCTCTATAGATAATTCTATTAATGAAAATTTATAGAAAATTTCTAACTCCTTACTGATATTTAGAGACTGTGCTTCACCATAAAGGCTTTATAAGTGCAATCTTTACAAATATTTTTGGATTACATGAATATTAACATTTGCATTATTAAATAGAACTATTTCATAAATAAAGCATGTGAACAGACATAGTTTGTGTTGTACCTTTACTAAAATTGTTCGAGAGATTGACTTTCTGCATGATTTGCTCTGCCTTCTAGTAGTATTAATGATTTTAGTCTCAGTATTCTCACAAAATAACACTTCTTATTGGAAGACAACCATAGCTAATTCCCTCATACATTGTATATTTTCTTAGCTTTATTTTATTTTTATATGGATATAAATGAGAAAGAAATGCCACTGTACCACTTAAAAATAGGTTAAAGTATGGAGAACTGTTGTTACCAGTTTTTATTTTTGATGTAGGATAAGCTTTTTTCTATGCTTAAGAGAAGAGATAGTATAGGGATCACGGGCAGGATCCTAATTGGACTGGAGCCTTTGTCATCAGGATTATAAAGAGCTGAATGCACACTTTCCATGTTGATAGAGAACAAGAAGAAAGAAGCTTATAAATTTATTCCCACTTCTATAAAATGAGTGTTTGGATGGCACACCAAGTTGTCACACACAGATTACAAATGTTCTAGACTATATGTAAAGAATGAAGCACTTTTTCTAAGGATTCATCACCTCTCCCAAAGAAAGGACTGAGTAGGATTCCTTAGAATTGTTTTAGCAGTTCACTTTAGATGCCATAGTTCTAAAAAAAATTCATTCTAAAGTGTTCTAACTAGTGGATGTCAGGTTGAAGGGAGGAAGTAAGTCCAGTCCTATTTTTAAAATTAAGCTTTTGGGGTCAGACAAAACTGAGATTTTGCATCCCAATTCAGTGCTTTTGCTAGCCGGGTGACTTTGGATAGCTAAATTTTTCTAAGCTTCAGTATAAAATGAAGACATGTAATATGTTTCTCTTAATGTAGTGAAGAATGACCAGACACATCCTAGAGACAATCCTTTCAGTAATCTTAATGAACATTAACTGAAGAGTATAAAAAAAGCCATCTTCAATTATCTAGATCAAAATCATTTCTACAAAATGGTTAGTTATATTTTTTCAAGCAGGTATCGCCATAACAATAAAAATGCTGGCAACCATTCTTCCTTTAGATTCCTTTCAAAACATGCTTGTGTATGTCACATCAACAGGTATCAAATGTGTTACAACTAGAATGCTGTCAGAGTAATTGTTATTGATGGATGGCACATAGAATTGTGATTCACATAACAAGAACTATTGTCTCCATTATATTTCAGCCAAGCCTAACAAGTCCAAGTACAATTGGTTGAATGACAACATTCAGAATTGCTTTTTTCTTTTAAAAAAAAAAAAAAGAACAAAATAGTGTTTTCAAAAGACAGCAGTTAAGTAAACAATATTTGTCTCACTTGAAAATATGAGGCTGACAACTATGAAGGAAGTCATCACAGTTTTACCACCAGAAAAACCAAGGTTTGGGAAGAGTAGTCACCAATATGCTTTACTCTCGAATGACTTAAGTGGTCTAAATTAAGAGATGACTAAAGGTCTGAAAGTTTTTCATTTTTCTTAAGAATTTCTATTTCTTCTTTCTTTTGTACTATTTGTAAAAAGGTCAGTAGCTCTGTGGACTGTTTTAGACAAGCATTTCATCCTATGAGAAGCCTTTTTATTTTTTTCATTATTTCTATTCTTAGAATGCTCACTGTGGTCAAGAAGTCCTAAGTAGATGAGTTCCACTTCTCATGGAACTTTTAAATTTCAAATTACATATGCAAAAATGTTTATCTTGATATGACACTTGTGCATTAATATTTTCATTAACTTCTTGTTTTAAAGCTAGACATTTTGCATGTTTTTCTCCCCCATTCCCTCTATTCAAACTGTTTATCTGTAGTTTGAGATTTAAATTCTGATTATTAAATTCTTAAACAAAATACTTTGCATAATACATTTTTATTTTTTTGAAAAGTCACTTTTAATATTTTCATTCCATTTAGCCAACTGATTAAAATAATGATTTTGACTGAACTTGCTGCTTAACCAGTTTTAAGTACTCACTGTCCTGTTTCATGCTCCAACTTTCCTTTGAGAGTGCAGGTGTTCTCTTTATTCCAAAATTAAAGTACGTATTCAGTTTTGAGAGTTTTCATGGGTAAATATTTTCTGAATCTTGAAAATATTTTCCTTTGCTTTTATACATCATCAGGATATAGAGTTTATTAGTACCAGTCCTTCCTTCAAAAACTCTATAGAAATTGTCCACCATTTGTAGACACATTTATTTTTATTTCCTTGTTTGCTTGTAGTGCTTTTCCTATATCCATGTAATTTATCTAAGAAGAAAACTAATTATTTGGAATAAGAATTTCTCCTCTATGTTTACCGATCATTTCTAAATTCAGGAAGGCTTTATTCTTTGTATAGTCCCCAACTTTCTAAAACAGAAGGGAGAAATAAAGAGGCTTCCTATCTTTTCAGAGATTTTAATGAAGAGTCATGTGCTTACTAGTAGGCCATGTGATCTACTTTGTGTAAGTTTGCTTCTATCCAGTCCCATTTGTTTTTAGAATTTATCTATCTATCTATCTATCTATCTATCATCTCTTATCTATCTATCAATCAATCATCTATCATCTACCTATCTATCTCTATCATTTATTTATTAACATTAATAAATGAAGGTAATTTAGAACATTATTAATCTTGATATACAGTGGTATTATAAATTCACTTTGTTTTTATAAGCATTTAAATGGGTTGATGGGTGGATGTGGTTTTCTAAAAAAACAAGCCTCCAAATCTATTTTTATATATATTTTCCTTTGCCTTTATACTTAAGCCTAAGTGACCGAACAACCAAACGACCAGTTGACCAGGCATCATGGCACCCACTGACCACCAGGGGCAGGCACTCAATGAAGGAGCTGCCTCCTGGTGGTCTGTGCACTCCCACAGTAGGAGCCCGCTGAGTTGACTGACTGGTTCCAGATGCAGGGCTTATGGCTTATGAGTGCTGCTTTGGCAGTGTAAGCCTCTCCCAATTGGGATTGACTGGGTGCGAGCCTGTGGCAGGAATAGTGGGCCTGGATGAGTGAAAGCAGCGGGCAGGAGCCACAGGTGGCATTGGACTGCTGGTTTCTCACACTGAGGGACCTCACTGGTGCATGAATCTGTACACTGGGCCTCTAGTAATTTATATAAGTGACCTGTAAAGAGAAGATTATCAGGATTAAACAAATAAAGCATCTTCTTATCTCAAGAAGTCACCTTTCAAATTGAAGATATAATATTCATCAAAGTTTAGAATAAGTTTACCTTAATTGATATACTGAACCAGCCAGATAAACAGCTGAAAGAATTCAATTATAGTTTCTTTGTCTATGTTCCATGTATCATGAATATAATAACCACATAGGAGATTCTCCCTCTATTCACAATGCCTGTGTCAATGGAGGTTTTCACATTCCCATCAACACCTAGTATTCTTCAAGGTGGATATGCATACCAAGGGAAGGCAGGGGAGGGTTGGGAAGGGGTAAGAGATCAACCAAAGGACTTGTATGCATGCAAATAAGCATAACCAATGGACACAGACACTAGGGTGGGTGAGGGCATGTGCCAGGGGGTAAGGGAATCTGGGAGGAGGTCAATGGGGGGAAAAGGAGACAAATGTACTATTATTTGTAATACTTTCAACAATAAAAAATTAAAATAAAATAAAACTAAAAAATTTAGTAATTTAAAAGTTTAAAATAATTGTATTTCTTATCAATCTAAAAATGGAAAATAATGCTATTTTTATTATACATTTCTTAAAATATTAACTTTTAATGCAAAAATAACATCCATTTTTTTTAGTTGGAAAATAAATAGATGGATATTCATATTATTAATTAGAGAGTTAGTTCTTTAGATGTACATTAATGCCAACAATAATAAAAGAGATTGGTAAAACAAGTATCCTCACATAAATGAATACCTATATCCTTATTCCTGGTTAGTTCTGGCTCTTAGAATGCAGCTTATCTAAGATTTTAAGCTAAAAGCCCAGGATTTTATAGACATCCCTCCTCGTTGGCTGAGTCTGAAATCCCATTTCCCTCAGGCACCATGTGGCCTAGGAACCTCTACTCAGCTCTCCAGGCTCCCAGTGGCTGTTCTTTGCTAGTCTGCTGAGGTCTTGTCCTGCTCATATACAGCTTTGATGGTGGTCTAGAACCCCAGGGTAGTTTTATGTCGACATTAACAGGTCTATTTCTGCAATTCTTACCTTTTAATACCCCATCCCTCAAATCTCAGCTTCATGGTAGCCCCTAACACTGATATATCTATATATCTATAAGTAGATATATAGATATATCTATATGTATATGAGAGAGTCCAGTTTTTATGTTCTATATCAGCTATTTCTGAATGGCTTTCTTTGAGCATGGCTTTATGATATTCTCTTAACACTGCTCACCATTTTTCATCATTCTCTTATTATATTATTCTGGTGTATTATCTTAATAAACCACACCACAATCTGAAATTACCTAAATTGTTTATTTGTGTTTTTGTTATTGTTGTTTCCTTATTCATGATGTGTCTTCCCTACTGGAATATAAGTTCCTAAACTATATCTACATGGCTTTTGAGATCACATCTAGCATATTACAAAGTCTAACTCTAGCAGTAAATAGAGACCTGGCATGAAGAAGTCATAAAAGAAATACTTACTTGTTGAATGAATGTTCATTTTTATTATTATTAAATTATTATCTTTGTACATATACCATGCCCCCCCCCTTCCCATACATGCCCTCCCTCCCCAGAGTTTTGTGTCCATTGGTTGTACTTATATGCATGCATACAAATCCTTCGGTTTATCTACCCCAGATCTCCCTACCCTCCCTGCTGTAATTTGACAGTCTGCTTGTTGCTTTACTGTCTCTGTATCTATCTTTTGGTTCTTCAGTTTATAATGTTCTTTATCATCCATAAATGAGTAAGGTCATGTGGTGTTTCTCTTTCATTGACTGGCTTATTTCACTCAGCATGATGTTCTCCAATTCCATCCAGGTTGCTGCAAATGATGAGAATTTCTTCTTTTTTATGGCAGCATAATATTCCATTGTGTAGATGTACTATAGTTTTTGGATCCAATCATCTGCTGACGGGCATCTAGGCTGTTTCCAAATCCTAGCTATTGTAAATTGTGCTGCTATGAACATAGGGGTGTATATATCCTTTCTGATTGGTGTTTCTAGCTTCTTGGGATATAATCCTAGGAGTGGGATTACTGGGTCAAATGGGAGTTCCATTTTCAGTTTTTTGAGGAAGCTCCATACTGTTCTCCACAGTGGCTGAACCAGTCAGTCTATATTCCCACCACCAGTGCACGAGAGTTCCTTTTTCTCCACAATCTCCCCAACACTTGTCGTTTGTTGATTTGTTGATGTTGGCCATTCTGACAGGTGTGAGATGGTACCTCATTGTTGTTTTGATTTGCATCTCTCGGATAATTAGTGACTTTGAGCATGTTTTCATGTGCCTCTTGGCCTTCTTTCTGTCTTCTTTTGAGAAGATTCTATTTTGATCCATTGCCCATTTTTTAATTTGATCATTTATCTTCCTTTTATTAAGTTGTATGAACTGTCTGTAGATGTTGGAGATTAAACCTTTATCAGTGGTAACATTTGCAAATATGTTCTCCCATACAGTGGGCTTTCTTGTTGTTTTGTTGATGGTTTCTTTTGCTGTAAAAAAGCTTTTTATTTTGATGTAGTCCCATTTGTTATTTTCTCTTTAGCTTCCATTGCCCTAGGGGCAGTATCAGTGAAGAAGTTCTTTTGGCATATGTCTGAGATTTTGCTGCCTGTGGATGCCTCTAGTATTTTTATGGTTTCCCATGTTATGTTTAAGTCCTGTATCCATTTTGAGTTTATTTTTGTGTATGGTGTAAGTTGGTGATCTAGTTTCATTCTTTTGCATGTATCTGTCCAATTTTCCCAAGACCATTTATTGAAGAGACTGTCTTGACTCCATTGTATATTTGTGCCTCCTTTGTCAAATATTAACTGAGCATAGTGATTTGGGTTAATATCTGGGTTCTCGATTCTATTTCATTGATCTATATGTCTGTTCTTGTGCCAGTACCAGGCTGTTTTCAGAACAGTGGCTTTGAAATACAGCTTGAAATATAGTATTGAGATCCATCCTACTTTACTCTTCTTTCTGAGGATTGCTGTGGCTATTCGGGGTCTTTTATTGTTCCAAATGAACTTTTGGAGAGTTCTTTCTAGGTCAGTGAAGTATGCCATTGGTATTTTAATGGGGAGTGCATTGAACCTATAAATTGCTTTGGGAAGTATGGACATTTTAATGATGTTGATTCTACCAATCCATGAACATGGTATGTTCTCCCACCTGTTTACATCTTCCTCTATCTCTTTTTTCAGTGTCGTGTAGTTTTCTGGTAAAGGTCTTTTACCTCCTTAGTTAAATTTATTCCTAGGTATCTTAATTTTTTTGGAGTGATGGTAAATGGGATTGCCTTTTTAGTCTCTGTTTCTGCAAGTTCACTATTGGTTTATAGAAATGCCATAGATTTCTTGGCATTAATTTTGTATCCTGATACATTGCCAAATTCATTTTAAGTTTATTAGTTTTTTTATGGAGGTTTTTTTTTTTTAATATATATACAATATCATGTCATCTGCAAATCAGGATAACTTTACTTCTTCTTTTTCAATTTGGATGCCTTTTATTTCCTCTTCTTGTCTAATTGCAATGGCTAATACTTCCAGTACTATGTCAAACAGGAGTGGCAAGAGTGAGTGGGCATCCCTGTCTTGTTCCTGTTCTTAGAGGGAATGGTTTTAGTTTTTGCCCATTGAGTATGATGTTGGCTGTGGGTTTGTCATGTATAGCTTTTATTATGTTGAGGTATCATCCTTGTACTCTCACCTTGTTGAGAGTTTTTATCAGGAAAGGTTGTTGGATTTTATCAAATGCTTTTTCTTCATCAATTATGACTATATGATTTTTATCTTTCAATTTGTTTATGTGATGTATCACGTTTATTGATTTGCAGATCTTGTATCATCCTTGCATTCCAGGAATAAATCCTACTTGGTCGCGGTGTATGTTCTTTGTGATGTTCTGCTGGTGCCAATTTGCTAGAATTTTGTTGAGGATTTTGGCATCTAAGTTCTGGTCTAGTATTCATTTAGGATTGATATTTCTTTGCTGATTTTTTTGTTTAGATGATTTGCCAAAGAGTGACAGTGGGGTATTAAAATCTCCTTCTATGATTGTGTTGCTATGAATCTCTCCCTTAATGCCCTCTAGCAGGGTTTTGTTTGTTTGTTTGTTTGTTTGTTTTTTATGTTTTGGGTGCTCCTGTATTGGGCGCATATATATTTACCAGGGTTATTTCTTCTTGTTGGATTGCTCTCTTTAGTATTATGAAGTGGCCTTCATTATTTTTTGTTATGTCCTTCACTTTGAGGTCTAATTTGTCAGATATAAGTATTGCTACCCCAGCTTTTTTTTTCATTTCCATTCGCATGGAAAATCTTTTTCCATCCCTTAACCCTCAGTCTGTGTGCGTCTTTTTTTCTGAAATGGGTTTCTTGTAGACAACAGATATATGGGTCTTGTTTTATTATCCAATCTGTTACCCTATGTCTTTTGATTGGAGCATTTAATCCATTTAGATTTACAGTTATTATTGATAGGTATTTATTTGATGCCATTTTTACTCTATACCCGTGTTCCTTCTTCACTTCCTATTTCTTTATTTTTACAGTAGACCCTTTAGGATTTCATTGCTGGTTTGGTGGAGATAAATTCCTTCAGTCTTTTTTTGTCTGTGAAGATCCTGATTTCACCTTCAATTTTGATTGATAGCCTTGCTGGCTACAGTATTCTTGGATTCAGACCCTTCCTTTGTATGACTCTGTATATTTCATCCCATTCCCTTCTGGCCTGATGAGTTTCTGTGGAGAAATCAGTTGCTAATCTGATGGGGGTTCTTTAAATGTAACTTTCTGTCTCTCTCTGGTTACTTTTAAGATTCTTATTTTGTCGTTGGTGTTTGCCAGTTTCATTATAATGTGCCTTGGCTTCGGTTTTCTGGGGTTCATTTTGCTTGGGACTCTGTGAGCATCTTGGATTTGTGTGGGTTTTTTCTTCTCTATCTCAGGAAAATTTTCTGTCATTATTTCTTGAAATACGTTTTCCATGTCTTCCTCAGTTTCCTTTCCTTCTGGAACCCATTTTATTCTAATATTGTTTTGTTTTTTATTGTCCCAAAGTTCCGTTAGGCTCTCCTCCTGCTTTTTAATTTTTTTTTCTATAAGCTGCTCTAATTGGGTATTTTTTCCATCTTGTGTTCTAGCTCACTGATGCGGTCCTCTGCTCCTTTTAGTCTGCTCTTGATGCTTTCTATTGAGTTCTTCATAGTAGCGATGTCATTTTTCATTTCTTCTTGTTTCATCTTCATTTCCTCTTGGTTCTTCTTCATTTCCTCTTGGGTCTTACTCATATTGTCAAATTTGTCTTCCATTCTTTTTTGCCATCATATGATCATTACTCTGAATTCTTGCTCTGGTAAGGTGCTTGCCTCTTACTCGTTTACTTCCTTTTCTGGTGATGCCTGCTTTTCTTGCATTTGTGGGCTGTTTCTTTGTCTCCTCATGGTCTCTCTTTTCAGGATGTCTGGTTATGTAGATCTATCTCTTCTGCATTGATTTAAAGGCTCAAAATACAACACAACCAGGTACAACACACAAGTCACTGAACAGAAATGTACTTGCGATATTAATAACCTCAAATAAAGGTGACCATTAGGGAAAGGCAAATTAGGGGATAGGAAAGAAAGAGAAAGAGCAAAAAGAGAAGAGAAAGGGAGCAAAAGAAAAAGATACTGGGGAAAAATATATATATATATATATATATATATATTTTATATATATATATATATATATATATATATATATATATATATAGAGTGTTGAAATGAAATTGGGAAACAGGGAGAAGAAAGAGAGAGAAAGAGAGAGAGAGAGAGAGAGAGAGAGAGAGAGAGAGAGAGGAGAAAGAAACTTAGAGACATAGAGATAAATGGGGAATAAATTATATATATGGGGAGAGAATTTCAATAGAACAACCACTAACCCCAGCAAATGCTGGCAGCAGTACTTGGAGAATAATACAATCTACAACACCCCCTAATTTCCAGCAAAGGAAGGGAAAACAGAAGTAAAACAAAAACAAAAACCAATCAAATAAGAAAATAACAATCAAAAGCAACAACAAAAGAATAAGCAAAATACTCTCACTAAAAAGCATAAAAATACAATATAATCAACATTCCCCCAAACAACATCATTAGGACAGTGAGGAAACAATTTTATTTATTTATTTATTTATTTATTTATTTATTTATTTGCTAGTTAATACAGCTCAGAGAGAGGTGTGTATGCACTTGGCACAGGGGATTGAAAATTAGATATATAAGTAGGGTAGAAATTTTAGCAGGGGGGGAGACAGAAAGAGTAAGAAAAATCTAAAGCAGGAAAGGATTAAGATAAACAGGATAGCAAAAGGGGGAAGGTTAGAAAGAGAGTGATGGTGTAAAGGTCCTGTTGAGATAGGGTTAAACAATGTTAAAGGAGAAATGAAAATAAAATGAAGAACACTAATTCCAATGTAAAATAAAGAGAAAATAAAATAGCACTTAAAAAAATTAAAACAGCAGTAGTAATAATGCTCATTGAACCTAAAAATGTAACAATTAAAAAGTTAATAATCAAGTGAGGAAAAAAGGAAAAAATTTGTTTCTTAGATAAAAGATGCAAAAAAAAAAAGAAAATAAAATAAAAAATAAAAGATTTAGCAAAAAACAGTGTGCAGTTGTGAAGGCCATTCACTTCTTCTGTTATTCTGTTTGGCACGCCTGTTTCAAACAGTATTGTAGTTCCCTGCATTCTGTGTTGTAAACTAGTCCTTGATTTTAAGATGGCAATTCCTTAGTTTCTTGGTTTTTGATCAAATAAAAGTAGTAATAAACACAGTCAGTTTGTACTCCAGCCCCTAGGTGGCAGTGTTTCTGGATTGATGTCCCTGTCGTTTTGGCAGCTCTATGGCACTCAATATCGTTTTTTGTTTTGTTTGTTTGTTGTTGTTTTTTTGCCTCGGAGCTCAATCCTGGATGATTTCTCCCAGCTCTGCTTCTCATCTTCCAGAAAAGCAGTTTCCCCCTGCTGTCTCTTAGGGCCAGCCAATCTGGGTGATTTCTCCTTTGTAATCAAAAGCAAAGGTTTGCAGGGGAAGCAGCCTAGGTGCACAATGGGTCGGTCTGTGCACACTTACAAACAGACTGCTTTCCAACTCCTTTGTTCTCCCTCCGTGTTGGATCAGAATGGGTTGCTCCCTAGAGAACCCCACTATTAGCAACTTTGGGGACCCCCATCCACTCTCTTAAATCACACCAGACCCAACAGCTGGGGGCTTTTGTGGACATAGATTTCCGCGGTCCCAGTGCACACTTTTGCCTATGCTGCCACAGCGGCAGCAGCAGCTGCTTTCGCTGTTGGGACACAGACACCCCACGGTTTCCCCGGCAAAATCCAACCTTTCTGTGGAATCTGCGTGTTCGCACCAGCTGGGGCCCCCACGGTTGTGGTTTTTTCAGGTTTTTTTCGGTAAGATCCCCAGTTGCAGCACTGATGTTGTTGTGAGAGGCAGCACATACAAGTGTTTACCTTGCTACCATCTTCCAGGAAGTCGAATGTTCATTATTTTATTTTGATTACCAAAGTACTATCTAAAATTGCATAGAATAAATGTAATAAAATTGGATAAATGGCTAACTTTAAGATTTGTCATATTCATGTATTAAAGACAAAGCTAAAAAGTAATTTCATCTCTTTCCCAATCCATATTAAAGCATAACATTTTATATGAGGGGTTAAATCTTCTGGAAATAGATGTTTATTCTTTTAAAAATGGATTACAGGTTATTTTCTTGTAGAGCTAGTCTGTAACTTGTTTACAATATGAAGTATCTCTTTAACTTCAGAACTAATAATTTATATTTTAGTTTTTCTTACTCCCTTAGGATTTTAAGGGACATGAAAGTCACTTTGTAAAGACCATTTGGAAATCCACTATCATTATTCCCCCCTGTGCTGTGTTTGTTGTTTCTCTGCACATGTGTAAAGATTTGTAGATGAAAACGTATATAGAGAATTTGGCTAAAAACAAACCTCACTGGCAGGCAAAGGGAAATAATAAATCAATGATATTAAAATTTTCTTACAATGAATTTCTTATGTTGGAAAGATAAGAGCCAGAAACTTTTCATTGAGAGAATACTCCTAGATCTGCATTCAACTAGAAAATTTAATAGGGAACATGCATATTTTGGTAATGGCAATTGTCAATAATAATAATAAAAATGGCACATATTGGTTTGTTCTGTTCTTTTTCTGGTAGAAAAAGTTCCTGGAACAGAGTCCCTAAAAATAGATTACTTGGAATTACTAACAAAAGTTGGATTAGATAAATGCAAATGAATGAAAAGAACAATTCATTAAACTAAAGGGGTTGGGCATGGATACTGAATGAAGGACAAGTTATTGGGATATCATGAAGTGATTATAAATTATAAATCATGAAATGAAATGGATCATTTTTAATGGCACTAAAAAAATTAGAACAGAAAAAATGGCTTAGAATCTTGAACTTCCAACTCAAGAAAAAGGTAGAGGGGGAAAAATGCCTTATAGTGATCTTAAAAGAAAGAGCAGACATGAGTGACAGAGATTAAAAAGACCTGATATTAATTTTTCTTTTAACAGTCTGATAAATTAGGTCATTGGTTGGGAAGAATGGGACACTGAAAGTTATGCTGGGGATATGTGGAAATAAACAGATAGAATTGAAGCATTTTAGCCTTTTACTCTATCTGAAAACTATTTGCTAGTGGAAGCATCACTTCCTTATTCCTCCTGGATTCCTTATATAAAACACTGGGACACTTCACTTGTAAGAAAAGTTGCCCCCTGTTCTATCCCTTAGCATTCTAAGAATCCTCATCCAATCATATTTCCCCTAAAATGTGAGTTTCTGTAGCTCCTTGAGAATAGTATTAAGAGCCATAATGTTTGGCATAAAAAATCATATAATAGTCATTTTCCAAAAGCCCAAAAATGCAAACATGAAGACAGTAACATTCTGATTGCTATACAGTTATTTTTCTTCCTTTAAAAATATTTTGGTGTTTGTCAAATAGAAAAATGTATGATAGTGATCATAATCTCAACTCTGAACCCAGAAATATATCCTATGTTCTTTTGACGTCAGTGCGTTCATTTGAGTTTAAAATTTAACTTCTTTTGAATGACTGTGAATAATGTAATCTGAGGCAAATTTCCAGCAGGAGCAGAAGGCAGCAGGCACTTGCTGCTCCCTATGATTTGCATTTGGGGATTCCCTTGGTTTGTTTTCTGGGCTGTTTCAACCACACACTGTGAGCACACAGAATAGAATTTCCTTAGGAAATGCATATGAGGTATTTCATACATTACAAATAAGATGAAGAGACCAAATTTGTGAATATAAATTATAGTAGATGATTTTGTACAAGGAATTTTTATGTTGATTAAATTTATTTTTGAAATACCTAACTATAATGTCAGTTCTTAGTTTTTCTGATGTGTACAAGAAATAGAATTTTTTGACCATAAGTAAACAAGAAGGAATACATTAAAATAAGAAATATACACTATCATAAATTCTTTTGAAAAGCTGATACAGTATGTATTTATTTCATTTACTTATTTTAAAAACATGTTTTTTTTATTGATTTTAAAGAGAAAGGAAGGGAGATGGAAAGAAAAGAGAAACATGGATGAGAGAGAGAAGCATCAATCAGTTACCTCTTACACAACCCCTAGTGGGGATCAAGGCCATAATCTGGGGATATGCCCTGACCTGGAATAATTAATACCAGCAACCTGTTGGTGCATGGGATGATGCTCAACCAACCGAGCCACACTGGCCAGGGCATATGTGTTTACGAATTCATATTTTCTTCATTTAACAAAACATGTATTGAGCCCTTTCAGTTTGTTTGGGGGATATTTAAAAATGAATAACATGTAGGCTCAATCCTCAAGGACTTCTATGCTAGTAAAAAAATATAAGATGTGTGCATGTCAGTAGAAAATGGGTAGAAGTGCGAGGTGCTAGAAAAGAAGTACAAAAACTACTTATCCTATTTTAAAACTTGAATTAACACTTTACCCATTGTTGAAGGAGCCAGCTAGTACTTCTTAGATGAGAAGAAAATGAATTTCAAGAAGATAGGCATATACATTTAACTATGTAAAATAAAAACTTTTATAAATCAAATATCAAAGAAACAGAAAGCAAATAAAAAACTTGGAAACTATTTACAGTGTCTCTTAAAAGGATTTATAACAATAATACCTAAAGATCTTTTATAATTTCTAAGCAAACACTTAAAACCACTTAACATTAAAAATTGGAAAATATATGGTAGTGATCATAATCTCAACTCTGATATTCACTGATGAATTTTAGTCTACAAACTAAATTAACTATTTAATTAATACAACAGAAGAATATAGTTGTGTTTTTGTTTTGTTTTTTTTGCTTATAAAATCAATAAACATTTTTCATAAAAGGTTGCACTCAATGTTGACCAAGATGGGATGAGTACCTATGAATGAATATAAATTTATATAACATTTGAAAAAATATTTCCAGCAGAAACTGGTTTGGTGCAGTGGATAGAGCATCAGCCTGCAGATTGAAAGGTCCCTGGTTCGACTCTGGTGAGGAGCATGTACCTTGGTTGTGGACATATCCCCAGTGGGGGGTGCGCAGGAGGCAGCTGATCAATGTTTCTCTCTCATTGATGTTTCTAATTCTTTTTCTCTCTCCCTTCCTCTCTGTAAAAAATCAATAAAATATATTATAAGATAAAATAAAAAAAATATTTCCAATGCCCAATGAGAGTATAAATTTCTCATATCCAGCAATTAAGCTTTTCCCACATATTCTAAGGAATCAATCACGAATATGGTCAGATTTATACACAAACATGTTTAATGCAGAAGTGTTTATAATAAGGACTGACTAGAGAAAATGTTCAATAACAGATGAAATAGTTCATCAATGCATTGAAAAGTTGAGTAGTAGTCATTCATAACGCATGAGTGTACACTTGTGTTTGCATTTATACACATAGATTGCAAGGAGTAAACCATACATAGTTGATACAGCCTCATTTCAGCATCATGAGGCCTAGAATATGTTTACAGATTCTTCTTCTACTACCCAGGTTAGTGTTGTTGTTTTTTTACCCTCAAACAAGGACCTTGGCTAATTGGAATTATTAGTTGGGTGACTCAGATTTCATTTCCAAAGGATCTGAATCCTCATGTGGCAAAATTACATTTTGGGGAAAGGATGTTATAATTTTTCATTAACTTTTACTCTTGGACATGGAAGTACTAAGAGGTACTCCAGAGAAAACCCTGGCTTCTATATATATAGTTCTCTTACCCAGTTTTCTTGGTTAGTAGGGTCAATCATTCTAGCTAGTCATGTATTCCCCCTCTTTATGGGTTCAGTTGCAAGTGGTGTCCAAATGAGCAGGTAGCGGCCATACTTTCAATTGGACAACTTCTTGCTGTTCATGAAGGGAACACTGCCCTGCTGGAAGAATGGACACCCAAAACAGAAGAGTTTAAAATCCCACAGAGAGGAACTGAAACTCTGTGAAAGGTTTTTAGGTTAAGGGTGAGAGGAGCTACTCCCATCCCTTGATTGCTGGACCCATTTATTCCAGCAATGGGAGAGATAGCATTGTTCTAATTAGGGTAGTTTTTAAAGAATAAATCACTCTATTTGGAGTATGTGGTCACATCTCTGCTCACAACACTCGTGCCACCTGAAGTTCCTACGTATGGAGAGGTGGCCATCTCTGTGCAGAGCAATATGAAGGGTTTTGATAGGAAAGAGGAAATACATTTCTTAGGAATACACAAATAGGGAGAAGCTTTCATTTTCACCAAAGTGATTTTTTTATATTCTTCTCAGTATAGATATAGAAACCTCTTTCTAGGTTACTGTTCTATTTTCACCTAATTTCTTCTCTCTTCCAAATATTAAACATACTCTTTTTCTAATAGGTGGACTACCATTCAGAGTTGCTGGAATGGGTCTAATGTCAACAGACCAGGCCATTTTTGTGTCATAGATGAGCATAATCTCTGGGACAAAGTACCACTTTTCCCTTTGACTCCTTCTTCCTGCTTGCAAAATGATATTATATCTAAGATGAAAATCCTACTTCTGTTTCCACTCTACAGGTAAGTATACCTGATTTGGTACCTCGGATTTTCTCTTATGGGTGAACTCAATTTTAAACCTAGTTATAATATAACATAGCAATTGTCAGGCCTTTACCCAAATTTTTGGATCCAATACTTCATTCCTCGCTAGCTGGAATAATGCCATAAATGAAAAGGTCTCTGTCCCTAAATCTGTTTATAACTCACTTAACTTCCAGCAGTGATCATAACCTGGAGTACCACTCTGCTGTCTGTATTAGCTAAATATGCCTCTCCGAGATCAGAGTTTGCCTTAACTGTATTTGAGCTTAGCTCCTCAACAAGACTCTTTACATGAGAAATGTACCTTCTGCAACACAACTTGTTTCACTGGTCTTAGGTTTCTTACCAAATAAAAGAAAACCACAATTAACCAAAGAAATAGCTAATGTACAAGTTATTTGTCTCCTAGTGCTGCTTGTTACAATAAATAGTCCTTCTTGTTTCAAAATTAAAGAATCCCAGTTGCTGTCATATGCCTTCCCAAGTCTTAAGTTCCAGCACTTGAATTTGCTCAACTATTTTAAGGTCCCCTTTGCCCAAGTATAGTTATGCCCTATGACCTCACATTCTGTCTCTTTGCAGCACAAGCTATGAAATTATACTTTCTAGCTGGTTTCCCCCTATCATTTGTGAAATATAATATGGAGCTGCTAAAACTAATTATCTGTTAGGTGATGTCTCACTGCCTACCCAAAAAGTGCAAAAAGATTAGCATGTTTAAATTAAACTAGATCTTCTCATAGAAGATTAATTATTTGGCTTGCCAACAAGAAGTTATCACATTATTAATGTAATGAAGAAAGAAAATTGCTTCTATAAAAAAGAATAATAATGAATGATACTTTGCCAAAATATCTGAATATAGTAGAGGTGAGTGATGACAACATTCATAGTTGTTATCCAGATATAATTGTTTAGAAAAGTTGGTCTCAATTATTACTCCATTATCCAGCTATTATTTTTAATAATTCTGGAAATAATTCATATTCAGATATCATTGGTATATATAAATTATGTCAGAAAACTAAGTCTACTTTGAGAGTACTCCAGACACTTGTCATCCCTGTCATTAGAATACTGTATAGGCTGTCAGTTGTCATGACCCCAAAGGTAAGGTGCTTGTAACCTTTCCAAGAGCTTAAATATTCTTCTTGAGTTCATTCTTGTAGTCATATTCAGAGATATGAAAAGATATAAGATGAATCATGACCAATTCTTCTATAGAAAATGCTGTGAAACTGAAAGCCATGAAAACAAATGTGTCCGTAACACAGATGCGAGCAAAAGGAGACAGTGCATCACCACTGTAATGGATAAAGAGATAGGGGGACAAATTGCTTTTCTGTCACACAAACACAATTAACAAAGTCACTGTTTTCTTTTAGTTAAAATTCACTTACTTTTTCACTTAAATTATGATTGATTACTGAATTTTTATTGCAAATATTTTAGGAAAGTATAAAAATAAAATTAAAATGTCCTTTATTTTTCACATCTTTGAGTATGTTTTCTTTCTTCTGTTTTGTAATGTATTATCAATAATTATTTTACTTTAGGAAGTAGTTATATGAACCTTATTTATTCTAAAATTGTATTTGATATTTACTTGTAAACACTTTTATTAGGTTATAAAACTTTTTGAAAAACATCAGATTGACTACTTGATATTTCAACAAATTGTTGCTTACTTCTTGACTATTGAACACTTAGGTTTTCTCCAAATACTTTATACTAGAGGCCCAATACAGGAAATTTGTGGACGCGGGCGTGAGGGGGGTCCCTCAGTCCGGCCTATGCCCTTTTGCAGTCTGGAAGCCCTTGGGTGATGCCCATCAAACTGGCAGTTGAATATCCTTAGTGGTGCTATGGAGAGGCAGGAGAGGCTCCCACCATTGCGCTCACCAGCTGTGAGCCTGGCTTCTGGCTGAATGACACTCCCCCCTGTAGGAGTGCACTGACCACCAGGGGGCAGCTCCTGACTTGAGTGTCTTCCCCCTGGTGGTCAGTGTGCATCATAGTGACTGGTCATTCTGCCATTTGGTCGATTTTCATATTAGCCTTTTATGATATAGGATTACTTATTATTTTGCTTTGTGTATATTTATACATGTTTCTTTCTATCCATATTCAGGGATATATGCCCAGAAATACAATTTTTAGATATTAAAATATTATGGCTCTTGATAAATAGGAGTTACAAGGCCAAGATGTAGAGCAGATATGAACCTAGTAATCTGAATGCTATACTTGGGGTGTACATTTACTATGGATATTTACTAAATATTAGAAAGATAATTGAGAGCTAGAGGAGTAGAATAGTTTCCATAACCTCTCAGAGATAAGGAAAGACAAAAGACAAGATTGAGAAATAGTATCTAAAATAAAAGGACAAAATATATTTAACTAAAAAATATAAAAATTCTAAAAATAAAAAATAAAATAGAAATTAAAACATAAAGTAAACTTAATAGTATATTAGATGCAGATGAAGAGATGACACATGAGGAGAAAACTAAATTTAAAAAAATTCTACTAAACTGTAATAAAAAAACAAAAACAGTGCTAGGAAAAATAAAGATAAGAAAATATCCAGTATGAAATATGGAGAGACAGATGGATGTGAAACACAGAAGACAATATAAGTCTTATTGGTTCAATCTATGTAAGAGGATCTCTGCCATACAAGAGCTGAGCACTAAACTTACAAAGACTTCAGTGAGTGCATAAGACAAAGAATGAAGACATCAAAATATTCACACAGGAAAATCACTATCCAAACCAACTCTGCAATCATCACTGCCACTAGTAAACCACTATGACCAATAAAAGCTGGGTAAAAGGGGATTGTAATTTCCAGAGCGTTTACATTTTATTATACAAAATATATAGTTTCAACCAATAAAGAATGAGGTATTAAAAGAAATAGGAAAGTGTAGCTAATAAATGGGGGGGAAAATGCCATCAAAAGAAACTTTCCCTGAAGAAGCTTAGACATTGGACTTACTAGAAATGTATCTGTCTGCCATAAGCATCTATAGATGCAAGTGGGGGGCCTTTTTAAAATTAAATTCAAAATATCGTGGCAGTTAATTAAATCACTGATTATAAATATACCCAGAGATGTAAATAAAACCACATCTAAAGAATTACAGTAGCCCAGTAGTTGAGTGTTGACCTATGAATCAGTTGGCTTTCCCGTAGGCTCTGCCAATAGGGTCACTAAAGGGCAACCACACGATTGGAGAAGGATGGGACTTGCTACTTCCTGTTGTGTCAGTGTCAACACATTAATGATTCTTCACCTTGGCAGGGACAGTTTATTCCAATAGTGGCAGTTGAGTTCGGGTTGCCGTTTTTTGTCACCTGTCAGAACCCGGCTTACAGTGCCCCCCATGAGAGGCAGAGCCACTTGGCTGAAGCTCCTTTCTTGGAGGTCTGTGTCCCACTCCATGGCATCCATCTCCTGAGGTGCCAGCTAATTACCAGACAGCATCTTTTCCTCAGCGGTACAGTCCTCGTTCCTCATCACCCCTTCATTCCTGCCCCTAGCTTTAGGGGTTATGGCTTCATCCTACAGTAACTATTGTACTTCTGTGATTCCTCGATATCTCTAATTACTATTATTAGTAATACAGTACATTTTCTGTTCTCTGATACCTGGTCGAGAATTTTTAATATTAAATTCTCTGTTAAAATATTTCCAAGTTTCTATCTCCAGATAAGACCCTGACTGATAAAGAAATCCATCCTTGCTCTTCTGGAAGTTTAATTCCCTAAAGCCTCTCTGGGAAAAGTGATTGGAGAACCCAAATACTTTATACTAGAGGGCAAGTTTCCTAAAGTCTGTATCAAGCATTCACTGCTCCTCCTTGCTTAGATTTTACATGCAAATCACTCCAAAGCCTATAATCATGGGTTCTCCAATCACTTTTCCCAGAGAGGCTTCTCATTTAATCACATCGTTGTCTCCTATTGTAAAAGTCAGAGCTCTTGTGCCATGCTTTACCTAGTTAGATAATTTCTCAATACCAAAATAAATTTGATTAACCAAACGCCCTTTCCCTGATTATAGTAGATGACAGAGAGCTGTAAGTTCCTGAAACCACTTCCACTGAAAGTAATGCTCATTCCTGTGGTTTATTTGGGCTCAGATAGCTATTATGGAAGATAAAAAAGATGCCTTTGTGGTTAAGGATCATTACTTATGTTTTCTTTTTCTTTTTTGTGTATTTCTGAAGGCAATCATAGGTTTTGAAAAACCTCAGAAAAATACTTAGTATGTACATTTTGAAAAGTAAGATTCTCTAATACTCTTGACAATATTAAAGCAAAATGCTGGCTTGTGTAACAGTACATTTTAGCGAGTTAATATTGGCTTCCATTATCTTCTAAGCATTGCCATCTTTTACTACCAATTTTGAAATGAAAAACAGTTTAGTATGTGGGTTTCAAATTGTTACATGTGCCTTTTGAAGATATTTACGTATTACATAATAATTTGGTCAAAGTTTGACAATTAGAGTTTAATATCCTCAAAATTTCATCTTTGAAGTGGTATCATATACCATAGGTGGAAAATTCCCTAAACTTTTTTATGATTGACACAAATTGTACAATATATAACTAATCCTAGATATTTTCAAAGGAAAGAGTAGGTATAACTCAGGCTCCAGTTAATTTTCAACTGATTGGTAGCAAAGTGGGATAATTTTATTCCAATTTAATATATACACCCAACTTGAAACTTAGATTTTTTTAAATTTTTAAATTTATTTATTTGAAATGGAACTTGATGTAATCATCCTGGGAGTGAAATTGCATAGGCTTTTGTGGTCAGTCTTTTTAATCTTCCCAGTTTTTGATGTTGAAAAGGCCCTGAAGAATTGCACTTTGTGGCTTGCCAGAAACATGATAAACATCTCTGGATTTTTAAATTTACCAATGGCTCATCATGTGTTCTATTTTTTTTTTTCTTTCCTGAAACAAGAAATGCTACCTGTTGGAGTTGATTATCTTATAAAATATAAGAAATATAGAAGCCTCTCTCTATACTTACCTTTTTAGAAGAAATACATGGAATTTAATGCCATTTATGATAATCTTAAATAGATTAAAATAGTCATAAATTGAAAATATATGCTTATAGAATATATTCTATGTGCTTACAAAAGCAGAAGGAATTTGACTTTTAGAAAATGTCTCAATCCAAGATAGTGAGACCCATGTCTATAAAATTCTGAAATATGCATTTTTAATTATTGTGCAGTAATTAACCAGAATTTCTATAAGTTTTTGTCTCATTTATCTAGTGATCTATATTTCAGAATAAAATACTAATTTGTAAAATTAACTTTATATACACTTGCATTATAAAAGTTACACAAATTATTGTGTGATATTCTGTGTATACATATAAGTACTTTCTTCAGGGAAATGTATTTGCCTAACTTTCCAGTATATAGATAGAACATAACTTCTTTTATCTCTGACTGGAAGCCCAATGCATAAAATTCATGCAAGAGTAGGCCTTCCTTCCCCTGGCTGCTGGCACCAGCTTCCCTGCAGCAACTGGGACCCAGGCTTCTCTCTAGCCACCAGCTGGCACCTAGGACTTTGGCAGTCCCAGCTTCCTCTGGAAGGTCGTTCGGAAGGACATCCAATCTAATTAGCATTTTATGCTTTTATTATTATAGATAATGGGATTTTTTTTTCTTTTTAAAAAATATATTTTATTGATGTTTTATAGAGAGGAAAGGAGAGGGATAGAGAGTTAGAAACATCATTGAGAGAGAATCATCGATCAGCTGCTCTTGCACACCTCCTACTGGGGATGTTCCCACAACCCAGTTACATGCTCTTGACCAGAATCAAACCCAAGACCTTTCAGTCCGCAGGCTGATGCTCTATCCACTGAGCCAAACTGGTTTTGGCAGAATTTTATTTTTTTTTAGTCTTTTTTCTATTAAAGTACTAATAAAAATTTTGCTATTTGTAAGGTTATCTCTAAAGATAAATTTCAGAATTGGAATTGCTAGGTCATTATTTTAAATTATATAGATTGCTATAGCATTCTATAAAATTATATACTAATGTCTTTATCTATACAAATTATATGACAGTCCATTAGTTTACTGAGTGTTTTTCAGTTACAAAGCTTTGGGGCTTAAATAAATTAGAAAATCTTTCCCCAAAACTCATTTACTTTTTAACTTTGCTAATGATGTTTTCACCATAAATTTTCCATTTTATTATTTTATGACCTTTAAACACCATTTTGTGCTTTAAAACACCATTTTTATTAAAAACTTTTAGTTTTAAATATCCCCCCCAAGACTCTTTCTGGAATTTTAATGATTTCTATTTTAAAAACTAGAGCTTAACACATTTGAAATTGATTTTGTATAAAACATAAATATTTCTTTTAAATGACTGGATGGTCATGTCTAAAGAGTGCATTTAAATAATGTATTTGTCTAATGGATTTGAAATTTCATTATTATTATATACTAGATCCCCCCTATCTGTAAGATTATTTTTTTTTGTCTTATTGATTTCCTTACTTATTTCTCTGCCAGTATTACATTGTTTGAATTAGAGTGCTTTGTAATGTAGCATTCAAAAAAGTATTTCATTGTTTTCAAGGTTGTCCTTCCTTATTATTTTTTATTTTCAAAATTAAATACTTCAAAGCTTATTTTTCCATAAAAATATTTTCCCCTTCTAATATTGAGTGGTTTGAATAATGCCAGAAATACATGATATTTGAAAGTTGAAAATTATTAGCTTTGAAGTCATCTAGGCCTGGTGCTATTATTGGGTGAAACTCTTCAGAATAGTTGTTTCTTTGTGTGTGTCTTAAAGTAAATTGGTAATTTATAACTTTCATAGACATATCCAATTCATCCAGAATTTCAAAAAGAAGTGCATAGAGTTGAGGCAAATGTTCTTATAATTTTTTTCATATTATTTGTTTGGATTAGTAACTCATTTTAAATTTATTTTATTATTTTTGTTATTGGACTTTATTCTCTCTTGATTTGCTAGTCCCTTTTTATTGAAAGCATTTCAGAGACTTGTTTTTGAGTTTAATTGTTAAACCAATTGTTTTCTAAACATTAATACAAAATATATTTTTCTACTCCACTTTTTCATGTTATCATTTTTTCTTGAGTTCTATTTATAATTCACTTTATTTTTAATTTTAGAAAATTTGAATCAATATTCCATGGCTTCTTGAAAAACTATATAGTTGCTATTGTCTAGTTGGTAAATTTGGTTGCAAGTATTACTTGAGTTTCTATATTTTTACTCATTTTTTACTTACTTTCTAAAGAACAATTATTCCAATTATAATTGTGAATTTTTATATTTTTTTAGTCAGTTCTATCTTTTTTCATGTTTAGGAATTTTTAAAATGCTGAAGTAGTGAATTTTACTTGGATTACTGGGATTTGACATATGTTACGGGTTGAATGATGGGTTTCCTCCTCCTCCAAATTCCTACATTGAAGTTCTAACCTTCCAGCATCGAAGAATGTGACCCTAATTAGAAATAAGATGATGTCATACTGGACTAGGATGTATCCCTAATTCAATATGACTCTTGCCCTTGTAAGAGGGGGGGATTTGGATATAGCACATATAGGAGGAACATCATGTGAACACGAATATAGCCATTTACAAGCCTAAGAAAGAGTTCTGCAACAGATTCTTTCCACAGAGCTCTCAGAAAGAACCAAGCTCCCTGGCATCTCCCTGATCTAGGACTTACAGATTCAAGAACTACGGTATACATTATTCATTTGCAAGCCAAAGTTTCTTGTGAGGAATTTTGATTGTTGGGGTTTCCCCACCCTTTTTACCCCTAAAAGCCAGAGTATTTGAATTCTAATTTTAAGAATTAGAACTTAAAATGTGGGATTTTAGCAATATAGAAAAGTTAATTAAAAAATTATTGGCTACCATAAATGTGACATATTAACTCTGTATCCATTGTCTTTTAGGTCTGCCTTAGCTGCATGTATATACTGAAAAGAGGAGATCAGTGTCCTTCTAAATGTGCCTGTGAATATGAATATGAATATATATATGAGCCTAAGTAACCTTTAAGACCAAACAACTAGAATGACCAGTCGACCAGTTGCTATGATGCACACTGACCACCAGGGGCAGACTCTGAATGCAGGAGTTTCCCCCTGGTGGTCAGTGTGTTCCCACAGCCAACCTTCTGTGGACCCTCCTCCTGGTCAGCCAACCTCTTGCAGACCCTATCTCTGGTTGGCCAACCCCCCATGGCACTCCCTTCCCAGCCAGCAGGCCAACCTCATATGGTCCCTCCCAGTTGATGGCAGCCCCCTGATAGGCTTTGATTGCCAGCCAGGCTGAGGGACCCCACCCATGTATGAATGCCTGCACTGGGCCTCTCGTATTTTCATAATCACCTAGGAGTTATTCTGTTTTACAATATTCTTTGAGGTGCTAAGTGATCAGTTTAAAGATCCATTGTGGATCTAAATATTTTTAGCTGATTTTCTTTTTAGTTCATGATTAATGTTCAAGAAATAAAGTTAAATTCATTGTTCCTAATCAATTCTAGGGAATTAGTTTTAACCAGCAATCCTTTGATCCAAGTTTTATTTCTTGGATTTTAAAATTTTTCTCTATTGAATCTCGTGAGAATATAGTTCAACTTTTGCAGCTGTATTTGAGGGTTGGCATCCAAATTAAAGAGTTGATGAATGGAAGCAACCTGGCACAGAGCATGGGGAGTGATTAAGAGATGGACTTGTTGGAATAGCTGGCAAAGCTTTGGAGCAGGAGATAAGGTAGAGCAAGCTAAAATGTGCATAAATCTAGGAATTTGAAGGGCTATATAGAACTATGAAAGAAAGCAAAACAAAACATACCATGTTGAGCTAAGAAATATGTGAATTTGCATGGAAAATCCAATGGGCCACAGAGAAATGTTTTGATCTAAAGATTTGCAAGTGAAACAGGTGCACACATGAATCTGTAAAGCAAAGAATAAATATGAATTATTACTTAATGTGTCTCTGTCTCTGCAGACAGGCTGGTGAAACCTTAAAGGATTGGGTGGCATAGTTAAGGATCAGTCATTGTTTTATTACTAATCAGGAGGGATGTGATGTGATATCTTGCATATGAACAGAGAGATCTCACAAATTCATTTTATTTTTGGACTATGATAGCTAAACCACAGACCCTTCAAACTTCCAAATCAATCTGCTTGTGTTCTATTAGGAGAAAATCTTTTAAAACTTTTGCTTGCGTAATTACTAATGACTATTTTAAGATTGTTATATTATTTTTTATTTATCTGTGGTCATAGCTAGTGACTATAAAAATTCACATTTATTATAACTTTGTTAACTAACTTATGAAGTAAAGAAGTATCTCTAGTTTAGGAATTCTACTTTGAGGATTACCTAATATCTAGGGCTTAGTTGTATCCATATGTGCTGTAGAGATGGTAGAATTATATCGATAGCATGAAGACCAATAGAAATCAACTTCTTAAATCTTATTCCATAATTTAACAAATTAAAAAAAGAAAAGAAAATAGAGGGCCCATTGGTAATAGCCACATAACTAGTGTAAGGCAAGACTAGGCTCACACCCAATTCAACTGACCTTCAATTACTTCCAATACACTCTGCTGCCAGGATATATATATATATTTATTAACAAAGATCAAGGATTCTGATTACACATAGAGTAACTATTGGTATTCCAGTGCAAAAGTATGGCTAAATTTGCTGATGCCGGACAGATTGCTTCATACTGTAAGTTAGAGTGGACATGTAACAATTGCCATTGTTGCTGTAGATACTGCCTGTCTGACTTCTGAATGTGCTATTTATTGTTTTAAAGTCTATCAAAATCATTTCTTTAAGTGGAAAAAACACACAAACACACCCTTTTCTGAATTGGTGCATCAGAGTAAAGCCATTTGGCTTTATGTTTTTCCATAAGACCCACAGAGGAGTGACTGAGCCTTTCTCTCGATACCCTCCCATGTCAGCCTTTACTTGGAATAAATATTGCTTAAGTATAATGCTCTTATTTAGTCCCTACACTTGTCCAATTTTGATGAACTGTTTTTTATTCAAAAGCATTACTTTGGGTATATAGAATGATTGGTTTTCATTACTACTTTTCATAAATCTTATCTCATCGCTTATGCGATATGATTTTCAATTATGCTGATGTAATTGCTGGAAAATTGGATGCAGAATGTTGAGGCAGAGCCAGTACAAACCCAGTGTTTGTTTCCAGACTTTTAGTGAAATATTTTTTATTTCAGGGAGGACTTTGAAAATCAGCAAGGTTATCTAGCTCCAATATTTCAGTGTGAAGTTTGCAAAGAAATTAATCACTTTAGTGATAGTTTTTGCCCATTTTATCCATACTGGACTCTGATTTCACAAAATGCAATATGGAAAAGCAAATGTAATTATGAAAAAATAAATAAAGGAGTAATTATTTGCCTGACAAACTCATTCTTAGTATCACAATGTGAGGTTCAACTATGACAGAGGGATTCTTTTATGTAAATATTTATGAAGCATTTATGAACTTATTTACAGGTTATGAATTATTTGATAGGCTGATTATTTGATTACTTATGAAATTATTGTAAACTTGGGAAAACTTAAAGTAAAACTTTAATGCTAAAATGATGAAAAATAATTTGAAACAAAAAAAGACTCTCTGAAATTTTAACATCAGTGGGAAAATAATATGGCCACTGGAAGTTATTTAATGGATCATAATATGTTCAGGGAGTATATTTAGAACAGTATCCCAAAAAAACCATAAACCTTGACAAGCTACTGAGGAATGAGATATAGTGGGGAAAAGCACAGGCAAAAGTACCCAAGAATTGGATAAATATAGATTAAAAAGAAGAAAAATTAAAAACAATATACTTCATTTACCGAGTACGGCCCTAAAAAGTACATGAATTAAGATTGGGGTACTGGATACACCAGTATAATCTGTTGTTTTGGAAATGCAGGATTCTGCTAATCTTTCAAGTGCCATCCCTATAATAGCAATCTTCTTTACACTTAAGTCCCTTGAGTTGTTTCTATATTTTCATGTTGCTCCGTAGGGAAAAGTATTACCTTCATATGCCTGTTTCTTCAATGTAGTGAAAAAAAAAGGATAAATTAGCTCTGAATATGGACAGAAAGCACCAATTTACATATAATAAGTGGTTTCATATCTACACAGCATAGTGATACATAATAAATGCTCACTTTATCATATTTTCAGAAAATATATTTACATTAATTAGGTAAAGTCTTAAAGTGAATAATTTATGAAAATGAATTTATTCAGTTTGACTGTCTACACTTACCTAGATACTTGCTTCTTTTAGAGTGGATGCCTCCATAGGGCAGTACAGAAAAAAAGGGTTGGTTAGCTGTAAACATGTGGATGGCAATTTTTTTGTAACTTATTTTGCCTATCTAGAAAACAAAGACAATATTACCTACTATTCACATGTTCCATATTTTATTTAAATAGTGCATTATGATACTGAACACATTTATTGTTGACACTCAATGATGACTGGTTACATCATTATAATATACTGGTGATAACATATATTACTATTAAATAGTGGTTCTCAACCTTATTATCTCCAAGGAGCCACCGAATTACTTTATCCTGGACTCCAAAACTTAGGATTTTGTAATTAAAAACTACTTTTATGATGTAACCAGAGGCCCAATGCACAAAATTTGTGTAAAAGTAGGCCTTCCTTCCCCTGGCTGCTGTCACCGGCTTCCCTCTGGCACCTGGGACCCAGGTTTTCCTCCCTCCGGCCACTGGCAGACACCCAGACCTGGACTTCCCTCGCAGCCCTGGCTTCATCTGGAAGGATGGAAGGGCATCCGGAAGGACATCCAGTCTAATAAGAATATTATGCTTTTATTATTATATATGTTTGATTAGTTTTTAATAATTAAAAATCAATGATGCTATAACTGTTATTCAGAGATTCCAATAAGCTCTAGTTAATCAGGTTATCTGTGACTTAACATTATCTTAGTAAAATCAAAGAAATTCAGTGCTATGTGGAGCCTCTACAGCTTTATAAAATTTACTTTTTAAAAGGAGGTACTATTTTCCTAACTCTCTTGAATTTTGGAATTAAAACCCCCCAAATCCTTTTGGTATCTTGAAGAATTTCTATTGGCCCAGAGACACCATACTGGGAACTAGTGAATAAGGTGAAATGCCTTTGGGTTACTGTAAGGATTTTTGAGAATACATAAGAATTCAGGAAACTCATCAGTATGTATTAAAACTACACAGGGGAAACTGTCAGGCTTCCAGAAGCCAATAACATATCAAAGAGACAAACTATCTGCTGCTAGGGTACAGGCTGACATGAATAAATTTCAGGCTGTGGGAAATATGAGCAGACCTAACAGTAAGAAGGGTGCTGAGCATACACAATGCATGACTGATTGCAGCAGCCGATTGGTGCCCCTCCTGATAGCCAAGGCAGCGGGTCCCAGGACATCAACATATGTCATAAATCTGACTTCTTTCAAGAACATAAAATGTCTGCTCGCATTCTTAGACTAAAAAGAGTAAATCTTTAAAAATCATTTGCATTTGAGTGAAAACCCTGAGGATCTCTCGAAGGTGTTTTTTAGAGAATGGCATGGAGAGGTAGACATTGTTTTGTGCTGTCAGTATCAGAGAAAAGAAGAGAAAATGGCCCAAAAGAGAAAAGAGATGAGCCTGTTTAGAGAGGTGATAAGACTAAAATTTCCAATAGTGGAGGGGTAGGAGAGCTTATTATGGAAATCCACAGCAGTCATCCATTTGCTTGGTCCAAATTCAATTTAGTTTAAATCCTTCTGTTACCAGCTTACATAGATAGTATCAGTACTATCTGTGTGTACTCAGGCAATTTACTTACCTTAGTTTTCTCAGCATAGACTTAATATTAAAATACACTTACAGGGTTGCCATGGGTACTGAATTAAGGGATTGTTATAACAGAGGCAAGAAGGATGCTTAATACATGACAATGATGATTATGAAGCTTATTTGCATATAATCAAATCAGCAAGTTGTAACCAGTCTCTTTCTACACATTGGAACAATGATCTAATATTTGACTTTTTATTCCTTTTTTTGACATATTTTATCTCCATCACTCCCAGATCACCTATTTCTTGTTCTGTAGAAAATATTGAAAAAGTTATCTCTTTTGGGGTGATTTTTCTGTTAGTCTGAGAGATGAATGGTCTATTTCCAGGATTGAGGATAGATAAATTTAGGTGAGCAAAATAAGGAAAATATGCAGTTTCAAATTCTGATCCCAGTAACATATTATCAATGCATGACTTGATTATTTCTCATAAGCATTTTTCAGAATTTCAGATACTTTTAAGCATCATTTAGGTGTTGGGATTTAATTGGTAGTATTTTATATTATCCTCATCTTTGTTCCTTTTCATTAGTGCAAATAATTAGGAATTTACTGTATACCACTTAAAAATGAAAGCTCAGTATTTCACATATTATTAAAAATACTTGCAAAATTGCAGCAATGCAACATTTCACCTATGACAGCTGTAAATTGCAAGTTACAGCAATATGTCAGGGGAAAAAACACACAGCAAACACTATTAGCAAATGGAATAAAAAGAACTTTCACATAATATAAATAGCTCTAGTGCTTTTATTATAAAAGATGGTTATTATTTTTCAAGAAAAGAAAAATCAGGTTTGGCATTGGTAATGAGAAGCTACTTAAATCAGCACAATAAAAAAATGAACCTGTTATTCTCTTCACTCTGAAGACTGTAGATTTCAAATCTGTATGAACAAAGAAAACTAGAGATTATAGTGTCTTGTAGAAAAATGTGTTAAACTCCATGGGTCTAAAATATTCTCTTTAAGAATATACCTTATAAAAACTTAGATAATTGACTATTTTTAAGAAGATAGATCATTGAGAGAAATAACTAATAGGGTTTTTCATAAGAACTCTAAGAAATTCATAAGAATTTCATAAGGAGATTTATAGCTTAAGAAACATATAGAGTGAAAAATAGTAGGAAAAAAAGAAAAATTAAATATACATTGAGTACATCATGTGATATTGGCAAAAGCAGGAAATATAAAAGTAAGTGAAAATTAGAATAATATAAAGATAAAATACTCGTATAAATTTTCCAATATATAATTTATAAAGCTCTTTTTTATACCTTTGAGAATGGATGTTATTTCCATCAATATCAATATACTAAGGGGAAAATATACTTATGGTGAAGAAAATGTACTTATGGTTAAATAACTTGTTATATAAAACCTGTCAGACATAAAAAAGGCATGAAAATAATCTTAATCAGAATTATCAAAAGCAAGCAAAATAGAAAACATACAAACTATAATTGTTATAAAATTTAGAGAAGCTAAATATCTAGGCAACATATCTTTATAACTCTATGACTGCCAACAAGTACATGCAGTCCTTGTTTGGTAGTTTGAGTAAATAATAGTAAGTGAAATCTTAACAAAACTTCTCATTCTGTTTGAAGAAAAAGCAAAAATGTGAAAAAGTCTTTATTATGGACAACATGCTATTATTGTTAAGCCACTTTTGCAAAACCATCAACTCAATAGAAATGAATCATTATGGGCAAACAGAAAATTTTTCCAAATGCCTTTCAGTTTAAACTGAAAAGTTGATTGTGATGAGCCTCACTAACAATTTAATTAATTGTACTTACCAGTAAGAAGGTAAGTGTAGTATAAAGAATTGTTTTAAGTAGCGTATAATATAAATGCCCATAACATTTAATGGACTGCCGTTGGATTTATCAGACTTTTTTACTAACTAATTTATGTCCTTAGAAAGGATATTCGTCTTTTAGCTCTCTGTTAAAGCCCTTTAATTCTAAAATTTAGTGATTGCATTCCAGTGCCTATTATGTGCAAGGCGAGTTAATTGCTTTGTAAATTTCCAGTCACATTTAGGGGAAAATGTCTGCTTATGTGTTTAGTCTGCAAAGTCTTACATATGACTAAAAATCCATTTCCTCTCTCTCTCTCTCTCCCTCCCTCTCTCTCTCTCTCTCTCTCTCTCTCTCTCTCTCTCTCTCTCTCTCTCTCTCTCTCTCTCTCTTTCTCTCTCTCTCTCTTCTCCCACCAGGGGATATATACATGGCATCAGGAGAAAAAAAAATCTTTATTTCTTGTTTAATATCAGTTTATACTATTTGAGGCTAGGGAGATGATTTAGTCTTTTGCCTCTGATCATTGCACAGCTACCCAGAAGCAATTATATATATCAAGCAATGGATATGTGCTTTTATTTTCAGTGATAAAATGTGGAATCTGAAAATCATTTTACTGGAGATACAAGGCATCTGGAAATATATTCAGCATGTTAGATCAAGATGGGTGCCTAAGCATGCCAACCCTTCCACCCCCACCCCTGTCCTAGCATATTCAAATAGCAAAAGGAGAGAATCTAATGATCGCCCAACACAACAGCAAGAGTCATTTAAGAATGCTGCTGACTTTTAAAACGTATCTAGCGACTCCATTAGACACCATATTGGGCTCTAAGGAGATGTTAATGTGACACAAACTGCATATGAAACTCTCTTCTCTGTAAAAGAAGGCATTCCCCCCCCCCCCCCAATCAAATGAAATAGCTTGATTTAGTCAAAAAGAGAAAAGAAAGCTCTCAGAAGCAGCCAAACATTTCTAGAATAGTTCTTTCAGGTCATACTGAGATGGAGATGGCAGAGCAAAGGAAGAGAGAGACCTTAGCACAATATGGTGATGGCCAGGAGCCAGGAAGCATGCTTGCCTTATTCATTATTGCTTTCCTAAACACACCAGATGGGGAGGCTTCATCAATGTCAAACCTGCTGTTATCATCAGAGAATTTCCTTATCAGTGGGTTTGGAACTGACACCTCAGCCCACTCCAAGTCAGGGAGGAGCAGATTCATCTATTTCAAGTTTCACTGGCATCACACATTAGAAAGGAGTGCTCCAATTAGGACCCTGTGGGGAGGTCAGAGGGTTCACATGGGTGGGGGTTGGGGCTCTATGTTCATCTGAGGGTCCTCTGTCTCCTTTGTGAACATTTGCTACAGGAAGACTTATCTGCAGACGTACACACACCACCTAAAGAGTATTTGCACATATGCACCAACATGGGTAGAAGTGTAGCAATAGATATCTTTTGGGGAAAACCATGACAAAAAAGGGTATGGTATTTGGGGTATTCAGGATTATATTCTATCTAGAGTAGAATTAAGTCATTAAATAGATGTGCATTTTTTAGGTGAAGTTTTCTGTAAAAATATTAAAAGACCATTCATTGTAACTTTATTCCTTATACCGGTTCATTCAGATGGGTTAATGTATTTATTAAGTACATGTACCTGTGCCAGGACTGCTTTAGTTGCTGAAGACACATGATTAAAAGACAGAAGCGATTCTGTCCTCATAGCCGAGAGCATACAAGTGCAGGATTCTTTGGAACTGGCCACAGGGAAACTTCAGATGTTCAAGAAACTTCCTAGAGAAATGAATTTCACTTTGATACCTTACAGCATTCAGTTGTGCTAGGGAAAGCATTCCAGAAAACCCCCAACAAACACACATACATACACACACACCCCCCAGTAAGTTTGAGGGTCTCAAAGTGACAATAATATTTTAATTTGTAAAATAGAAAAAAAGACTCTCATATTTGATATGTTGAATGGTAGAATTATGCTGCTTGAGGCCCTATGTGTATGTAGAGACCAGATTAAGGTTAAGATTAAGGTTTTAGAGACATTATTCCAAGAGTAATGCTAAATAACTAAAGATTTTCAAATGGTAGTGATATGATTTGTATCTCCAACAAAACTCTCTTGCTTGAACTCTAAAAGCTGGATTGAGCAGAGCAGGAATAGAGAGTGAGGGCACAGAAAGACTATTAATATTGCAATGGTCTAGAATAGAAATGGTGGTGGTTTGCAGTAGGCAGAGATAGTGTAAATGTAAAGAAGTGACAAATTCAGGAGATGTTTAGATGTTAGAATTGGATCCCCAGAATGTGCCATTAAGTCATTTTTAGCCTAACAGGTCAGGGAGACATATGAACAAGTAACTTAAAAATAGTGTGACATTTACAAGTTTGAACAATATAACCATACATGTATGTGTTGTTAACCTGCATAATATCTCTAATGACTACTGGCTATGAACTGAAAAAAGCTCAAAGTGAATTGCAAAAGCAGGAATCTAGGGTTTAGTCTCTGCTAAAGAAGGAAAAGAAGAATGAAATGAAAAATTGCATTTATTGAGATTCTATTAGATGACATCACTGTATTCAGTGTTCTCAAAACGATCTCAATTAAGTTTCATATTTATACAAAGGAAATCTTTTTATTCACATTGGCCAGCTGATAAAACAGATACACATAAGTTAGTAGTCTAAGTTATAGCTATTTGGTGGCAAAACTGGAATCAAAACCCATATCTGGCCTTAGCCAGCTTGGCTCAGTGGATAGAACCTTGGACTGTGGACCAAAAAATCCCGGGTTCAGTTCCAGTCAAGGGCACATAACTCTCTTGCAGGCTCTTCCCTGGGCTCCTTGTGCTGGAGGCAACCAATCGATGTGTTTCTCTCACATTGGTATTTCCTCTCTCTTCCACTCTCTAAAAATCAATTAAAAAAATCTTTGGGTAAGGATTAAAAAAACATACAAAAACTCACATCTGACTTCAAATATAAATTCTTTGCCCTACACCTCCTCATCTCAAAATCTCTTAAGGATGGTTGGAAAGAGCAACAGAGCTGAGGCAAGCTATACAACTGGATTTTCAAAAGTGTGGTATCCATTATACCAGTGCTAAGGAAATACACTTTCAATGAGAGAGGTATTTGTCTGTGTTTTTAACTTTTTAAAATTGTGTACTTGTTTTAAAATAAATTAGAAAAATATAATTAATGTATCAAGTTCATGATTCTGCAAATATTGTTGAAGAGAAGATGATGCACTTAAGATAAATGGAGTCAATTAAAATAAAATGTTTATAGGACAATAATTCTGAGAGTGATAGGTTATACAAAAGACAACAATCAGGATTAATCCTCTAAAACACATGTGTCAAACACAAGGCCCGCGGGCCAAATCCGTCCCGCCAGGCCTTGCAATGTGGCCCGCACGGCGCTGTCATCACTGCACTCCGCTGCGTTTCCATCACAAAGACAGTTAATAACTGTTCAGTAAACCATTCGGCCCGTGATTTAGGCTGGATTTTAGATTTTGGCCCCTTCTCTGATTGAGTTCGACACCCCTACTCTAAAATATACTTTAATTAGACTTTACTTCCAAAATATTAAGAAAAAAACCTATTACATATTCTTTTTTACTCTTAGAGGAGGCAGGACTAGTAAGCTCCATTGAAAACTGGTCTTTAGTTACCACCCAAGACCCCACTAATGCTACAAACACTTCAGTGATTTTACAGTCTCCTTTACCCTTGATCAGGGACTATGACTAGTCAAGGAACTAAGAAGTGTACCTTGGGAAAAGAAGGATCATACTTTTTTTGGTTGGTCACAAAGGATCAACCTTTGGGGCTGAAGTCCATGAGGAGGACAACAAGTCTGCCTTTACACCAGGTGACCACCCTTTGACACTTCCCTGACCCATTGGCTTTTGCCAGAACCTTGGGCCTTAAATGACCAAAAGAGTTCACTTTCAACATGTGCTTGGAAAATACAACAGGCACTGACAAATGCACAAGCTGGAATTATCCTCTTAATTTTTTTTTTTTTTCTTAAAACACTCATGGTAATATGTCAAGTTGCCTGGGGCTTTTCTTTAAGGTAAGGATTCAGGAGTTGGAAGTGCGGGTCTCCTAGGACAAATTCTGGATACCTCACAGCTGCCAGAGGCAAGAGCTGGCCCCCCAAATGTGCAAGGAGCAGCCTGGTTGGGTTGCTGCTGCAGTGGGCCTTGGCAAAGGACAGATTGTCCCCCTCTTCACCCTCCACCCACTGGCCCAGGGTCTTGGCTTCGAGGAAGACTGTAACTATGCTGCCCCCATATACACAGTTTAATCCCTCATTCTGTTCTAAGGAAAACCCACCCTGTATGGCCTTTGGGTTGGCTCCCTAGCACCTGGCTGAGGCCCTGGTTGAGGTGCTACAGTAAAATGACTCGGAATGAGAAGAGGACCGGAATCTCTTAATAGGTGTTATGATACAGACTTCTTACAGGTGAGTCTGGGATGGCCCTGACAACCAGGGCACCAGGTGTTTCTTGTCCCAGGACTCCCCTATGAGATTCCTCCAGGGTTGGGTTTCCATTCTCTCCCTGTCCCTTCATCAGTGCCACATCAGGCACACACTCAAATACATATATATTTGATATATGTTTGATATATTGCCTAGATCCTATTAGAATTGCACCAGGGATTGTTTTTGATGAACCTGTGGAACAGAGAGCCCTACTTGCAGTCTCCAAGACAACCTGCAATCCTTGTGGGTATTTGCATGAGATGTTAAATAATATATGTCACTAATGAAACAGCTGAAGAATGCCAGAAATTAACCAATATTTGTAATAAGGTGGTATAAAATATAATCAAATGCCACCATAGTAATACGGAATCAAATGCTCCTATTGTATTGTTTATAAGCAAAGAATAATTTAACTTTTTTGGGGAAACACCCTTAGGCTTTACAGAGATTTCAGAAACCCATTTAGTAAATTGCCATTTTCATGTAGTAATTGGTAACAGAGTTAGCTAAAAAAGTTAATTGGATATCTATGTACGTTAATCTAGGGCTCATTCAGAAAATATAGATATACTATAAAACAAATTGTTTTTTTGTTATTTTTTAACAATCAGTTTTCCTACTGCTCTTCCTAGTCCAAGATCTACTTATGTAGTGTGGCCTATCTTGAGAATAGTTTTTGAGGAATAGAAAAGTAAAATATGAGCAAAGACAAATAGAATGTTAACTTCAAGAGTAATTTAAATCAGAATAACAAAGAATTTATTGCTAAGTCAAATAATAGGTAATATCCTGAAAGACATTTATCTCAAATGCCTAGTAATAGTCTGACTGATCTTAGCAGTTACATAAATCTCAATAAATTCAGGTAGTTGTTAGATTACTCATTTCTTAGTATCTGCTCCCATTACCTTTCCTCTCTAGAGACTTTATTTATTTATTTATATATATATTTTATTGATTTTGTACAGAGAGGAAGGGAGAGAGATAGAGAGCCAGAAACATCGATGAGAGAGAGTCATCGATCAGCTGCCTCTTGCACACCCCCCACCGGGGATATGCCCGCAACCAAGGTACATGCCCTTGACCAGAATCGAACCCAGGACCCTTCAGTCCCCAAGCCGACGCTCTATCCATTGAGCCAAACCAGTCCCGGCTCTAGAGACTTTAAATACTTAAAGCAAGATTCATCAGTCTATTCACTCATATATTAATTCATTCAACAACACATTGAATACATCTCTTTATTTATAATTTTATATTTTTATGCAGTAAAATTTACATATCTAAATGTACTGAAATTATACAATATGGCTCAGTGAATTATCATAAAATAAATATGCTATTGGATCTGCCATGAACCAGGTCAGGAAGCAGAAAATTTCAGCATCCCCAAATTCCCTTGGTGCATACTTCTATTCACAATCTCCTCCTGAAAATGTTCTATCCTGACTTCTGTCCTAGACTATAAATACATGGAATCATCCTGGTATATTTTTTTCTGTGTGTGGATCATTATTCTATGCTATCTTTAGAGATTTATGCAAGTTGTCTAAAATAGCATGTCATGGGTTTGTATTGATGCATTATTCCATTATCTGAATAAATCACAAGGTGTACAACCATTTCATAGTGGGTATATCCATTTTGGAAATATTAAAAATAATGCTACTTGGATATGTATGTTCAAAATATATATGTATAAACTAGAGGCCTGATCCATGAAATTCATGCATGGGTAGGATCCCTAGGCCTGGGCGGCAATCAGGGACAGTCTGTGGGGCAACCAGTGGGTCAATCAGGGGGCCCCAGCTAGCACCTACCTTGGCTGGCCTGGCACAGCCTGCTCAACAGCCAGCTCCCCCCGCCACCCCCCGTGCCGGCAGGGTAGTATGCAAATTTATCCTAACAGCGGAATGACCAGAACAACTATTCCACCAGAATAACTACTCAACCAGTCTTGCACTGATCACCTCTTGGTCCCTTTCCCTGGTCAGCAGGCTCCCATTGCCTGATGGTGAACTGGGAACTGGAGGTGGGTGGCAGAGGATGTATGTGGTGCCAGAGCCAAGGCCCCCGCCCCACCAGTCACCACCCACACAGAGGGTGACCTCTGGTGGGGGCAGGGCTAGTGAGTGGGCGGGAATGGCCAACCTCTTGGTCCCTCCCTCTGGCCTTCAGACTCCCATAGCTCAATGGTGAATGGGGAACCAGGGGTGGGTGGTGGCATGGGGCAGGGCCAGCTACAGGCAGGCCAAGCTTAAGGACCATACCTGCCCATGAATTTTGTGCGCCAGGCCTCTAGTATTTATATCTATAAAGAATTACTGTAAAATAGACATAGCTTAAGCAAATACCCTTTGAATTTCCCCTATGCTCTTTCCATATGCTAAAACCCTTTTAGTAGTATCTAGTTGTCTACCATATTGTGCTTCACCATTTCTTGAGCATATCAATCACAGGTATTTTAAAGTTCTTGTCTGACAATTCTATTTTATTCACTGCCTAAGACTCTAAACTATTGTCTGTTCTCTTTACTTTTGTATAAATTTTTATATTCATATACACCTGATTATTTTTATTGATAGATGAGCTCTGTAAGCAGAAATGCATAGAAATATCGATAATTGAGGCTCTCTTCCTCCAGAAATGACTAACTTTTGCTTCACAGGCAGCTCTGATATTGATACATTACTGTAACTCAGAAAGAAATGGTTTGTAAAAGAGCTTCAGACCTTATGAGAACTATTTCTTTTCAATTCATTCTTGCTCCTAGGATATATTCCCGTTGCTTTCCAACCCAAAGCTGGGAATGGTTACCTGGCCTTCTTGTCCTTAGGAGGCCAAGAATTCAAGTCTCATTCCCCAGTCTCTCTACATGTGGTGACAACCTAGATAGATTCTGTACTTTGGCCCAGCTTTCTGGACTTCCTACTCTTTTCAATTCTGGCCTGTGAACATTCTCACTGGTACAGTATACCAGTACATTCTACCATGAAACAAAATTTTAGTGTACTTTTTATAGTTTTCTGAGAAACATTTTGTCTAAAGCAAATTAACCTGACTTTGCCAGAGCACAACTTCTCAAATGCTTTCTTTATTGCAGACTCTTTATAAGGGATTATAGAAAAAAAAATAATAAGAAAAATATCTCTGCCCTCAAGTCACTTTCCATGCTCTAGGAGAGACAGGGATATAGAAAACTGTATGTACTTCTATTTCCTATACCATCATGTGATTGATGCTGTGACAGAGGTAAGTATTAGGGACAGCAGTGGCACAAGGAAGCAATAATTAAGTTTGTGCTGAGTGTCTGAGAGGTCTTTGTAGACTGGGAAATTTCGGGATTAGGAATTTAAAAAATAAAAGATGTTTTCTTGTCAGACAGTGTGGGATAAATAACAGATACTGGAAAGAGTGCTTTTTAGTCAACCAGAAAATAACCATTGAGTTGAGGTTTAGAGTGAGCAGGAATTTTCCTGTGGATTAGGAAAGGAATAAGGGTAGGACATTTCAGCCGAAGGAAAATATATAGAAAGTCTTGGCTGACTTTCAGGTCTCTCTCCCTCACTTCTTCCCCTTAGGTAACTATTTTCTTCTTTTATTATTTTTGTTTAACTTTCAGAAACTATTTTTTGTCAACCTTATTTCCCTTTTGTGTAAGTTTGTGGAAGAACAGCTTAAGACCACTCCGCGGTGCTGCTTCCCACTCAGTGGTCTGAGCAGTGGGAGCTGCAGACCAGTCTTTAGTGGTTGGATGAGTGTTCCAGGCTTCACTACTTTCCAATCATGGGGGCACTGAGAAGAAGTTGCCAAATATTTATTTTTTCCCATGGTCACTTAGAAGCTATAGGTTCCTGGAACTAAAGCCAGGAAGAAATCCAAAGCATCAAATAAACCTAACATATTTGCATCATTGTCTTCTTCTCCAAAGGATATATTCATAAGCACAATTGGTTTGGCTTTTAAAATGAATGTCAATTCAACAAAAACCAACCAACAAACAAATATATATATATATATATATATATATATATATATATATATATGAAACTTTATATATATATATATATATATATATATATATATATATGTAAAACATATATATATATATATATGAAACTTAGATCTAGAAATTTAGTAGAAAACCCAGAGCACATAAGGGCAGAACTTTGGCCATGTGTTTCATATAAACTGACTTCTACATTATGCTGCGTGATTGGGTTGGATCTATACAAACATCTGGTTCAACCTTTACAATAGTCAAGTTTTTTCTTTTGGCTTGACTTATTTTTACTGAACTTGGCCTTCATAATGGGCTCATCAGTTTAGCTTGCAGACATAGTCTGTGTATTCTATTTTTTCAAACAATGTGGCATGATTCAGGAGCTCATTTATGAGAAACAGACTGATAACCCAGAGCACATTGGGACAAGGCTTTTTTTTGCTTACATCTATGGATATTTTCTCCAGCTTTTCTGGAACCTTACTCGAGACAATAGATGGAGGGTTTCCAGGAAGTTGTTATGTCTTGCTATTATTGTCAGAGTAAGGATTTCATTAAAACAGCTTAGTCAAAGAAAACATACAGAAGGGGTTCCAGGCAAAACAATTTGTTACTTTAGCAGTCTACTCCTATCAGAAATCTCCTTGAGCAAACTAGGGTAGAAATCTGGTTCTTATGTGCTCTTTCTTTTCTTCTCACATTGGCCCTATTATGCTTTTTGTTTCCTTCTCCAGGGAAGAACCATTCTCAATCATGTTAACTAATGTCTGGGGCTCTTAACAAGCCATAGACTTCAGTTATATCTTCAGAATGATTTTTACTACAGTTGGCCTTGTGTGAAATTCATTCAAGACATGATTAATTATCACACAAACCAAAATCATCTTCCTTTCATCTGCCTGAATCTGTAGGTGAGGGCTTTTGGGAGTCTGGTCCCACTCTTTCCTTACTCGCCACCCCCCAACCCCAACCCCAAACCCAGCAGTAGTGGTGTGGCCTCTGGGAGAAGGCATGAGAATGAGGTTAGGGTTTCAGGCTTTGACAAAAAAAGGAGGGGTTGACAGGCTGGATTAGATGGCAGTTTTGCTATTTTTGTAAACTTATCCTCCCATAGGAATATATTTTCTTTTGATGCATTATATTCCAAGTCTGAAGAATATTTTTCTTGTTCATTTTTAGTATGATAACTCAGAGAATTATTATACTCCTACACAATTCTCAAGGAAATCATATCTAAACTTCTCTCATGGTTGAAAAATTTGCTCTCTCTTCCACAATATAAGTCCAATAGTATTTTTTCATGGCTTGTCAGCCAAAAAGACATATCACAAATAACATTCCATATATTTATATAGAGAAGAAACCATGTCTTATCAGTTTATACTCAGCATCTAGCTTGATCTTGAGATACAGCAAATAAGAACCAACTCTGCTATGTGCTTTACAGAAAATATTTCCTTTTTAAAAATATGTTTTTATTGATTTTTAGAGAGGGATGGAGAGATAGAAATATTGATGAAATAGAAACATTATCCATTGGCTGCCTCCTGCACACACCCATACTGAGGATCGTGTGTTCTGACAGGGAATCCAAACAGGCTAAAAAAATAATAGGAAATCTGACTATCCAACTATGTTGATTATCTTTAAAGAAAAAAGGGATTTTTCTCCTTTAATCTCAAAACTAAATATCTACTTTAGCAATGAGAACCATTGAAATTTCATATGCATGTTACTGAATGTGTCTTATCAAACTCATTGAACAGTTAAGCTATTTCCAAATCTTGAAGTTGCTTCAGGACAAATAAGTATATGTGTTCTAAAATACCAGCGTAATAAATTAAAATTGAAATATTTTCTCTCTATTTTTTATTTTATCATTTCACTATCAGAATACTTGCTTATTATAGTATATTTTACTTTGGGGGAGTTATGGCTTTAAAATTGGTTCTATGCTTTCATCTGAACTTTAGGTCCCTGTAATTTTTTAGGCAGAACTGATCACTACTCATCAATGTGGCTAACTCTTACTATTTTATGCCCATTTCAGGCATTTAGGTCAATGATTCCCTGTGGTATATCTCTGTATTCAAGTGCTTTTTACAAGAGGAGTTCACAGGGCTGTTAAAGGACAGGGAGAGCTGCAATGTTTCTTAGGCATTTATTTGTACCAGGAGTAGAATTGCCAGATTTAGCAAATGGAAACGCAGGAAATCTAGTTAAAGTTGAACTTCGGATAAACAAATATTGTATGAGACAAACACATTGGACACAACTCATTGTTTATTTGGCAACTTTAGTCAATCGCTAAGTTACCCTTTACAATTTTCAAATAAATATCACTTCTTTACAGATAAGAAAACTGAGACTCAGATCACATGTGTGAAGATTCCTGGTAATAATATTGTAGCTGGGATTTTGAAGTTCAAATGTTTCTGATTCCATTGTCCTCACTTTATCCCTCCCTGTGTTGACTCCAAGGGTGTTTCTATTCATTTCAAAAGGGCAAGCAAAATGCTAAGAGAAATAAAATACAGCAACAAGAAAACAGCTCCCCAGAATAAAGCCAATTTTGTTTTATCCTTTCAATTACATCTTACCATTTTGAATTTCTAAAAGAAGTAATAGATTATGACAAATTCAAGATATAATAAGTCATTACAACTCTTATCTCCAATGCTGCTTGAAAGCCTGACCCTTAAAGTCTTTATAATTTATTGGGACAAAAGCAATTTCCACAGAACCCTTGCTAAAGCTCCTCCAAATGTGATAGATGCTTTGATTCTCGGAGTTTGAGACTTTAGACTTGATCTTTCAATTTTTACAGAGAATTTGTACCTTTCATTTAAAAGGGGAAATTTAAAAAATACATTAAATGGAGGATAATCCCTTCAGAAAATAGAATATCTAATGTTAATTCTTAGCTCCATTTGTCTTTATTTCTCTTCTTTAAAAGTTAAAGGTACTTAATAGTATTATAGGATCAGGAAGCAAATACAAAAATAGTTACTCAAAATTAAAGTTCTTAGTAAACAGATAATATTCTGTTATTCCCCACTGTGCTATACTTTATATAGTAATAGGTTCTTATTTTGCTTGACATAAAGTGAGGACTAAATTAACTCTTGATCATTTCAGCATATATGAGATGTTAATTTAATGTCTGAATGGATGCAGAAGGCCTATAAGGAAAATTCAAACTCTGACATCAGCTTTGGCTTCCTGATGACCTATAATATTAAGCTTTTGTTTCTCTACATTCATTTTAAATAATGGCTATTCTTTCACCAAATTCACTGTGTTTTTTTTTTACATCTGTTTTCAATATGCTTCTGCTTGTTCCAATGTCTTATATATATACTCTACAGATCTTCAGTCTGACCTAGGATGACATTATCTACCCATTTGTAGTTCCTGCCATACAATTAAATTTTGAGGTTTCTTTCAGCCTTATGATATGCCTCCAAATCTTTCTTCACAACTCATTTGTTTTATATAAATGTCTTTTTATGTCTCAGAATTAATTAAATTTATTATTTTAAAATTTGTGTTGGATGGAATAAACATCCTGAAGATGCTTTTCTAAGGAATAGCCATTGGTCCATATCTCTTAAAATATTTTCTTGCACTGAATCAGGATTGTTTTCCCTGGAGCAACATCTGACATTTTGATTTTTATTGTTGTTCCCTTTTCTGTTTTACTCTTAGACATCTAAAAAATGTGTTCATTCTGGGGAAGTATTTTTAATAATTTATTTCCATAAATTTTTGAGTGTTTGTTAAGCATGTTTCCACAACTTTATTTATAGTTAAAAAAATTGAATTAAAAGTAATGTCATAATTTTAGGAGAGTTGTTAAGATAATAACACAAGGAACTTCTGAGAATCATGTACTCACTCAGATTCATTAATCATTAATTCTTACTGTTATCTCCCTTCTCCCTCCCTTCTCTCTCTCCCTCTCTCTCTCTCTCTCTCTCTCTCTCTCTCTCTCTCTCTCTCTCTCTCTCTCTCTCTCTCTCATGTGTGTGTGTGTGTGTGTGTGTGTGTGTGTGTGTGTGTGTGTGTTTACCTATTACCTATCTATCTAAATTTTAAAATATATGTGTATGGGAAGTGGTTATGCTAACAAAAAATATTCCCATACCAGCTAGGAGTCCTACAATTCAACTTAATTATGACACCATTTACCTGAAGATTTTGTCAGATCCCAAAGGTTAAGGTATCAGTACCACAGACACTTCACCACCACTCCAGACACCAATTGAAAGCCCAGGTTTACCTGGTGTTTCTGAACAATGGCTATAAGATTGCAGATTTCAATGGAACCCATCCCCAACTTTTGTTTGGACCATTTGCTAGACTGACACACAAAGCCCACAGAAACATGTTACTTACTATAAACCAGTTTATTATGAAAATATAACCTAGGAACAGATACATAAAGGCATGGGGAAAGAGCACTGAGTTTCCTTGCTCTCTGTATGCACCACTATCCTCAAACATCCTTAAATTAATCAACCTGGAAGCACAACTAATCTCACCCTTCAGGTCTTTATGGAGGATTCATCAGTGAGGCACAATCAATTAACTCTTGGTCCTTCTTCCTTCATAGAAGGGTGGGATGGGGTGGGACTGAAAATTCTAACCCTGGCAGGACTGAAAGTTCTAATCCTCCAATCAAGTGTTTGCCTCCCTGCAAACAGCCTGAAGGGGCTTTTCCTGTCACCTCTTCAACATAGCAAAGGACACCTTGGTTTCATCACTTAGGAAGTTCCAAGGGTTTTAGGAGCTCTGTGCCAGAAATAGGGATGAAGACTAATACATATTTCTTATTAAAATAGCAATATCATGTGAAGTATGCAGCTTACTCATCTAATTTTTACTTTTTGTATTGTACTGAGAATAAAAATAAAGTTTTAAAAAAGGAAATAACTTGCAATATTATACTTTCTCCTTTTTTCTTCACAATTCCATTTGTTTGTTTTTTTCTTCACTTTTTCATCAACCACATGTTGTTATTACTTGTTTTTAATCCACTTAAATATGCATGGGAAAACAGCTTTCTAGATTTTAGTGTATGGCAATAAACAGAGAATGTGGTTATGTTTTGTTCCACATCTTGTTGGTCAAATTCATACAATAGGCTAAGTTGTATAGCTTCATCTAATCCCTAGTTTTCAAAGCCTCCCATCGAGTGAAGTTCCCTAAAGTTTAAGTTGGAATATTTCGTTCCATTGTTGGAATGTCTGACATTGATGCAACAAGGGACTTGCAATATTATAATTCTTAGTGTGCTATGCTACCACAACTCTTCCTGTTCTGTTCCCATGAGAGCACTTTATCTTGGAAGATGACACTTCTCAGATTGAAATACACCACAGTTGACCTCCCAAATTTCTTCCCTAATTGTTTTTTCTGAGCACAGATGTTCCCAAATCAATAAAGAAAGGGATTGATGATGTGGGAACTGTACTCTGGCTGCCACAAAAAGTAATGGTTATGTATTTGGGGGACAGAGTTTAATGTTTTGGTGAGTGCCTTCCTAAGAATGTGATAGATTTTCTACCTACTTTCAGATGCATTGTTTTTGTTGTTGTTTGTTTTCTGTTTGTGATGATATAGCAGGAATACTGCATTTATTGACCTTTCGCCACAATTTCATAAATTTTGAATTTTGTGGTGATAAATCCAAAATTCTTAGATAGTTGAGTCTCAGTTCTACTTCACAGCATGATAACAAAAATTGTGTTGCCATTTCTTAGTAGACCATTCGTGACTCATAACATTTTAAATGTTTTTATACTGTTGTAATTAGCTAGTTATTAATAACAGGAAAGGAGAAAAGAGAAGTCAAATATTATAGGCATGTCATTTGGGCAACTTCACCAGGAAGTTAAAGCTTTATACTCCCCAGAGAGCCATTTGGCTATTCCCTAGAAATCACCAAGGGAAGGTTCTGGAGAGAAAGGAGTATAGATACATGCCCAGTCAAGTTAGAGTGCTATTGGAATGGTACTTGCTTGTCAGTCACACCTTGGAACAGGTCATTGGCCAGAATGGGCATGACCATTGCAAGGGTGTGAAATTTGGGGTATTTAATCCCCTAGACAAAGGACTGTGCACTCTTGTGCTCCCGATTCCTCGTATGCTTTTGATACTCTTATTGCTCAGGATGTGCTCTCCTGAATTTGCCCACATGGTCCATTGCCATGTGGATCCGCCCTACACAATTGACTAATGGACTGCAGCTAGGCTGATGCTGAACTGGACCTAGGCCCAACACTGGAAAAAACACACCTCTGGACACTGGCTTTGCTTCTAGCTTTGCTGAAATCCCAGAAACACATCTTCTATAACTGGGCTAAGGAAGACGGGACTTTGGAAATGTAGAGATATAATTCCATACAAATAAAAATCACTTAGCCTCCTGTACAAATCTCAGAAAATTATTTTTCTCAAGATATCATAAGGACCCCACTCCCACCACCCAGTGAGGAAGAAGATACCCAAATTTCTCTGATGATATTTTTAGTTATTGCCCCTTAGGCAATAATCATTAATTTAATAGTTATTTTAAAGGCACAATTTATTTATTCTGTTTCTAATCTAAACTTCATTTAGATTATATAAGGTACAATGTACTTAGTAAAGATTAATATGTGATAAATATTACTTGTTCTTTTACTCATTCATTTTGAAGAACTGGGGAGCATAGAATCTGATTGCCAAGTTTATATTTTAAACATAAGATTAGGTTCAAATCCTTGGCCTAATTTTGGTGGTTTTATGACCACCAATAGTTTTTTCATTTTTCCAAGTCCAATTTGTTAACTAAATTAGGAATACAACCAATTTCAAAAGTAGCTATGAGTATTAAAATGATATTAAATCTAAATTTCATGGCATTATATGATTCACAACAGGTGTTCCATTTATGAAAGTTAGTATTGTTCTCATATTATACAATTTTTGTCCCTAGGAAATAGGGTTTCTTGGTCTATGCAGCAGAGCTAGATGGCAGTCTACTGATAGCAACTAACACAGTTAGTGGTGAAGGACCTATGGCATACAAACCTAACCCATGAAATGACATCATAAAAAGTGTACAGCCCTAATATTTTATAGGTCATGACTATTTCAGTTTACTGTATAAATCTGAATGAAAAAAAAAATATGATAGCAAGCCCACTCAACGTTGAAATGTACCAATCTGCAGGGTTAATTCCAATCTTATATGAGAACAACTTTAATTTCCACTGTAGGATGCAACAGAAAGATATCTTTTACAGCTGCTGTAGTTCCAACTTAGGTTTTAGGCTCACTCTGTACCCTGGATCATATTACCGCATGCTTAGCTTTCAAACTCTGCCTCTGTGCTTCTTTTGGTAATGCTAGTAAATTACATTTCCAAGAGGAACTCAGTGCTAATGGCATATGTGCTGGCATTTGTTTGATATGCTCTGGTATTGTTTAGCTTTGAAGCTTCTACATGCACATGCCTACTGCATTAGTAACTACCTGGCTTTATGTGAGATTTCCTGATGCTCACTCACTCCACAAACACTGGTGAACATATTTCTTCGTGCCAGAGTGTGTATCTGTAGTGAGATTCTCTCCTTATAACCTGTCCCTCTCTAAGGGGTTGACCCAATCTTGTGCTGGCTTTTCTCAGACTACCTCATGCTGTGACACTTACTGAGCTATACTCAGCCAAATTCAAGCTATGACTAATCCATTTTTAGTATTTAGACAATGGAAAATTGTTCTAAGTTATTGTAGGTTATACTTGGGTAAAGTATTTATTCTTATTCAATTGCTTTATTGGAGAAAAGCACAATGCTTATTTTTCTTAAATACTGTTCCTTAAGAAATTTTAGTTTCTTAAGGGGAATAAAAAATCCATTTCATTTTTTGTTGTTGTTCATATTCACAATGGAAAGCCAGATTGAATTCTATAATAGAAATAAATAAAAACTATGTTTAATGGCTTGTCATCTTAAATGACCTGGCAAATGTAAAATTAAAGTTTAATGCATTTTTGAAACACAAGGAAAGGATAACCATACAAAAAGTTATGAGTCCAGAAGGCATTAACCATTTTTATAAGAATATTAGTAATTTACCATTAGAAAAAGGTGAAATGATAAATCATTACAAATACATTGAAGCAAACATTAGAGATTTGTAAGTAGGCTGTCAAATAGGTCTTATAATTTTATTTGAAAATGCATTTTATTTTTAGAGATATATTGTAAAATATATATTTAAAGGATGAAAGAATTTGGTAAAAAATAAATAATATTATGTTTGTGGCAATGAATGACATTGATTAAAAGAAGCCTAAAGGTCTGCACATTCTTTAATTCTTCTCTCCAGTCTTCACCCCAATAAGAACGGAATGTGGCCACTGATGTGTTTATTTTCCCAGACAGAACATGTGGCACAACAAGGACACTCAAGTACTTCTCAAACAAATAAATGCAGGGTTCGCTTTGTTATGTGAAATGCACCCATGCCATTTCTCTATGAACACTCAGACTCCTGTTTTTGCCAGGGGTAGACATGGAGAAATTGCCTAGTTGTACAGGTTTTTTTGCAAACCTTGCTAGTTAACATAAGCTTTGCAAGAGAAATTCTAAATTATGTGCTTTCTGGGCAAAATGAATTTTGTTCCTGGAATTTAATACTGCTTAATGAAGTTCCTGTTTTCTATGATACCAGATGGAGACCATATTTCAAGGGTAAACTCTTCAGAAAACTTCAAAATTGCTATATTATTTTCTTTAATTTGATTAGACAGATTTATTAGCTACTTTTTTTCCAATTTTAATTTGTTTAGAAGACTGAATCATTGGCTGTTGTTATAAAGTTATTTATATATCTTTTTTAAAAGGTGTATCAAGCTTTTTTAGATTCCCCAAACCCTTATATTTTTCTTGCACAAAACAATCGCTATCTGTCGCAGTCTCTTCCAACCAGGTGGAGCAAGTGGTATCAATGACACTATCTTCCTGCCATACACACTAGAAAATTGAGCTAAATATATAGGCTAGCTATTGTCAAACACTAGAGACCAGGCTGTTTCATTTGAAAAGTCTGAGGTGGGACAGAATATTGAAGGGAAGGGATCTATGAAGAGAAAATGTTCCAGATGATCAAATTGCACAATGGTACCTACAACCTCACAAAATCATGTGAAAGAAAAAAGAAAACACACCACACACACACACACACACACACACACACACACACACACAACTAGAAAGGCATCAGCTGAAACAATCCTAGGACTTACACAGCGTTGAAAATTCTTGAGTTTTACTAGCCAGAACAGAGAGCTAGCTGAATATTTGGGGCAGTCAGCAGATACAACAGGTCACACCTTGGTCATAGGACCGAACTACCCTTAGAGTAAAGGTTTTTCTTACTTTATTCTAGACAATCTTAAATATTAACTATCATGACAAAGTACAGTGTTATTTTGAAGAAGAAAACAAAGTCTAAACACATAACAACATAATGTCCACAGTTTCTAGTATCCAAGGAAAATTCATAAGCATGCAAAGGAGCAGGAAACAGTGTCCATTAACCAAGACAAAAAACCACCAATGGAAACAGACATGGAAATGACAGAGAAAATAACAATAGTATTAGAAAAGTTATTATAATAATGAAGTATATAGAGCCAAGCATAAACATAATGAAGAGAGGAGTTAAAAATCTTAAAAACACCCAATTGAAATTATAGACCTATAAAACAAAATATCAAAAATAAAGGATTCATTGGCTAATCTTAAAAAGATTAGGTATTAAAGAAAAATATCAGTCCACTTGAGGAAACTGTCATTTAGAATATGCAAAATGAGGCACAGGCAGATCACTAGGATAAAAATAATAGACTTCAGTGCCATAGGGGAAATATGAAAAAAGCCCAAATACATATACTTGGAATTGCAGAAGGAGAAGAGAGTTTAATTAAAATAAAAGTCTAATTGTTTTCAAAACAACAAAAGTATAGTGATGGAGTAAAGATCAGTGTTTTCTGGAATTGGAGGTTGGAGTGTGTGTGTATTAGTCAGGATTCTCCAGAGAAATGGAATCAACAGGAGATCAATATCTTAAGGCTTTAGTTCACATGATAATGGAGACTGACAGGTTCTGAAATCTGCAGGGTTAGATGGCAAGCTGGAGACTCAGGGAAGCTGATGGTACAGTTCGAGCAGCCTGAGACCTCCCGGGAGTCCAACATCAAGAAAAAGCTGATGTCCCAGTTCAAAGGCAGGAGACCTTTAGGCAAGACAAAATTTGCTTTTACTAAAAGGAAGGTCAGCCTTTTTGTCCTATTAAGGCTTTTACCTGATAAGATGTTCACCCACCTTGGTGAGGGTAGTCTACTATCCTCAGTCTATTATTATATATCAGTAATTACATTGAATGTAAATAAACTAGCCCCTCCAATGAAAAGGCAGAAATTGTCAGAATAATAATAATAAAAAAAGACTATGTTTTTATTGATTTCAGAGAGAGGAAAAGAGAGGGAGAAAGAGATAGAAATGTTGATGAGAGAAACATTGACTGTCTACTGCACAACCCTTACTGAAGAGTGAGCTAGTAACCCAGGTATGTGACCTGAGTGGGTGGGACAAAGTTCGACTAATTGAGACACACTGGCTGAGCAGAGTAAATTAAAAAAACAAAACAAAATGCAATTGTAAGCTGTCTACAAAAAAAAAAAATGTACTTAAAATATAAGAACACAAATTGGTTAAAAGCAAAAGGATGGAAAATTGTGTATTTCCAATTACTAATCATAACAAAATTTAACTGGTAAATTATAAACTAGGACAAAAAATATTATCAAGGGTAAAGGCTAAGGTATAAAAATGATAAAACCGAACAATTCATTAAGAAAGCATAATAATCATAAAAAAGCAAGTACACATAACAAAGCTTCTAAATGTATAAAACAAGTACTTAAAATAAAAATAGACCCACAATTGCATATGGAGATTTAAACAGTTCTCAATAACTGAGATTCTGAGTCAACAGAAAAAATTAGTAAGGGTATAGAAAACTTAAACTACACAACCAATATTACTCAACTGATATTTATAGAACAGTACAATGAAAGCAGAGAACATTCTTATCAAGTAATATGGAAAACCAGTCTCTTTTCAGCACAATAAAAACACCAATAAATTCATAAGAACTTAAATTATACAGAGTATACACAGTCCTCAGGAAATTAAATTAGAAATAAAAAAATAGAAAGCTATCTGGAAAACCCACAAAATATTTGGAAATTAAAAAACACTCTTCCCCATAACCTGTGGGTCAAAGAGGAGAAGACAATTTGGAAATATTTTAAATTGAATGAAATTAAGTCACAACACAACAAAATAAGTGGGGTGAAGTTCAATCAGTGCTTTGAAGAAAATTTATAGCATGGGTTTCATACATAATCCAAACCCATTGACCTATCTGCTTAAAAGAAGTGGATTTTATTTTATGTAAATTATGCCTCTGTTTATTAAGAAATATAGCTCTTTAAGGGGGTAAACACTCATTCCACCAACTTAAGGGCCCAAGAATATTTTTAAAGGTATTATGCTTTTGATGTGTAAGAATGTTCAGTATGCATTAAGAAATAATAATAACAGTTGTTGAATGCCAATATGATTAAAACTGGTCTCTGTTTTCTTACTGCTTGACATGCCACCTTGCAGGGTTAAAGCTGTGCATGGCTATACAATGTCAGATGGAACCAAAGCCCACACCGCATTGCTTTAGAGAGCAATGTCATTTATAAACAAACGTGTGCACAAAGTGGTTAGACAAGCAACTGTTAATCACAAAAATCAAAAAAATCTGTAAATACACATGCACTAGTGCTCCCCCCCCCCCCCCCCCAATTTCTTTTCATTCTTAGCTTCTTTGGGAATCCTGAGAATAAGCACATGCCCTTTGTTTAGTCATTCCATGTGAAAAACTTGAATTTTACTAAATGGTTTTAAATGATCTTTATCTTTAAGAAAAGAACTTTGAGCTCACAAATCCTATGCCCCAATGTGTGGATTTTTACCAGTAAGTCTGGGTTTGTGTGATATGGCCATGATGATCAACTCTGCTAGAAACAATTTTGGCAAATTGTAAGGGATTACCCACATGACTGTAGACATTTATTTCCACTGTTAAACAATGACCAATTAAAAAAATAAGAACAGAAATGTAAGTTTATTCATGGTAAACATCAAAGACTAGTCAGGAAAACCCTAAGTATTTCTCAATGCCAATATTCATTGATCTGAGTTTTTATATTTAGTCAATTAAACCACTACTCTTATATTTAAATATTTATCTAAAGCTAAGTTACCTTTTGCAGTGAGAGATTTCTAAGTATGTTAGTTAAATTTTATCAGAGAGTGACAAATAAATATGAAGTAAGAAGAGAGTTGGAACCCAGCTAGCATGACTCAGTGGTTGGGCATCGATCTGTGAACCAGGAGGTCACCAGTTTGAGTCCCTATCAGGGCATAACCAGGGTTTCAGGCTCTATCCTCAGTGTGGGGCATGTGGAAGTCAGTCTATCAATGACTCTCTTTCATCATTGATGTTTCTATCTCTCTCTCCCTCTCCCTTCCTCTTTGAAATCAATAAAAATATTTTTTTTAAATGAGAATTGGAGATAAATATGAACATTTACTGAGCTTGTTCTTTCTATATAAATTAGAAAAAAAAGAATGTTTACACATAAAAGAGGTAAAAACACTTAGTTTTAAAATTAAGATTTGTGTTTTCAAACACTAATCTGTGGCTAAAATCTTTGTCACTAATATTTTGGCTTGCTAGGAAAAAGGTTGGAGAGCAAAAAGGAAATGTGTTTAAAGAAAGTAATGTAAATCATTTATGTACTTATTAAAGACATTTCTAAGTTTAGGATATTTGAAAGAAAAATATGGAGGATGTGATTAATGCAACGAGGAGATATCATACCTGTCTTGTTCTCTATTGCTTCCTACAATTCATGCTAATTTTTATAAAATCTATAATCATCTATTCCAGTGTTGTTCTATAGAAATAAAAATAGAGCTACTTATTTAATTTTTAAAAAATTCAGTATTCATATTAAAATAAACTTAAAAAAGTGGAAAATTAATTTTAGTATAGTCAATTTACACTATTACCATTTTAGCATGAAATCATATAAAATTAATGAGAAATTAAAATACTTTTATACTAAGTCTTTGAAATCAGGTTGTGTATTTGACACAACACATTTTAATTAGGTCAATAATCACACTTAGCTAGGGAATACATATTGGACAGGACAGCCTTTAAAGGTGAACTAATCTTTTATGAGAGTTTTCCTTTTCAAATGTATTTCTGATTTAGAAGTGTCAAAGAGTGACAGGAAAATGGAGTCAATTCAGATTAGGTGTGAGTCTATGATTTTCTTAGCTGATCATGCCTCTATTTTTGCAAATAACATAAGAATACATTTCTCCATCAGTGATTCAGCCACAGAAGCCAAGGACTAAGTTAGTTGCATAGGAAGCTGAGCTACAGCTTAGCCATGGCACACAAAGACCCCTCAGAAACACATACTTATCATCTTTAGTAAACAGAGCAATTCAACTCTCCCATGTCTCTACCCCTCCCTGTACTTCCAAATCATCTAGAATTGAGGAGTTTGGAGAGGCCTTCTCTAACATAATCCTTTCTCTAACATGAGCGTTTAGATTATGTAGAAGTAGCTTTTGCTTATTTTGCATTATACCAATGGCTAGGGATTCTTAATTTTCCCTATCCATTTTGTAACATTTCAATAAAATTCCTATTATATATCTACACTCATAAAAGAGAAACAAGCAAATTGACTGTACCTTGGCTAAGCCCACAAGCCACGCCCACCAGTCAATCAGGAGTGAGTATGTAAATCAACACAACCAAGATGATGGTGGCCATAGAGCTGGGGTAAGCAGGAGGCTTGGGTTGCCTCAATGATAGAGTAAGCAGAGCTTCCTGCCCGCCCTGGCAGGCCCAGGTCTCCACTCAAGGCCACAAAGTTTCAATTATAGCAGTTAAATAAATCCCCGATACCTGCTTCCAGCCAGCCCTGGCCTCCGCTCAAGGAGGCACTGAAAAAATAAAGGAGGAGCTGGGAGCTTGGGTCGCCAGGGGACAATCAGGCCAGGATGGGACAGCAGTTGTGGGTGATCAGGCTGGTGGGGGGTGGAGCCATTGGGGATAAGCAGACTAGCAGGGGGGCCAGATCGGGGAAAGCAGGCCATCAGTGGGGGTCAGTTAAAGTGATCAGGACAGTGCGGGGAGCAGTTTGGAGTGAGAAGGCCAGCAGGGGGCCAGTTGGAGGCATGCAGGCCAGTGGGGAGGGAAGATGGGGCCAAGTAAACCAGCATGGGGGGCCAGTTAGAGGTGAGCAGGTTGCCACGGGAGACGGTTTGAGGTGATCAGGCTGGCGGTGGGGGGGCATTTGGGGGAGAGCAGGACAGCAGGCAGAGTGGTTAGGGGCAATCAGGCAGTCAGACAGGCAGCTGAAAGGGGTGTCTGACTGCCGGTTTAGGCCAGATCCCTGTAAACTGGCAGTAGGACATCCTTCAAGGGGTCCCAGATTGGAGAGGGTGCAGGCCAGGCTGAATTTCGTGCACCAGGCCACTAGTTTTAAAATATAATCAATGAACTTATTCTAGTTGAATACATACACACTTTATATTAAACCTCTCTTTTCTTCTTTATAAATATATATATATATATATAGATAGATAGATAGATAGATAGATAGATAGATAGATATAGATAGATAGATAGAAATAAGATATTAAAATTAAATAATTATAAATATTTTGGAAATAAATGTACATAAAAATAGCTATACTATATACAGAACAGGGCAAAAGTAGGTTCATTTTTTTAAAAGTATGATTTTATTTATTATAGAGAGAGAGAAAGAGAGAGAAAGAAAGAAATAGGTTGTCTCCCACACCCACCCAATGGGGCTCAAACTCACAGCTTGAATTTGTGTCCTGACTAGAAATCAAACTGGTAACCTCTGAGTGCATAGGATGAGGCTCAACTAACTGAGCAACACCAAGCAGTAGGCTAGCCCTAAAAAGGAATGAAATTCTGATACATATTACAGCATGGATGAACCTTGAAAACATAATCTAAAAGAAATGAACTAGACATAAAATATCAAATATTGTATGATTCACTTCCATGCAGTACCTAGAAGCAGTACCTAGAATAGGCAAATTTATAGGCAAAATAGTAGAAAATGTTACTAACGGTTGAAGGAAAGGGCAATGAGGATTTTTTTTTCCTGGATATAGAGGTTTAAAATGAAATATTCCTGGAAATGGACAGTGGTAATAGGTGCATAGTAATCTGAATGTACTTCATGCCAATACATTTTTCACTTAAAATGGTAAATTGTAAATTTAATATGAGAGAGAGAAAGAGAGAGAGAGAATAAAGAAAAGGAGGTAGCCCTCCATCATCTGAAGCACACTGAAACTCTCACTTCATGCTTTAAGAGTTCTAGACTCTCATTGCTGAGTTATATAACACTAAAAGCTGGGATAGGAGACAAAGAAGGAAGGGAGTCACTCACCCCTCCTCCTGCTATCCAGTCAAGAAACTCCATCTATTCTTCTTGGCCTTCTATGTCTTCCCACTCTTCTCTGGCTTATCTACTTTCTAATTTCATCTTTCATCTTATCATATATTTACCTTAGCACAAGGTGCTATTTATTCCACCCATATCCTAGACATTGCCTTGGTCACCCTTGGGTGTTACCTTTGGAGATCTCAGTATGAACCTCACCAAGTCTTCAAGTTTTCAAAAATCCCTCCTGGATTTTGTGTTAATCTAAGAATTATACTACGGGATCTTCTTCGTCCTCAATTCTGACTTCCCCACTAGTATGTTTTTGCCTCAAATCAACCCATGATTCCCTTTTAACTTCCCCCACAATAATTCTTAGTGATAGAAAATAATTATTGAGAAGTGTAACATCTTCCAAAGCACTGTGAAACTTAAAAAAGGAAGAAGCAAGTGCATAAAAAATACCATTGTAAATTACTTAGAAATAATTTCTTTTGTTACAAGGTCTTTTTGGTATACTGTGTTCTTGGGGGCCCTGAAATCTCACCTTCACACCTGTGCAGGGACTTATCTCACCCATCCCTTTCACCTCTTCCTCCAAAGTCATCGTCATGATTACTCCTCCAACTAACATGTATGTTCATTTATTGAACAGAGGAATTCAGCTCACCAAAATTTCTATTCTCAACCTGCACTCCCAAAACCTTCCTCTGTTCAGAAGAGGGCCTCCTTTGCCTCTGCATATTGCTTTTTATTTTTGCATATATATATATATATATCTTACAACTTTATTAAAATATATACCACAAAATTTATCCTTTTAAAATGCACAATTCAGTAGTTTTAGTATATCTACAGAATTGTATAAATATCACCTCTTTTAAACATAATCCAGTCTCTTACAATAGCAGTTAGACTCAGACATATCAATATATAAAATATATTTTGTTTGTTTCAAATCACACACATTGTTACTCTATGAAAAATGTCCTGCTTTGTTCCATCTACTTTCTAACATTTTACTGAAATTCCTATTAGCTTTTTCATAGTATTAAAAATAATTAATGATATTCTTTTCATGCATGGCTTTTATGTATCTGTTTTATCTCCCCATATTAGCCAGTCATATAGCAGAATTGTGGCAGTTACAACTTCATGGTTAAGGCTATAAACCGTTGAGAGTAAGCACTGTATCATTCCCTTACTTTGTTTTCTTCCACTGGAGCACCTAATTCTTTCTACCCTATGATGATGCTTTACAGGTCTCAGGGCTTCCTTCTGTGCCTATCTCAGACATCAACAGCAACCCCATGGTCTCTCACGACTTTGGGATCACACTTAAAGTTCATGAAACTCCTCCTTATCAGTTCTTCCTTGACTTTGTTAAAAAGAGTTCTCTATATTCAGAGAAATCCTTTTAAACTGATATTAATTAAAATCAAATAAAATTAAAATTTCAATTTCTTAGTTACAGTAGCCGCATTTCAAGTACTTTATATATATTTGTGGCTATTGGTGATTGTACTGGACAGGGCAGGACTATTCAAATACTTTGCACCTTGGTTTTTGGCCTATATAATTCATTTGGGAGAATTCTTGGATTTCAATGCAAGCTACTTAGTAAACACTTTAGTAACACATCATTGTAGATAAAATCTCTAGTCCTCAAACATTTATTCCTGTGTCTGCTAAATGTATAAAATTTACCCTTATAAATATTTGAAGCAGCATTACTTTTTTTTTAAAGTATATTTTTATTGATTTCAGAGAGGAAGGAGAGATAGAAACATCAGTGATAAGAGATAATCTTTGATCCAATGCCTCCTGCACATCCCACCCTGAGGAGTAAGCCTGCAACTGTGGGTCTTGTGCCCTAATTGGAAATCAAACTGTGACCTCCTGATTCACTGGTCAATGCTCAACCACTGAGTGACATTGGTTGGGCTGAAGCAGAAAAACTTGATATTTCAATTTTCAGGGTTTTTAAAATTGTAAATGCAATTTACCAACCACATTCTTTTTAAGCAGAAACATTGGCTTTACATAATAAAAATAAATGGCTAACTAGGAGAATTAATATTGCCATAAATTCAACAGTGCTATTGGAATTTTGTAGTTGTGGTTACAAACAAAAGTAAATTTTAAATTGACATTTTTTTTTAACATTTTAAACCCCCTTAAAATTCTTAAAATAAATGTGCTTCAGAATATCACTTTTTTATGAAATAATTTTGTTTCTTCAAGAAAACCAAGTAACAAAAATGTGCAAAAATTATTTCTTATGGCAGTGGTATTGTCTATGATCTCTGTTTCTCATTAATAAACAGCACATGCTCAAGATCCATCATGCATGGTAGGTCATGGTAATGTTGCATTCTTAAAGAGCACAAATGCCTTATTTTGAAGAGTAATCATTTTGCTCTTGTGACCTGTACATCAGAATCAAATCTAGAGCATATTCTTGCTTTTAGTAATAGTAAAGTCATTCACCTAACAAATATTATTTTTTAAATGTTTGGGAGCATTGGAGAAAAATTCAATTAAAAAGAAATCAAATCCACTGTGGATTTGGGTTTCAGTGTCAGAAATGTACTTTTGAAGGCTTTTTTCTGTTGAGTCCTCTGGAGTTTCTTGGGTAATGACCAACTATGCTCTGAGAGAAGAGTGGAAGAGGCCTCTGTTACTGGGGACATATATCATCCTGGTACAGCAATCAACTAGCTTTGATTGAACAAACATTTTAGGGAAGTCAAGTTGCCACAAACCATAGATTTTAATCAAAAGAATTTGATTGGTAATTCAAAATAGAAAAGTATTAATGAATATCTTGGAGTAAATCAGCTTTATTTTTGATGTACAGATGTCAAAATAAGTATGACTAGATTACAGTATTGATTTAAAAGGTTTTTTTTCCCCCCTTGGGTATCTATATGGTGTACTATGTAATATTTACTCAATGTTGAATGAATAAATAAATTACTGAATTTTTAAAAGTTTGCTTTTGGATATAAAAATACAATCAAACCTAATCTGCCTCTATGAGCAATTTTAGCAAAATACCACATGATGGAGTTGCTATTCTATGAACAAGGACTTCTAAAAAGAAAACACCTTTGCTATATTTCCAGTTAGGATGAAATCATTTAGGATTAGGTAGAAAACAAAATGTTAAAGTTCTCAAAAAAGGCCACCTTCTCTTTTTGGAGTTATATGCTGTATAATTGTTTTGAAGTAAATGCCATTAAAAAATAAACTTGAGATGTAACTCGCAAAAGTGGACCAAATCTGAGTTAGTTGAGGATTTAAGGAAAAAAAATACTTTTTTTTTCTCACCTTTGACCTTCTGAATCAGAAATACTTGGAGTAGATACAGGGATCCATATTCAACACACACACACACACACACACACACACACACACACACCATCTCAATTGATTATCTTTCTCCATGAGAATTAAGATTCTAAGCTAGTAGGATTATTAAAATTTTGCCTGTTGTAAATGGTATATAAAAAGGAAGTGGAAGACTTGTTTAGTAGCAAAAGAAAGACACATTCAACAGCATGAGAGACAGGAAAAAGATAGGTAAACAAATGTGATAATTTAGGAATTATAGACTTGGGGGACCAGATAGTGTACACACAACCAGTTCTATAATTCTCTATGGTTCTTCAGATTATAGTTCTTATAATGCACATTATAGTCATGGACATTCATAATGATTCTACCAAGTCATTTGTTTCCAAAATACTATATGTTCACTGAAAGATTAAATAAAGAGTACACGTTTGGGTGAAGGATGTGTACTTTTCTCTCATTTGGGTGAAGTACACATTCTTCACCCAAATGAGAGAAAAGATAATCCCAAGTATTTATTTTAGTGATGTTTTCCTCCCAATTTTTATTCTAATATTAAAATTGCATAGAGATAGAAAATTCAATCAGATTCATTCTATTTAAAAATTAGTCCATGTAGAATTTATGCATGATTCATATTTGCTAAAATATAATTAATGATGGGGAAAGACAATAAACATGTGATGGTAGAAGATCATTCTGTTGGCTTATGGTAATTTTTTCCAAATATGCCAAGTAATACATATATTTTGGGTAAGAAGAAATTTCAACTTAGAAATTTAATCTATTATGTTATAGACCTAAAGCGTGATTTGTTCAAAATTTTTTTTATTATTTTTAATCAAATTCTATTTTATGATAGTCAATTTGTCATGACCTTAATAAGTATAATGCAAAAGTGACAATGGTTTTAATTTAGTGCTTACAAAAGCAACAGAGCTGAGAAGGGTCTCCTATCATTTATTACACTGAAAATTTAATTAGAGCTTGAAGAAATACATTTGAGAAAACTTTAATACATGTATTAGCTAAGATTACATAACATTGAAATAATCTGCAAATATCTTCACAATAACCATTTAAAATTAAATCTAAATGTTTATAAAATACTAATAAGGCACCTCTTGTCAAACTATAGTCCTTCATTTCAGTATTCCAAACAATACTGAATTTGCCTTTTGTTGTTTGTGACATGAAAGTAGTTTTATTGTGTTGTTGTATTTTATATTTTTTTATTTAAAAATATATTTATTATTAAAAATATTACATATATTTCCTATTTTCCCCCACATTGTGCTGCTTTGTTTAGAGTTATTTCTTTACTAACTGTGCCTATTTTTAAAAATCATATTCTGTTGCCTTGAGAAAGTTGAGCCAGAACTCATACTCAGAATGCCCCTTTAATATGCATCTATATAATGTAAAATAATAATCTATGTATAAAAAATGTTGAGCGACCGTCACATCTGAAACAACCAAATGACTGAACAGGCTGTGCAGGGTGACCAGGCTGGCAGAGGGGTTAGTGAGGAGTGACCAAACAACAGAGCAGCAGGCTGTGTGGAGTGACCAGGCCCGCATGGGAGGGAGTTAGGGGCAACCAGGTCAGCAGGGGGGGGGGCAGTGAGGGGCAATCAGGCAGCCGGGGGTGGGGGACACAATTGGGAGCAATCAGGCAGGCAGAGGGGAATACTAAGGTTTGACCAGGCAGGCAGGGGGAAAGTTAGCAGTGGGGAAAGCAGTTGAGGGGAATTACACCGGCAGGGGGGAAGTTGGAGGTGACTACAAAGGCAGGTCGGGAAGTTGGGAGTGACCAGGCCAGCTGGGGGAACAGTTTGGGGCACTCAGGCAGGCTTACAGGTGAGCAATTAGGAGCCAGTGGTCCTGGATTGTGAGAGGGATGTCTTGCTGTCAGTTTAGGCCCAATCCCCAGGATATCCCCTGAGGGGTCCCCAATTGGAGAGAGTTAAGGCTTGGCTGAGCAGACCTCCTTCCACCTGTATACAAATTTCGTGCACTGGGCCTTTAGTATATTATATAATATAAAAGTATATATGTGTGATGTGTGTGTGTAAATATCTATACTAATAAAAAGGTAATGTGCTAATTAGACCAGGTCAACTGGGCGTCTTCTGGTTGTCCAATCCTCTTTCCAGACAAAGCCATGGTGGTGGGGTCCAAGGCAGAGACAGTTAGAGAAAATCAAGCTAGCAGGGGAGCAGTTACAGACAATCAGGCTGGCAGGGGAAGGCAGTTAGGGACAATCAGGCCAGCAGGGGAGCAGTTAGGGGCAATCAGGCTGGCAGGGGAAGGTGGTTAGGGGCAATCAGACAGGCAGGCAGATGTGCAGTAAGAAGTCAACAGTCCCAGATTGTGAGAGGGATATCCAACTCCTGGTTTAGCCCCAGTCTCTGAGGGATTCTGGATTGCAGAGGGTGCAGGTTAGGCATCTAGTATGTATATACTGTATATTTCAATCCACTCCCAGAGAGATTGAAAATCTTTATGCATTTCAAGTTGGGGAACACAAAGGGAGCCATGGTACCTAACAATTCAAAATAAAACAAAAGTGAAAGAACAAATATTAAGGTGAAGTTTGTGACAGTGTAAAGACAGAGTTCTTTATGGAGACAAAATTGGCTTGTAGTTCTGTGACTGAAAGCAAGTCATCCACTTATGGAGTCTGACTTGAAGGGTCAGCCTGTTGAAGGCTACTTTCCACCAAATAAATTACTGTTCCACTACTTACATTTAACATTTGAGCAAGACACTGTGCTAACCTGTTAGGGATTTACAGAAAACTTGGAGGGAGATTTACTCCCAGTGTCTATAGTATGACTTTATTTAGCTCTTAATTATCAGATAGACTACAGATTATATTTGGCTTATAATAATACACAGATGTTACAATATATAAGTACTATACTCTTTATTGGGCACTTTATATAGTATAACCTTTAATATTCACAATAACCTCATGAAGTAGATATTATTTTTTTTTTAGACATGGTTAAGAAAATTTTAGACGTATGTTCAAAATCACCCAGCTGCAGACTATTGAAAGCCAGATTTAAACCCAGTTCTGATTTCCAAGCTATTCTTTTCTCTACATCATATATATGCATCAATTTAGAGATTTAAAATGTGTATTTCAATTTATAAGTCATACATAGCAGAAGAAAAAAACAAAACAAAACACCAAAACCCTATCAATAATTTGTGTAGTGCACGGTTAAGTGGAAAAGGTTATCTCATGGATGCATTAGCATGGAAGGTGTCTTAGAAAGGGAGGGGCTTGCCTGACACCTGCCAATAAAGGACCCACATTTGGTCATGGAGGTGTACAAGGACACCAGGAATAATGGAGGTGAGAGGGTAAAGACAGCAGGACATAGAAAGTCAGGGGGAGGGCACTAAAATTCAACTTTATAATTTTGCCTAGGATCAAAACCTGCCTAGGTCTTGCAGTTCATGCTTTAATTTCTTCTCTGATAAGAAAGATTGACAAACTGGGTGACCTTCTCTTCTCAGGAGGCCCTCAATTGAAATCATTATTGGAGATGTGAACCATAAAGCATAGAGAACATTTTTTAATCCATTTTTTTTTCTCTCAAATTGACAAAAGGGCTGAGGTACAAAGGTTAGCCTTTTCTATAGCAGCAAAACCTGCCCTATTTACTTTTAATTAGTTAGCTGTGAGTTTGCTGCTGATGATGAATGATTGCTTTTATATATATAAAAAAGGGGGCCTGCTGGACTCCAGGCTGTCCAGTCTGAGCCCATTTAGATGGACATGCCTTGGAGGTAATGCCCATATGCTGGGGTCATGACTGCCTACAAACCCTTTGAAGTCTTCCAAATGAGGGGTAGTTTCAATGGTCAATGAGAGAGAAATATGATTTGCAACTTTTCAGCACATAGTCTAGTTCCAAAATTGTGTCTTAGAAGAAGAAGAAGAAAGAATTGGCATAGGAAGAGGAAGTAAGCATAAAATATTGGAAAAATTGTTCAAAATTAATTTGAAGGCCTAATTACATGTAATTGAATGATTTGTTAAACATGAATCAAGATCAAAAGCTTTTCTTTCTCCTATTATCTAAACTTCTTCAAAGACTCGTCTCTAATTTTGATTTACTTAATCCACTCAACTGCAGCTCATGCAGTTGAATATGTTAACATCACACTCCCTTAGGAAGCCTGTCCTGGGGTGAGCTACAACATAGACATAGAATTATAAAATCAAAATGAAGGCACATCCATTCACTCATACTTAAACAATCCCAAAACAAATTATAGGTTGCTTTTAAATTCAACCAGATATTATAAAATGATAACTTTCCTTAGTAAGACAAGTTTCTTATTCTGTCACATAGGAATATATTCAAGGTGTTTATACCATTAGTTTCATACCTGCTATTCATCTGCCTGTGCACTTGTTATAAGTCTCCACTAGTTAAAACCTGCAAGGCATGGCTTATGGCTGTTAATTTCCTCTTCACAACACATAATGAAGCATTTTTTAATGTAAGCACTTCTCTACATAGTGATAATGAGGTAAAATAATTACTTAGGCAATTTGTTTAGTTGTCACCACAATGTTATGTAAAAAAAAAAAAAAAAACTAAAAAAAACAACATCAAACCTATCCACAGATACAGAGGCTTCAAGCAATAATTATTTATTCTCATTCCTCCAACTACTTGACTAGTGGCTGCTAAGCTGCAGGCCAGGATCAGGACTGCTCCACAGAACCTCCATCTTCCTTAGATCAGCAGGCAAACCAGGGCAGGTTCTTCTCATAGTGATGGAAAAATCACTTAAGGTTAAGCCAAGCCATTCAAACAGATTTTCCCAACATTTTGTTTAAACACTCCAAACATAAAGAAAAGATAAAGCTACTGACTGGACAAGGAAATCCTGTTCAAGAACTACCTAGATTCTACCATTAATATTTTACTATATTTGCTATATCTTGTCTATATTCAACCTATATCTCCCTCTCCCTGTACACTAATCTATCTTATTTTTTATATATGTCAAATTAATTGCAGCCAGAAAAATATTTTATATCTACAAGTAAGTATGCATGTCATGCTCCTTTTTAAAAGTATGGCAAGAATATAGAGATGGGCTTAGTGTGACTCGCCTCAGACAACACCTGGGATCCTACAGCCATGCTAACCAAAGACCAGCTACCACAGCTGCAGGCCCAGAGATACCAGAGCTTCAACCTCCCTGACCACAAGCTCCTGTGAGTCCTGAGGTGCACAACTCTTCCACCAACCTGGTGCTTCAGCACAGCCCCTGCACATCCTGACACCTGGACTCTCTGGTGACTCTCAAGACATGATGCTCTTGCTAAGCATTTCGCTTCAGCTATGGTCTTTGAGTGACTTGGTGTCTGGACCCTTTTATGATAGCAAAAGGGGGGAGACAAAGAAATAACCCACAAAGGAAAGGAAAGGAGGCATTGACAGAAAAGAAACTAAATAAAACAGAGACATGCAATATGTCAGAAAAAATATTAAACTTGAGGGTCATACAGTTCAAAAACTGGATAGATGAGAAAATAAACAATTTGTGTGAGAATCAAAAAGAAATAATAAATGTTATAGCTATAATAAAAAACACAATAGAAGGTTTCAACAGTAGACTAGAAGAAGCAGAAGACCAAATCAGTGAGTTAGAAGACAGGGTAGAGAAACAAGCCCAATCTGAACAGCATTTGTAGAAAAAAAAATAGAAAGTAGAAGAGTCTAAGGGAGCTTTGGGACAACATGAAATGAAGTAACATATGTATAATAGGGGTGTCAGAAGGACAAGAAGAGGGATAAGGATTAGAAAACCTGTTTGAAGAAACAATGGCAGAAAACTTCCCTGATGTGGGGAAGAAAATAGTCACACAATCACAGAGTACCAAATAAAATGAACCCCTTAAAGATCTACACTAAAATATGTTGTAATTACAATGGCAAACATTTCAACAAAAAGAGAATCTTAAAGGCTGCAAGAGAGAGAAAGTTAGTTACTTATGAAGGATCTCCCATTAGATTATTAAATGATTTCTCAACAGAAACACATCAGGCTATATGGGAAAGAAATGAAGTATTCAAAGTGATGCAAAGCAAGGAATTGAATCCAAGAATACTCTATCTAGCAAGGCTATCATTCAAAATTGAAGAGGAAATCAGGAGCTTCAAAGACAAAAAGGGCTAAGGGAGCTTAGTACTACCAATCTAGCAATGCAAGAAATGCTAAAGGGACCATTGTAAAAAGAATAAATAGAAAGGGAAGAAGGAATGCAGGCATAAAGAATAAAAATGGCTACAAACAAGTACCTATCAATAATAACCTTAAACATAAATGGACTAAATGCTCCAATCAAAGCCATAAAGAGACTGAATGGATAAGAAAACATTATGTATTATATACAATAGACTCATCTTAGAACAAGGGACACACACAAACTTAAAGTGAAGTAATAGATTCATCTTAGAACAAGAGACTCACACAGACTTAAGGTGAAGTGATGGAAAAATATTTTTTAGGCAAATTGAATGAAAAAAAATTAGGGTAGCAATAGTTGTATGTGACAAAATAGACTTCAAAGTGAAGGCCATGACAAGAGATAAGGAAGACCACTTTATAATACTAAAGGGATAAATAAAACAAGAATATTTAACTCTGGTAAACATATATGTACCCAATGCAGGAGCACCCAAATACATAAAGAAACTTCAGGAAGATATTAAGGGAGAGATCAACAGTAATACTATCATAGATGAGGTCTTTAATAACCCATTGACATCCCTGGATAAATCATCTAGAGAAAAATCAGCAAAGAAATAGAAATCCTAAATGATTCACTAGATCAGATGGATTTAATCAACATCTTCAGAACACTTCATCCAAAAGCTACAGAATATACATTCTTCACAAGTGCACATGGGACATTTTAAAAGATAAACCACACATTGGGACACAGGCAAAGCCTTTTCAAATTTAAGAAGATAGAAATCATATCAATAATATTCTTTTATTACAATGATATAAAACTGGAACTCAACAACAATAAAAACAACAACAAAAATTCAAACACTTGGAGACTAAAACATGTAATTAAACGATTTGGTTACCAAAGAAATCAAAGAAGAATTAAAAAAAAAAAAAACATTCTGGAAATGGATTACAATGAAAACACAACAGTCCAAAATCTATGGAATACAGTGAATGCAGTCCTGAGAGGGAAGTTCATAGCAGTACAGGGCAACCTCAAAAAATAAGAAAAACTTGTAATAAATTATCTAACTCTACAACTTAAAAAATTAGAAAGACAGTGACAAGAAAAGCCCAGAGTGAGCAGACAAAATGAAATAATAAGGATTAGAGTGGAAATAAATGACATAGAGAACAAAAAAATAATACATAAGATCAATAAAACCAAGAGCTGGTTCTTTGAAAGGATACAATATTGATGAATCTCTTGCCACACTCACCAAGAAGCAAAAATAGAGGACCCAAATAAACAAAATCAGAAATAAAAGAAGTGACATAACAACATACCCCACAGAAATACAAAGAAATGTTTAAAAAATACTATGAGCAACTCTATTTCAACAAGCTGGCCAACCTAGAAGAAATGGACATATTCCTAGAAAAATACTGCCTTTCAAAATTCAATCAGGAGGAATAAAGAAATCTGAATAAGCCCATAACTATGGAGGAAATTGAAGCAATTATCTAAAAACTTTCAGCAAACAAAAGTCCTGGGCCAGCCAGCTTTATAGCAAAGTTTTATCAAACATTCAGAGAAGAACTAAAATTTATCCTCCTCAGACTATTCCAAAAAATTTAAGAGGAAAGAACATTTCCAAGCTCTTTCTATGAAGCCACCATTACCCTAATACCAAAACCAGATAAAGACACTACAAAGAAAATTAAAGGCCAATATCTCTGATGAACATAGATGCTAAAATCCTCAACAAAATCCTAGCAAATCGAATCTAGCATTACATTAGAAAGATCATACATGATGACCAGTAGAATTTATTCTGAAGATGTAAGGATGGTAATTCCACAAATCAATAAACATGATATATCACATAAACTGAGAGATAAAAAAACACAGAATCATATCAATTGGTGCAGAAAAAACACTTGACAAAATCCAACACCCTTCTTGATAAAAACTGTCATTATTCACAGATGACATGATATTGTGAGAATAAACAAGTCATCTTTTCTGTCAAAGGATAGTTCAAACAGCCACAATTTTGGACTGTGTGACTTGGAGGCTGCCATGTTGGCCACATGGCTTGAAGCTCCCCTAGAGCCTGCATCATGAAACAGAAAAGGCCAACCTCTCTCTTTGAATTAGCCAGTAATGACAGACTGTGTGCCTGAGCTCCAATCAAGAGCAAAGGAAAGGTCACATGCGTAAATCCTAGCAGACTGCTTGCTTGGTATGCATGTGCTTCCAGTCTATGTGTATCACCCTTCTATGTAGAAGTAAATATGTTTGCCTTATTGCCTGGCCCACAAGTGTTTTTTAATTCTATCAAAACCCTGACTTGGGGGGCTAACCTTATTTCTAACAATATTATACATAGAAAACTCTAAAGACTCCATTAAAAACTACTAGATTTAATAAATGAATTTTTGGTAATATAACAGGTTACAAAATCAACACTCAGAATTCTATGGCTTTTCTATACCAATAATGAACTCACAGAAGAGAAACAAGAAAAAAAAAAAAAAAAAAAACACCAATTACCATTACATCAAAATAATTAAGATACTTAGGAATAAACTTAACTAAGGAGGTAAAAGACATGTACTGGAAAAATTACAGAATGTTAAAAAAGGAGATAGAGGAAGACATAAATAAATGGAAGAATATACCATGTTCATGGATTGGTAAAATTAACATCATTAAAATGTCCATACTGCCAAAACCGGTTTGGCTCAATGGATAGAGCGTCGGCTTGGGGACTGAAGGGTCCCGGGTTCGATTCCGGTAAGGGCATGTATCTTGGTTGGGGGCATATCCCCAGTAGGGTGTGTGCAAGAGGCAGCTGATCGATGACTTTCTCTCATCGATGTTTCTAACTCTTTATCTCTCTCCCTTCCTCTCTGTACAAAATCAATAAAATATATATATTTTTAAATAAAATAAATAAATAAATAAAATGTCCATACTACCCAAAGCAATATATAGATTTAATGCACTCCCATTAAAATACTAATGGCCTAGAACAAACTCTCCAAAAATTCCTCTGGAATTAAAAAAAGACTGAATAGCTGCAGTGATTCTGAGAAAGAACAAAGTAGGTGGGATCTCAATACTAGATATCAAGCTGTATTACAAAGCCATTATTCTCAAAACTGCCTGGTACTGGCACATGAACAGACATATAGAGAACAGAAAACCCATGGTACAGAACAGAGAATCCAGAAATTAACTGAAACCATTATGCTCAATTAATATTTGACAAAGGAGGCAAGAGCACACAATAGAGTCAAGACAGCCTTTTCAATAAATGATGATGTGAAAATTGGACAGATACATTAAAAAAAAAAAGTATCTAGACCACAAGTTATACCATACACACAAAAAAACCTCAAAATGGATAAAGGACTTAAACATAAGACGTGAAACCATAAAAATCTTAGAAGAACCCATAGGCAGAAAAACATCAGACGTATGTCTTAGCAATATGTTAACTGATACAACTCCTGGGGCAATGTAAACTAGGGAGAAAATAAACAAATGGGACTTCATCAAAATAAAAACTTCTGCACAGCGAAAGAAACCATCAACAAAACACCAAGAAAGCCCACTTCATGGGAGAATATATTTTCCAATGTTATCCCCAATAAGGGCCTCATCTGTGAAATTTATAGGGAACTCATTCATCTTAACAAAAGGAGGATAAACAATCTAATAAAAAATGGACAAAGGTCTTACTAGTAAATAGACACTTTTTGAAAGTGGACATACAGAAGGCCAAGAGGCATATGAAAACACACTTAAAGTCACTTATCATCTGAGATGCAAATCAAAATGACAATCACACACCTCTCAGAATGGCTGTCATTAACAAATCAGCAAATGACAAGTGCTGGTGAAAATGTGGAGAATAAGGAACCCTAGTGCACTGCTGGTGAGCCACTGTAAAACAGTGCAGTATTTTCTCTAGAAATTAAAAATAGAGCTTTCATTTGACCCAGTGCTACCACTTACAGGAATATATCCCAAGAAATCAGGAACACCTTTCAGAAAGGACATATGCACCCCTATGTTTACAGCAGCACAATTTATAATAGCTAAGATTTGGAAACAGTTTAGTGTCCATCACCAGATGAGTAGATTAGAAAACTGTGGTACATCTACATAATGGAATACTACGCTGCTGTATTTGCATGGATGGAGCTGAAGAGCATTACTCTAAGTGAAATAAACCAGTCAGAGAAGAATAAATATCACATGACCTCACTCATTTGTGGAATATAATGAACAATATAAACTGATGAACAAAAATAGATCCAGGGACAGAGAAGCATGGAACAGACCAACACACTTCAGTGGGAGGGCAAAGAAGGTGAGGGTTTGCAAGTGTCCCCCCATTGGGCTTCCAGTTGCAGGTGTACCCCCAACGTCCCGCATGGTTCAGGGTACTGGTTTTGGAGGAGGCTGCACACAAATTAAAGAGACTAGATAAGAAAATATTCATTTGGGTATTGGGGGCCAGTTGGAAGCCCAAGAGAGGACTCAGCTTTGCTCTGGTTTGGTGATCCCTTTCATTCAGGTTTGGGATCCACCTATAGCCCTGAGGCAGGCAATTTCTAGTAGCAGACAAAATATCTTATCAGTAAGGATTTACATAAGACTAAAAGGTGGAAGTTGCTTCAGCTCCCTTTGTTTCCACAAGACAGTGGGTGTATGGCTCTGACCCTTGCCATAGCCTCAAGGTTGACAAGCCTTGGGGGTGGTGGTGGGGGTTTCCTTGTCCACACCTCTTTCTGCTAGTGAAGGCAAAGGGCAGCTTCCAATAGGGGTTGGCTGGTAAGAGCTCAACCAAAGGACTTTTGTGCATGCATATAAGCCTAACCAATGAGCACAGACACCAGGGGGCTAGGGAATGTGCTGGGGGTTGAGGGTGGCTGGAGGAAGCTCAATGGGGACAAAAGGAGGCTTATGTAATACTGTATGTAATACTTTAAATAATAAAGAATTTAAAATAAAAAAGAAAGCATGTCATTATCAAGAGTTCAATATTCGTTTACCATTAGGTAACCTTATACACAAGGAAGTACATAAATATTATTCTTAACTTTCTATCTGTTCAAGTAAATGCAGACACACCTGTAACATGCCCCTACAGAGTCCTTGGGCATCATAATGACCACAGAAAATTTCTTTATGCTACTTCATAGTATGTCCACAAGTCTAATTCTCAAAAGCAACCATAGTTCTGATTTTGTTTATTCATTATAGGTTAGCCTGTTTCATGGATTCATACATAGGAAGCCAAATGTGTAAGGCTTGTTTTATCTACCATACATTTTTTTTTTATATTCTTATATATTTGCATAAGCAATAGTTTCTTTTTAGTGCTGAGTAGGATTACATTGTGTGAATATGCCAGCATGTTTATCCATTCTTCTGTTGATGGAAATGTGACTTCTTTCCATTTTTTCTTTCCTATTTTGAATACAACTTCTAAGATTGTCCCTATAAATCTCTTTGTGTGGCATATGCTTTCCTCATTTGAAAAAATGCCTGAGTGGAATTGTTGGTAAGTTAATTTTATGATTTAAATTATTTCCACAAATTCTTTTATGCTTTTCTCTTCAAAAGTAAGAGTCTAATTCTCCTCCTCTTCAATGTGGGCAAGACTTACATTCTTGCTTCTTAAAAGAGAATATGGAAGAAATGATTGTGTGTGGCTTGAAGATTAAGTCATACAAAACATTTGAAGTTATCCTCTCTGGCTCTCTTGGATCACTCATTATAGGAAAATCCACCTGACATAAGGACTCTAAAGCAGCCTTATGAACAGAATCATGTGGTAAAAAAATAAGTTTTTTCCCCCCAACAACTTGCAAACAATAGAATCATATGTGTGAGCTATCATGGAAGTGAGTACTGCAGCCCCAGTCAGACCTTCAGATGACAAAAGCCCCTGTCTAAACCAGACCAAAATGCATAATATACAATTATCCACTTATTTTTAGATCATTAAGTTTTGGGTACTTTGCTATGCAGAAATAAATAATTAAAGATTTTATTACTCATGGGTTCTAATTGTGTTTGTTCTTCCTTCTTGATTATCTGCCTTGCAGACTTACATTTGAAGACAAAAACATTGCAGAGCTTGTTTAACCAGCTCTCACAGATGCGTGGGTCAAACTGTTGTAGTTGTTTGCTTCTTTAATTGTACTCTGCTACAGAATTTTTTAATAAGAGTAGTTCCATAGGAGCAGAATCTTAAGCATGGATTTTATAAATTGTTTCCAGGTTATTTGGAATTGATGCTCTAATCAGATTAAACTTATACATTAATGACTCTATTTGCACATAGGAAAAGGGGACACTGCTAGCTTATGGCATTCAGTGGCAATGTAGTTACTAAAATTATTATTTAACATATGGACAATGCCTATTGACAAATTTCTGTTTGACCAGATGTTTCCTGTTAAAGAATATTTGAGTTGTAAAAATAAGAAATATGATAGGGTAAGTATTTAATTCTAAGTATGCTGGAAAACTTGGGCAGGGGGTGTAAATGAGCTCAGTGCTTTTTAATTCCCAGCTCAAGGTCCCATAAAAAGACCCCAAAACAAATATCTCTGATGGTCCTAAAACAAACCTTTTTACTGTATAGTTATATGGATGATATTTCTGAAAATCAAACTCAAAGAATATTCCATATATATATATGGAATATTCTTTGAGTTTGATTTTATATATATATATATATATATATATATATATATATATATATATATATATAATCACATACATTGAGTTAATCAATTTATCAACTAAGTAATCAATTCCTGCCTAAAGAAGTTGTAATGCCCTGTACTATGGTATTTGCCTCACAAGGTACTACTGATTCTCCTGAGTTCCTTCCTTGCTTGTAGACTTGTAAGAAGGCTGAGGTGAACAAGGCCTAGAGAGTGAGATAAAAGAATGTATGAGGGCCAAAACCGGTTTGGCTAAGTGGATAGAGTGTCAGTCTGTGGACTGAAAGGTCCCAGGTTTGATTCCAGTCAAGGGCATGTACATTGGTTGTGGGCACATCCCCGGTGGGGGTGTGCAGGAAGCAGCTGGTAGATGATTATCGCTCATTCATGTTTCTGGCTATCTGTCCCTTTCCCTTCCTCTCTGTGAAAAATCAATAAAATATATATTATATAAAACAAAAGAATGTAAGAGGTATTATACACATAAAAAGAATGGCATAGTTTTGTCAATTTATACCAATAATCCTTGGAGATAAGTGTGTGAATGGAACTTAACACAATGAGAATAATTTTTAAATGTTTTGTTGCTAAAATATTGTGATACAATTAATTTTTGTATGCCATCTATTTACCTTGCAACCTTGAAAAATTTCCTTCTTAGTTTTAATAATTGTTTGAGCCAGTTCACAAGCAGAGCTCCTTGAATAAAGAGGAGGCAGACCCCACTGAGGAAGGACCTCACTACACTGCCAACATTTTTCACTGTGTATATGACTCCTAGCCTTCAATGAAAAGAGCTGTGGTCACTTACTGGGTGAAAGGAAAATACTCCTTTTCAGCCATTACTCAAAAACACTGTTATACAAGTCACAGTAGTTACTTTATGAAGTGAGCAGTGGAGTTTGGGTTCAGATATACCTTCCAGTGGGTCCACTGATTCCCCTGATCACCCTGTGGTTATTTTTCCAGTTCCAGAATGTATAACTGAAATAGTCATAGGCAGCAACTTTAAAAGTCACCACATCAGTTCCATGATACATGAAATGTGTGTTATTTTGGTAGGAAAGGCCAAGAGGGAGCATCTAGAGTGGCCTCTAACTTTGAAAAGACCAAATTCAAAATAAAACCACATTCCTCCTGCAGAAATTATAGAGACATTTCCACCATCAACAAGTAGTACTGGGGATCCCTATCATATTCCTGTTCAACTCATCTATTTGGCCCGTGGAAAAGACATTGATATTAGAGAATAACAGTGGATTATTGTAAATTTATTAAGGTGGTGCCTCACCCAATTACACCTGCAGCTCTAGCTATGGTTTCACTGTTGTATCAAATCAACATATCACCTTACATCTGATGCAGTCATTGACCTGATTTTCTCTATATATGTGCTAGCAAATATAATAGGGAGGGGATTGCTTCAAGCCTTCAGGACCAGTCTGACTATCTGACCACCTGGCTATATAAACTCTCCAACCCTATGTTATAATCTTGTCCCTTGGGCCAGAGTCATTTTTCTATTTTACCAACACCAAGTTGGTCCTTTATATAATACTAGAGGCCCAGTGCATGAAATTTGTGCATGGGAAAAGGGGGCATCCCTCAGCCCGGCCTGCACCCTCTCTGATCCAGGACCCTTTGGCAGATGTCTGAGTGCCCCTTGCAATCCAGGACCTCTGGCTCCTAACTGCTCACCTGCCTGCCTGCCTGATCATGCCAAATCACCTCTGCCTGCCTGCCTGATCACTCCTAACTGCTCCCCTGCTGGCCTGATCACCCCTAACTACCTATGCCTCGCCCCACACTCAGGACCCAGGATTCCCTCCTCCAGCCAGTTGTAAGCACCCAGTACCTGGGCTTCCCTCCCTCTGGACATTCACAACTGCAGGGGACTGTAGGCAGGTAACTTTTCCTGGGCTGCAGCCACAGGTGCCTGGGACCATGGGGTAGGTGGCTTGTCCTCCCTGGCTGTAGCCACAGCCACTGGCACCCAGGACCACAGGGAATGAAGCTTGTCTCTCTCCTAGGCTGCAGCCTGGCTGGTCCCCATTCTTCTTTCGCGAGCTCATTTGTGTGTGGCTGGTCCCCATTCTTCTCTAACCAGTGTTAAGTGAGCAGATCCAATGTGAGGGCACAGGGCAGGAGGGTGTGAGGGTGTGACAACCATTTGCATATTAGCTCTTTATTATATAGGATAGTTGACTAGAAGACCCAGTGCATGAAACTCATGCACTGCGGGGGGGGGGGGGGGGGGGGGTCCCTCAGCTCAGCCTGCACTTTCTCATAGTCTGGGACCACTCACTCCTTTTGTCAATTTACCGCCCTCCTGTTGCTGCTCCTTACTACTCAGCTTACTGCTCCTTAGTGCTGCCACAGAGGTGGGAGAGGCTCTGACCACTGCCTCTGAGTTCACCTGCTATGATCCCAGCTTCTGGCTGAGCAGCACTCTCCCAGGTGGTCAGTGCACATCATAGTGACCAGCCATTCTGCTGTTCAGTCAATTTGCATATTGGGGTTTTATTATTTAGGATGTTATGCTACTTGGATTCAGTAAGCAGCAAGTGACTATTACTAAGGCCAGAAGATGGGAAGTAAATATAACCAAAAAATTCTAGAGTCTATAAATTTGGTAAAATTTCTGAGAGGTCCAGTGATCTTGAATATATTATGATATTCCTTCAAGGTGAAGAACAAGTTGCTGCAAGCAGCCTCTGCTATCACTTAGAATGGATCTGATTCCTAGTAGACCTCTTTGGATTTGAAGGCAATAAGCACCTCTTTGGGAATGTCACTCAGCCTTATTTTTACAAGCTGCCAGTTTTGAATGGGGCCAGAACAACAACAAAAGTCTCTTCAACAGGTCTAGGCTACTGAGCAATTTACTATGTCACTAGCACATATGCTCAACATTACTTATGGTGCTTATAAAGATACAGAAGAGACTAATTCTGTACAGACGTTTTGGCTGGCCCCTATATGTAAATCACAGAACCTTTGGATCTTGGAGCAAAGCCATGTCCTTGGTGAATAATGATTCTCCTTTTCAGATATAGCATCTGGCTTATTTCAGAGCTTTATCAGATAGTGAGCACTCCATTATGAGCCACCACCACGTTACCTTCAACCTGAATTGCAGATCATAAACTAGATGTTATCTGATTTACCAAGACCAAAAATTTGGCATCCAGGCAGCACTCCATCAACAAGTGAAAGTGGTATATGTGAATTTAGACTCAAGCAGGGAAGGACCAATGAAGTGGCAGGAAGGCATAAATAAGTTGAATGAAGATGTGACCCAGATGCTAGTGATTCTTATTTCTACTTCATTACCTTTTTTTCTGACAATGCATACCTATGTTCTCTTGAAGAGTTTCCTGTGAGCAACCAACTCTGAATAAAAAAGCTCCAGCTTAAGTTTCAGGTGATTTTGTATGATATACAGGCATCACTTATATTCCCACTATGAAACAGCCTTGAAGCACATTGGAATGAATACATACTCAGTGGGAAGACCTTCAAGCTGTGCATCTGGTTGTTAATTTTGTGTGAAAGGAGAAATGTCCAGGATTTACCCTAATTCATAAGCTTGATGGTTTGGCAAGATGGTTAGGGGTTTGGAAGGAACATGATTTGAAAATTGATGACAAGTATGTATGAGAAAGGGATAAGTGAATTGAGCACAAAATGTAAAGATATGTTTATCCTATGTGGATGTTCATCAAATGGTTGAAACATTAGATGAAAACTTTAATAATTAAGTATATAAGATAACCCACTTATTCCTGTCATTTCGCAATAAACAAACTGGCCATGAGACAGGGAAGAAAATTATGAATGAGTTCAGCAGCATGAAATCATCGTAACCAAGAATGATCTGGTTACAATCACAACTGAGCTATCAATCTGCAAAGACTGGTGACTAACACTGAGCTTCATAAGAGCATCAGTTTTAAGGTTTTTCAGTCAGTTATCTGGTGGAAGGTTGGTTACATTGTACTGCATCCCTCATGAGAGGGCCAATGTGTTGTTTTTAATGAAATTATCACAACACCAGGCATGGATTTTCTTTCCTTGGCTTCTGCCAAAACGTAATTTGTAAACTTATGAAATTCCTTATTCAACATCATTGTATTCCATACAGTATTGCACCTGACCAAAAAACTCATTTCAAAGCAGATGCAGTAAGGGAATGAGGTCATACTAACAGAATTCACTTCATTTACTATGGTCCTCATCATCCTGAATCAGCTGGCTTGACAAATGGTGAATGATCTTTTGAAGTTTCAGTTATAGACTGGTTAGGTAGGAAGCTTTCACTAGGCAAGGGAGGTCTTCCTGATTATGGTACATGCTCTAAATCAGAAACGTTCTTTCACAGCTAGGATTCCTGGTTTCTGGAGTTCACAAATGAAAATTGAAATATCTTCTCAATATTATCTCTGGTGAACCTCCATAAATATTTTTTTGTTTCTTATGCCCATTACTTTAGACTCTGCTGCTCTTGAGGCCTTATTTAGTTGCAAAGAGAAATATCTCCACTAAGGCAAACAACAATGAGTAAAGTGAAAGTTGATACTACCACCTGTCTGATTTGAGCTTCTCATGCCAGTGAATCAACAGTCAAAATATGATTTACTATACTAGCTGCTGCTGTAATTGTTGTTGACCAAAAAAGGGAAACTCGGTTGCTACTACATGATGGGAGTGTATTGGGGTTGCTGGAAGTTTGAAATCAAGTTGTCAGCAGGACCCAGCTCCCTCTGAAGGCTCTAGAAAGGCCCAGTCCATTCATAACTGAACGTTTGGGTCACTCTACCAGCCAAAGAGCCACAATCACCTGGAGTGTTTTCTGGGGACAAAAAGAAAATGGAATGATTACAAAAACAATGGATTTATAAACATCATCTCTATGACTAGATGTAGAAATGAGGACTATAATAATTAGGAAGTGTTGGTGTCCCTTGTTAGGGCGTCATAAAGCTGGGGTTCTTTTTCCAGCCTTACAAAGGCTTCAGCATTCTGGAGAAAGGGGCTGTGCATAGATGATTAAGAAGGAGTCCTGAGAGGAAAGATAATTTTGAAAGGCATTGGGGGTCAGGGGAGCTTCAGCTGAAGGAGCTAAAAGACTCTCCCTTGTCCAAGGACCTGTGCTTTTATTATAACACAGTTTATCCCAAGGCAAGGTGGAAATATACACTTCAAAGGGTAAAGTATCAAAGGATATAATTCAGAAACATTATCAGTTTAGAGAATAGCTTACAGCTGTTCAGGTGTTTGGCCAACAGGGGGCAATAAAATGCCCTGAGCTGTCTGGCAGTTAACAAACCTATTCAGGTTTGGGAGAAGTGCCTTGTAGCCTTTTCCAATAGGTAAACTACATATGTGACTCAACCCTGTTGAGCTCCCCAAACTTCACCAACCTTTTGGTGAAACTCTCGCAATTATCACATGTTGGAATTGGTTCTCGACAATAAAGATTTCTTTATTATTTTAATATGAAAGCTTCATTCTATATGTTACCCGAATATCTTTGTTTTCTTACGCTTTCCCATTTTTTAAAGCTATTTTTTATTTTATTTTATTTTATTTGAGAGACAGAGATAAATGTCAATCAGTTGCCTCTGGCACACCCCTCAATGAACCTGAAACCTGGATATAGGCATTAATGGGGAATTGAACCTGATAACTCAGCCAAACCAGTAAGGGCTACCCTTTCCCATTTTTTACTATCATACATATAATATGTTAATGTAGCTCTATTTTTTCCTAGTACTTTAGTTAGACAAAATCAAAGTCAGAGTGTGGATCAACTAGAAGAAAAATGAACAATATTCAAAGACATAAGGACTTCACACTTTCTTTTGGGGAAAGTATTAACACAAGTTTTCATAGTATGTAACATAATTGTATAATGCCAGGCAGAAACATGAAATATTTGGAAAGTAAATAAAGTTTAAAATATATGTGTGGATGCCAACTTGACAAGGAGTGGGCTGTGATGGCTTTGTAATGTGTCATTTTTATGCCCCATTTTATTTCTTATGTCCTTCTTGGATTCCAATAACTCATGAAATCTTTTGATATTCTTAATAATTTTAAAATATATTTCTATTGATTTCAGGGAGAGGAAGCGAGAGATAGAAACATTAATGAGGAGAGAAAATCATCAACTGGCTCCTTGCTGCATGCCCCAGGTCTGTGCCCTGACTGGGAATCAGGAATCTAATGGTGAGCTCCTGGTTCATAGATCATCGCTCAATCAGCTGGGCTTTGATAAATTTTAAAGACATTTTGCATTGTATATAAGTGTTTTTTCTTAGTTCTTTATATTCTATAATTTCAACTATTCTATTTTAAAATTATTTTCTCTGTTTTCTATTGATATAATATGCTGTAAAATTCATCCAGAGATCACTTTATTTCAGCTCTAAATTTTTATAAACTATTTCTCTGCAAATATTTCCTACTTATGTATTCATTATGAATATATTTTTCTTTATGTTTTTGGATATAGTTTTAAAATCTTTTTCTTTTATGTTTTTCATCTGTGTCATCTTAGGTTCAGTTACTATTGACATATCTCTTAAATATGGGCTACATTTTTGTAATTTGTTTCTTCAAAAGTCTAGTAATTTGGAGTTGCAACAAGATTTTGTGAATGAAAAATTTATAGAAACTGGATTTTTTAATGTTCATAATGCTTGGACTCAACCTTCAAAACTTTTATGACATTAGAATAAGCTAAAAATATCTCCTCAACTCTTTTATCTTTAGTTTGGCTGCTTGGATTCTTCCCCTCATGCATAGTTCAGGTGGCCAGAAATTTTGGAAGTTTATATGCAGAATTAAGGCTTCACACTGGGCTCTTTCCTTCATTGGGTTTATTCTTTTACTTCTCTGCTACTATGTTTACCTGAACTGTGTCCTCTGATCACTTAAGCCATAAAATTATAGATTTTCTAACTGAAATTTAGCCACCCTTCAAACTCTAACTGGGTCCTGTACTCAGGAAAAATATAAAGACCATAAAAAGGAAAGATTCACTCAGTTCTTTTGCCTTCTTTTAATTGTCTATTTGCTTTAAGTTTGTTGTTGTTGTTTCATTTGTTTTGTCTACTTTTGTTTGCCCTTCAGCAGCTATAAGGTATTTTTTTTTTTTTTTAATTTTTGGCCAATGTCCATAGTTTTCTATGGGATGGTTGATTCACTAGAAAATACGTTTAATTACTAGAATCTAAAATTCAAATATGTTTTAAGTCTCTACTTGCATAATTACTTTAACACTTTGTAGTCAATGCAACTTTGTATATCTAAACCCAAAATTAAAGTACAATGAAGTATATTCTTTCTACCAGGAGACTGTGACAAGGATCCAAATTTATAATACAACTCCAAGGAATAAATAATTGGGATCAATATTGAATTTACTAGAGTGGTCAGGCAACAAATATTCATAGATGTTTCATATATACTGTTATTTTTATACCTTTTTAATGAAGTGTCTTAAATATTAATTTAAATATATATAAACAATCTATAATATTTATCATATTAAATATATGAATTCAACAATTATAGAGTGCTTATATTAGTCTAGAATTTTTGTCAGACTTTGAGAATGCAGGGAAGAAGCTTATAGCCTATTGAATGAAGCAAAAAAAATAATCTTAAAATGTGTTGGAAAAAAATTGAAATAACCAGTGATTAGCACATAGATTACTAATAATTAGGTGCAGTTGGATGCGTATAATAAATTTATGTATTGAAATTCTCTTAGATATATCCCCAAGTTTGGAAAGTAAAGATAATCTACATATAGATTACTGGCAATCCCAGAGCAAAAGTGACTTTAGTTTTCAGGGTGAAGGCCAAGAAGAATGTCATTTTCAAAGAAAAATTACTTTCATTTTTGTGGCAGTATGGTAGAGTAAAAACTGCTGCATCATGTTATTGGAGAGATATGTGGAGACACCCTCCTACACACATACACACACACTATAGTAACACTGGCAGTATGTATTGTTATTTATACTTTGGAGACACAGATCTTGACAAGAAGCAGAGTTTTCTAGTTGGTTAGCTACGGAGACAAAGATAGAGTTCAGAATACTTTGCAAGAACATGTAGAATTGTGGCAAGTACAGAGTCACTACAGTTTCTTAAGAAAGAGCCAATGGATGTAGCATCCATTTTCCTTCCTTTAAAATCTTTCCCATTGCTTGTAAACGATAAAAAATTGTTTGCTGAGCAACCTTTAATCTTTCTGCAAGTTGCTTTTTAGTTTGACATGCATCTTCATCCAATAAAGCTTGCAATTGTTGCTGAAACTGGTTTGGCTCAGTGGATAGCCCATCGGCCTGCAGACTGAAAGATCCTGGGTTCGATTTCGGTCAAGGCCATGTACCTGGGTTGCGGGCACACCACCAGAGGGGGGTGTGCAAGAGGCAGCTGATCAATGTTTCTCTCTCATCGATGTTTCTAAATTTATATCCCTCTCCCTTCCTCTCTGTAAAAAGTTAATAAAATATATTAAAAAAAAAAGCTTGTAATTGTTGGTCTTCAAAGTTTTTTGGTTGACCTAGATGTTCTTTGTTTTCACATCAAAATCATCACTTTTAAAGTGTTTAAACCAGCGTTCACAAGTATCTTGAGATAGAGCATGCTCACCATATGCTTCTTGAAGTATATGATAACTTTAAGCAGCACTTTTCTTCAAAAGAATGAAATAAAACTTCCTGCAAATGCTCTTTATTGTTGGCATGAAATTCGACATATTTAAGCATAAAAATATCTATAATATTAACACCAGCAAATTTTTTTTTATAAATATATTTTATTGATTTTGTACAGAGAGGAAGGGAGAAAGATAGAGAGTTAGAAACATCGATGAGAGAGTCATCAATCAGCTGCCTCCTGCACACCCCCTACTGGGGATGTGCCCGCAACCAAGGTACATGCCCTTGACCAGAATCGAACCCGGGTCCCTTCAGTCCCCAAGCCGACGCTCTATCCATTGAGCCAAACCGGTTTCGGCACCTTCAGCAAATTTAACATATGAAGTTTTGAAGCTTGCTATCAATACAACAAAATAACATACATATAAAATCATATATATATATATATATATATGTATATATATATATATATATATATATATATATATATATATATATATATATATATGTAACTTCATCTATTGAAAAAAAAAATCCACATTATTAACTGGCACATCTAGTAAATTCCTTCACCAAAAAGGAGAAACAGACATCCTCTACAATCCATACCTGGAAGTGAAAGAAGCCCCCTAGGAGTTAGATCAGAGGCTCAGGAGAGGAAGAGTGGAACGTAATAAGCCTGCGTACTAATTTAAAGAGGAGAAATGACTTTGGTTTACCTACACATTTTTAGAATAAGTTTCTGAAATGAATAAAAGTGGAGCTCAAGAGCTAGGTTCCATTCAATTATTGAAACATTCAAAGATTTCCAAATTTGATTTACAATTAAAAAAAATTAAAATATGCTTAGTGAGTGTAAAAGAGGATACATGAGATAAGACTTCTCCAAAACAAAGAAACCCTGATAATGAGAAGAGTTTGACTGAGCCAAAAGGGTGGGTGGGCACAGTCTAAGGTAGAAAGCATGTGCAAAGGCACTGGTTCTGGAAGGCGTATGCTCCTGGGTCATCCCAAAGGTCAACAAGGTGCAGGACTTGTAATGGAGGTACATTGAGGAATTCAACATTTGTTTTATTTTTCCTGCAAAATGAATATTCAGTATTTTAATCTACTTGGATTGCTATAACAGAATACTACAGACTGGATATCTTAAAAAATGGAATTTATTTCTCAAAGTTCTGGAGGCTTGGAAGTCTAAGAACAAAACACCTGCTGAGTGGGTCCCTGATGAGGGCTTTCTTCCAGGTTCATCAATGGCCACCTTCTCATTGTGTTCTCCCATAGACAAAGGTGTGAGGGAACTCTCTGGGGTCTCTTTGATAAGGAACTTAATCTATTCATGAGGGTTCTAGTGATTTCCCAAAAGCCCCACCTCCAAGTACAATCATATTGAAGATTAGGTTTCAACATATGAATGGGGTTAGGGCACACAATTCAGACTGTAGCATTCTCTGATTGCTTTCAAGTGGATCAGAGGTATGATTGGGTTTTAATTTTAAGGAACTAAAGCAGGCTGTTCTATGAAGAATGGACTGAAGGTTTGAGGGTAGGGATAAAAGAACTCTTTGCTTCATGAAAAATGGACTAAACTGAGAGGGGGAAAAATATAGAGGGATCAGCTGGTTGGTTATTTCTGTAGATGATGGTGTTTGGATATTTCTGGGTTAAAGATAAGAGAACTCCAATGCCATAGTGATTTTTAGATTAAATTTCTTTGCTCCTGGTGGAGAGAACCTTTTAACAACTTTCAGGTATTTGACCTGCTAAAACCAATAGAGTGTTCCCATTCTCTTCCATTTACCTTTTGAACTGTCTGCAAAATTGTGTGAAGTCATTCATGCATCTTTAATTCATAAGAGCATTACATTAAAATGTTCAATTTTCTCTTTTCAATTACATAAGAAGTTACCTCTTTCTGTAATTATGTATATAAAGTTAGTGCAGTAACAAAGAAAATTTTACATATATCTGCTATAAAGTAGAGGTGGTTAGCTGAAATGTTATAAAGGAGAAAAGATTCTTTTAATCAGGAAAGACTTTTCTTTGGATAATTTGGCATTGAAATTTTGAACTGAATTTGAACTCAATGGTGTATGAATTAGTTTCCCCTTGGTTATATGCAACTACATTTTTCCCCCCAAGAAAAACAATTTGAAAGCCTTGGAAGGAAGCTCACAAAGCCTCTTAATATATCAAATAGCTCTTACAAAACAATTGTTTGATGGTAAGTGTGAAAGTATCAGAACTAGAGAGATTGAATTTCCTATGGGACTTTTCTACATGAATGGAAAATGTGTTTAGTAAAACACCTTTTGGGTTTTGTCTATTCCCAAAAGTATTTTAAAAGGAAAACATGTATTTAACAACTACAAGAGCAGCTGAATTTTTATATCCTTTACTCAGACATATTGTGTTACTTAACTTCTTTTCCAGTTTCTTCAGTTTCTTTTGATATATTTTTTAATTTCTAAATTTTGTCAAGTTGGCTTTAGTTTTTGATGATTATTTTCAAATGAAAGCAGAAGAATGTCCAGAAGTAATTGACTACAAAGACCCTCCTTTAAAGAACTTCTGAATTTAAGGTACAATATGCTCTTCCTGTTTACAACTGCCCCTTCCTCACTAAACATGACCCTCATTCAATGAAGTAAAGCTTTCCCTGAGAAAACTGGGACATGGTAAAAATCTGTTGGCTATGAGTAAAGGTGATCCTGCATAAAATACACCAGGAAATACCAGGCCGTTGTTAAAGGTCAATGTTGTTTTCCTGAATTTTACTATTTATTATTCAATGATTTTTTTTCCTAAACTTTTGTATTGGTTTCTAATTCATTTTCCTTTTAAAGAAAATAAGTGTTCATGAGGAAGGAAACTAACACCTATTGAGTGTTTACTCTGAATAATGAACTGAGCTAAACACTACATAGGTTACATTAATATTCACTTTTAAATAAGAATTAATTTTCCTAGCTTAGAGATAGTAGTCAAAGGGTGATTGTTCATACTCAGAAAATAGTGGAACTAAGCTTTAAAGTTTGACTCTTCTTTCCACTCTTAAAGATTTTGCTCTTTGTAAATTTCTAGTTTTATTATTTTCTCCTGTTATTTAAAGATGGATTTTCCTAAAGATCTGTACTTGGCTTTCTTATGGCTATGGTTTCTCCTCTGCATGACACCCAATCCCAAGCTTTCATTTAATAATTTTGCAGAGATGATTCCTATGCATCTGTGCCCTTTCCATCATCACCAATATATCAGGTTCTAATTGAATTTAAACTCAATTTTACAAAAACTTACTTAAGTAGATAGATCACTTTTTGGGGGTATGGCATACAATTAATAGCAGATATAAATATTGTTATAGCAGAAGTCTTGAAGTCTAAAGTCTTGATTTTATGTTTTTATATAGATGTATTTTATTTTTAGGGCCCAATATAGAAAAATATCCTGAGATAAATGTGTTCTGAGTTTATGCTTTCATTTTAACATTTCCCATCTTACATTGCATATATATATATATATATATATATATATATATATATATATATATATGCATGCTTATAAGAAAAGCCTATTTCGATCTCTTTCATTGAAACAGAATCCTACAGAGCATCTTTACTATGACATATAAGATTTTTTGGCAAAAGCACAACTGGATTTTCTGAGCTTGCTGTGTCTCCAATGAAGACCAGCAGGAGAGAAAACCGGCTGGCAATTCATTTTCCCAGTTAGCATGTATCCTTTTTAATATTTCAAATGTGTTGTCCCTTGTAAAATCTTATACTGAACTTTCATTATAGTCACTTTCTCTGCTGAATGAGCTTCTCACACATAAAATAGATTCAATTATAAAAAAAATGTTTCCATTATGGACTGTAATAAAATATTACATTATGGTTATATGAGCACTCAAATCTCAACTAGTGATAATAGAAACCATTACACACCATGTGGTAAGCTTCACACATACCCATCCATGAAGCTAATCCTAAACCTTTGGGTGATTTGGCCAAATTCCTCTAATTATCTTCAAGATTTTATCTCTACAGTCATTGTTAACTGTGCTTATTAATGTAATAGTTTCTTACACAGAATTTAATACCACAATAAATACTTATTTTAAAGCCATCATAAACACTTTTGAGCTTTTAATAGGAGTCATGGATATATAGAAAACTCAAAATTATTTCACTTATAGTAGTTTAAAATTTTAAATTATTGTTAAGTAGTTTATTTAAGGCTATTAGTTATCTTTTTAAAAAGTCATTTTAAATTTATACTAAAATTGCAATAATAGTATATAGGGTTGTTGTATACTCCATAATCAGTTTCTTCAATTATTAATATCCTACAAATCTGATACATTTTTTGCAATTAATGAAACTATATTTATATGTTCTTGTTAAATATATCTTAAAGTACTAGAGCTTTTTTGTTGTTTTGGGGCACTTTCTTACTTTCTGGCACTAAATATACTTTAGGCTCATCTTTTATATTTATTTCCCCAGCTCTAGAATCAATCATTTATCAAAAGAGCCTTAGTTCCATTTAATGGGGAATGGTATTAGACACCAAGAACTGAGAACTGTCTGTTCTCAGTGACACTGGGGCCCTCACAGCTGAAAGGGCAAGAAAATATACATGTGTGGGCATCTACATCTTGCCTAATAATAGACAAACATGTAAATTGACCATACCTCCACAGCCAATCAGGAGTGAGTATGCAAATTAACCTGACAATGATGGAAGGCTAATTTGCATATACAGGTGTGGATGCCTGCTATGAGGGGAAGTGAGGGGAGTGGAGGGAGCTACAGGAGCAGTGCTCTAGCCAGGAGTGAGGACTTGGTGGCTCCCAGAAGGCCGGGAGCAAATCCAGGAGAAGGAAGGCCTATTCTTGCACAGATATTGTGTAGTTGGCCTCTAGTATATCTATATATATTTCTAAATGTAACAATCTATTTTAAGCTAAACATGAATGCATGCTAAAGTTTCCATTTCTAGCTTATCGCCACATGCATCAGTTTGGCCCCCTTTCCCTGTTTACCTGTAACTTCTATTGTAACATGAGAATCCTGGCTTACATCAACTTCCATTATTTACTAAATGCTTTGATTCTAGTATACCTGTATTGTGGTTTTAGTACTGTTAACCTGTTGGGACATGTTTCCAGTTAGAGTAATGCTTAGCCTATCTACAGTTCCTTTTGGATTTACTCTTAGAAGATTCATTTCTCAAAGCTAGTTAAATCAGCACATTTTATTCTCTCTCCTTCAATAAAGTTGTCTCATGTACTTGCAATGGAGTTGGAATGTCACATTCTGCATACCATCTTGAGATCCCCCTACCTTCCTAAATAATTATTTTTTTAAAATTTTCACACATTTTCACATGATCTTTGTGCAATATATATCGATGGGTTCTGACAAATGCATGTCTTGTATCCAGACAGAACAGCATCATACAGATAGTTTCACTTCCCTACCATGTTTTCTGTGCTTCATATATCAACACCCATACCCCACCAACCAGAATTCCTGGAAAATACTGATCTGTTTACTATTCTCTATGGTTTTTATCTTTTCCAGAATGTCTTCTAAACAAACTCATGCACCATGTAGTTTTTTCAGACTGCCTTTTTTTTTTTTTTTTTTTTTTTTTTTTTTTTTAACATAGAAGCATGCATTTAAAACACATTTATATCAATGCCTAGTTGTACAATTCAATTCTTTGTATAACTAAGTATTTAATTACATGGACATACTATACTTTGCTTATCCACTCACTTGTTGAAGAACATTTACTTGTTTCCTATTTTTTATAATTATGAATAAAGTGGCTATAAACTTTTACATGTATATTTGTGTTTTATATAAAATTTTACTCAGTCTAGAAGTGTGATTGCTGGGTCGTAGTGTATGACTGTGTAGCTTTATAGGAAACTAGAGACTTGGTACATGAAATTTGTGCAAAGGAGATTTCCCTCAGCCTGGCCTGCCTCCTCTCACAATCTGGAACCCCTGGCTCCTAACCCCTCTGCCTGCCTGCCTGATCACCCCTAATCACTCATCTGCCTGCCAGATCACCCCTAATTGCTTGCTTTCCTGCCTGATCTCCCCGAACCACCTCTGCTTGCCTTCCTGTTCACCTCTAACTGCCTCTGCTTCAGCTCCTGCCTCTCTGGCTTCATCTAGAATAGGGGTGTCGAACTCAATCAGAGAAGGGGCCAAAATCTAAAATCCAGCCTAAATCGCGGGCTGAATGGTTTACTGAACAGTCATAAACTGTCATTGTGATGGAAACGCAGCGGAGTGCAGTGATGACAGCGTGGTGCAGGCCACATTGCAAGGCCTGGCGGGACGGATTTGGCCCGCGGGCCTTGTGTTTGACACATGTGATCTAGAAGGACATTTGGAATGTCATCCAGAAGGTCATTCAACTGTCCAGTCTAATTAGCATATTACACTTTTATTATTATAGATGGCCAGTGTGTGTCAGGAAGCTCTTGCATAGAGCATCTGCCCCCTGATGGTCAGTGCACATCATAGCTATTGATCAGATGGATGAACACTTAGCCTTTTATATATATAGATTGCCAAGCTTTCTTCCAAAGTGGTTGTAACGTTTTCCATTTCTACCAGCAATAAATGAGAATTTATATTGCTCTAATTTTTTTTGGCAATCAATATTGATGTATTTTTGGATTTTGGCCATTATAATAGATGTGTAGTAGTATCTCATTGTTTTAGTTTACATTTGCCTCATAACAAATAATGTTGACCATATATTAATATGCTTCTTTGCCATCTGTATCTTTGGTAAGGTCGCTGTTCAATCTTTTACCCATTTCTAAATTGGGTTGTTTGTTTTCCAATAGTTGAATTTTAATATTTAAAAATTTTAAACTATAACATATAATGTATTCTTGCAGATTATATTTTGAGATAATTTATTATATCATTGCTTTCCAAATGTATTTTAGCTATCCTTTAATTCACATTTATCTTGACTGTACCTTGTAATAAAATCCTTAATTTTACCTGGTGGGAATATAACTGGTGTTGGTAAGCCTCCTTTAGAGCTATGTGGAATCATGTTACTGCCTGATGGAATGTAACTGGAAGGGCTGGGATATGCATATATAACCTAAGCAGCCATCAGGGCCCTTGAGATAGGGCCAAGAATTATAGAAGCAAGATAAGGGAGCCCTACTCACATTGCTGAGCAACTGCCTACCTTCAGATGTTTACCCGAGAGAAATACATTTCTATCTTGTTTACATTGTTACTCCTTTAATTCTTTGTTACATGCAGCAAACCTCATTTTAACTGAAACAGAATCAGCTCTAGAGCCTATAGGTTTGGTTAATTGTGCTTTCAATGTGTCCTCTTAGCACACTGTACTTTTCCTATTGTGATACTTTCCATGTTTTGTGTAAATTTCTCATTTCACTGTCCTCTTTGTCACTAGAATATTGATTAAATTGTTATTCTTGATCATATAATATTCTAAATGTTTTAAATTATAACCACCCCAAGATTTGGGCGTTATTCTTATTTTAGAGAGCAGGAAACAGACATCAAAATGATAAATTACTTGTTGGTTATATTCAGCTAGTGAGTGTTAGAATAAGAATTCTAAGAGAGTCTATATGTAAGGTAGCCTGAATCTTAACCACTGCACTGCACTACCCTTCTAATGTCTTCAGAAATGTGCATGGCTATTCATATATCTATCTAGTTGCTAATTATTTTCTGAAATTATTCTTGGAGATTGTTATCTGTTCATAGGTTATTGGAAAGTTTTTCTGGGGAAAATATTTATGCTTTGGCCCTGGTGGGTATAGCTCAGTTGGTTCTAGAGTCATCCCATACACCAGAAGGTGGAGAGTTTAGTTACCTGTCAGAGCACATACCCAGGTTGTGGGTTTGCTTTCTGATCAGGACACCCACAGGGGGCAATCAATAGGTGTTTCTCTTTTTCTCTCTTTTCAAAAATCAATAAAGATAAATATCAATCAATCAATCAATCAATCAATAAATAAAAATTAAAAATTGTGCTTTAATCACCCTATTCTACATAGTTGTTTCCAAAATCCCTTAAGATGGAGTTTTGCTAGAACTTTACAGCTTATATATCACCATATTTTGGCAGTAAATGGTTAATTGCAATACATTTCTAAGACTTGTTAAGACACGAAACTTACATTTAATCACAGTGCACACACACACAAAAAAACAGTATTCTTACAGAGGATCTTCTAGCAATGAAAGGTGGAAGGATATGTAGTCAAAAGTTGCTGATAATCCATTAAAGTCAAATTCTTCACTTAGTGTTTCAAAAAATCTGGCTATTCAACTATTCCAAACTATACATTTGTTTTGGATTCTTTAAAGCTAAGGTGTTTGTGGTCCCAAAGACATGCACATATTCAAGAGTTGTTTGTTGAAGATTAGAGCAGCTCATAAGTTTAACTTATTCAACTCTAGAATTATGAAAAATAAGGTATCCTAGAAGTACTGATGAAGTTCCTGTATATCTCAAGTAGCATCTGTCTTCCATATAGCAACATTGCATTCTACCTGTATGAAATTGATAAGGATGTATAAGCTCAGGGGATGTGGCTCAGCAGCTGAGTGTTGTTGACCTATGAACCAGGAGATTGTAGTTCAATTCCTGGTCAGGGTACATGCCTGGGTTGTGGGTTTGATTTCCAGTAGGGGTTGTGCAGGAGGCAGTTGATCAGTAATTCTCTGTCATCATTGATATTTCTATCTCTTCCTCTCTGAAGTCAATTAAAATATAATTTAAAAAAGAAATCAATAAGGATGTACAGTAATTCACTTTCTCTTTATTGGAACCTTATCTAATTTAAAACTCTATCTGCATCCAAGTTATGTTATGACTAAATTATCCCAATACATTTGTTTTCATGAATTCAGTTTCATTTTCCATAAACATTTATGTCATATTACTCCTTGAAATTAAACACTAAGGATTTTTTTTTCCTGAATAAAGTCCAAAATGTTTCCAGCAATTAAAATCTCCTCCTATGTAGCATCTTTTATTTTAGTAAACCTATTATTTATTTCATCTTAATATCTACTACCTGCTTTCATAAATGCCCTTGTTTATCTGAGTATTCCTGCTGCTCACTTGCCTAGACTCTTGTCACACCTCCCTTCCTCAACTTGGTCATCTGAAGCCTTATTTATATTTTAAGGCATAGCTCAAGATCTGTCTCTTTCACCAAGCCTTTCTTGATTATGCCAGGTTGTAAAGAAAAATGATGAGCAATAACACTCTTAATAAAATGTATGATTATACTCAAATCCGTATAGTATTCTAGAAAGAGGTAGATCCACTTCTAAAAATTCTAGGGGAAAAGATAATGTGCACTCACATGCTCACACACATACATATATCATAAAAGTGAAAATATAAAAAAAAAACATTAGAAAAGCCATTTTAGCCAACCATTAGATAAAAAGTAAACATCATACTTTCAGTTTTACATACTTTTTGACAGTTTTATAGTTTGTTCACATTTCGAAGGAAATCAATTGATATTTTATTATCAAAGAAAGACTAGATATAATGAACTAGGTAGACTCAGCTATCAAACATTATTGTTTTTTTTTGTTTGTTTGTTTGTTTTTTAAGATTAAACAAAATAGCTTGAATATGAAGCACTAAAAGTGCCCACGATCAAAATCAATCCTGAGTGGTAACCTGGGTGGAGGCAGGAAGTGAACAAAAGAATAAAAAGTCCTAAAAGAGAAAAAAAAAATCTCTAGCTCACATGCATATTAAAGAATCTCTGGAGAACTGCAGCCCTGCGGCTTCTCTCATTCCTATTGACAGGGCTGTACAGTCAATAAATCATGCAGTTGCATATCTACATTGCCTCATTTATTCCCTAGACATTGCTACAGGCAGCAAACAATACACTGGGAAAAGATGAAGCTCATAGTGCTTGGACTCTGAATTGGCCTGGAAATAGAGAAATCAAGGTAGCCCGTGGGTGGCTTAGCTTGGTCTCCTTGCCTTTGTCAGGACTGTCCATAGTGGGATGTATAACAGGAATTCAACACCAGACCTCATTGATCTCACTTGCCTCCGATCCCCTTTAGTAATTAACATGCTCTCATCCAAATTAGCAGCTAATTACATTCTCTCTTTAATTTTTTTTTTTTTTTTTTTTACTGTGTTGGAGACCCTTGAGGGCAGACTATTCTGCAAAACTATTTCTGTTATCTCAGTGTTTAACATAATGTTGAACACAAAGAAAGTGCACCATATGTTAACTGATCCACACACTGAGAAATCCATTATATTTAAGAACGTTTTTGCTAAGACATGGTTTTAATATTATAGTTCCATCATCAGTAATTTGGTTTTTATTTGAGAGTCAAGTTTCCACTAGATACAAATAACATTAATTGTGCATTTATTATGTGCAGAGTGTTTTCACATATGTTATTAACTTTATCACAACTAGCACCAGATTAAGCAATAGACCATCTGTGCCATTGCCCAGAGCACCATTCTAATAGGTGCTAAAAAAATCTATGAGCACTGAAATATCCCTGAAAGACAAAGCAATTTTTATTTATTAGATGTGTTCTAAGGGCTACTTCTCAAATGGTTGAAAAACTAGCTACCCAAGCATCATCTGGTAGTTTTTCAGAAATGGTTACTAATTACTACAGAATGACCTCCACCGCTACTTCGACTGGGAATTGAGATGCTGCAGAAAACCCATGAATTCCCACTTCACTCAGCAGTGAGCTCTCTCCCTCAGTGGGGATGCTAGAGCTGAGATCCTACAATAGTATGAAGTCTCATATTAATGAAATGGCATTCCTTGTCTCTGAAAAGTGGGTTCAGAGGCCCCAACAGCAATATTTACTTTAGCAAAGTAAACAGACATATCAAAGGTAAGGTTTGGTAAATAGTTGAACCAAAATTTGTTAGCATATACAGAAGATACCAAGGACCACACTGAAGTTTACAAATCAGTTTCAGGGGTAGCTTGTAGTTAGAGGTACTACTTTTATAAATTGCTTTAGGTGAGTTATAACTCAAGAGACTGGTTTATTTTTGGTCACTGAATTCAGGAAATTTCAGGGCTTTAACTTAGGAAGCAAATTATGCAAATTGAGACAAAACTAAGTTGTTCACAATAAGCCATAGCCCAGTGTGCTGGAGGCAAAGATCAATGGGTAGTTAGCATAGAAAAGGCAATAGGTCCATCAGAAGGCTGATGGACCTTGGACTTTAGTAAGGACTAAAAGCTATGCACTGATTATTCTGTCCAGACAATGGTGGAGGAAGGCAATCTCCTAACCTGATAATCTTTTACTATTTACCAAACCTTACCTTTGATATGTCTGTTTACTTTGCTAAAGGGAAAATGTGTATTCTAGTAAATAAAAAGCCATGGGTCCAGAGATTCAGGGAGTCACTCCACAAGAGAGTAGGTTTCTGCCTGATTTCCCCAATGCCTTCCAAATTTGTATTTTGTGTTTTTAAAAAATATATATATATATTATTGATTTTTTTTTTTACAGAGAGGAAGAGAGTGGGACAGAGAGTCAGAAACATCAATCAGAATCATCAATCAGCTGCCTCTTGCACACCCCCTACTGGGGATGGGCCTGCAACCAAGGTACATGCCCTTGACTGGAATTGAACCCTGGACCTTTCAGTCTGCAGACTAATGCTCTATCCACTGAGTTAAACCAGTTTCTGCTAAATTTATATTTGTTGTCTAGTATATCCATTTGCACATTGCCTTCTCCAGATTCTGAATCCTTGCTGCAAAAGGTTGCAGCACTGCATATTGCTAGTAGTACTGGTAATTTGACTTTCAAATCAGAATGAGCACAGATAGTATTCTACAAAAAAATAAAAACAAACATTTAAAAAATGTGTGTATTAAATGGCACCTTTCCACTATGCAGAAGGCATACTGGCTTTCTCAGAGTTCTTCAATCTTACCCAGTTACCTGGAACCTTTTCATTTGCTATTCCTTCTTCATGGAAAACTCTTCTTCCACTTCTATGGTTGTCAGCTCTATCTTGTTATTTAAGTAGCCTCTTTGGAGAGGTTTTTCTTAGGTGCACTCATTAAATTAGCCTTGTAATCTATTCCTTTATCCTGTTAATAGCATTTATCACTCTAAAGTTTTTTTCTCTTTCTTTCTTTCTTTCTTTCTTTCTTTCTTTCTTTCTTTCTTTCTTTCTTTCTTCTTTCCTTCCTTCCTTCCTTCCTTCTTCTTTCTTTCTTCCTTCCTTCCTTTCCTTCTTTCTTCTTCCTTCCTTCCTTCCTTCTTCCTTCTTCCTTCCTGTTCCTTCCTCTCCTTCTCTCCTTCCTTCCTTCCGTCCTTCCTTCCTTCTTTCCTTCCTTCCTTCCTTTCCTTTTCTTCCTTCCTTCGCTTCCTTCTTTCCTTCCTTCCTTCCTTCCTTCTCTTCCTTCCTTTCTTTCTTTCTTTTCTTTCCTTTCTTTCTTTCTTTTTTTTCGTTATTCTTTCTTTCTTTCTTTGTTTTTCTTTCTTTTCTTTTTCTCTTCCTTCCTTCCTTCCTTCCTTCCTTCCTTCCTTCCTTCCTTCCTTCCTTCCTCGCTTTATTGCTTTCTTTCTTCTTGTCTTTTTTATTTCTTTCTTTCTTCTTTCTTTTCTCTTTCTTTCCTTCCTTCCTCCCTTCCTTCCCCTTCCTTTTCCTTCCTTCCTTCCTTCCCTTCCTTCCTTCCGTCCTTCTTTCTTCTTCTCTTCTCTTTCTTATCTTTCTTTCCTTTCTTTCTTTCTTTCTTTCTTTCTTTCTTTCTTTCTGCTTTCGTTCTTTTTCCTTCATTCCTTCTCTTCTTCCTTACTGCTTGCCGTCCTTCCTTCCTTCTTCCTTATTTCTTTCTTTCTTATTTCTTTATTCTGTCTTTCTTTCTGTCTTGCTTTTTCTTTCTTTCTTCTTTTCCGTCCTTCCTTCCTTTGACTTCCTTCTCCCGCCTTCCTTCCTACTTTCTTTCCTTCCGTCTTCCTTCCTTCCTTCCGTCCTTCCTTACCCCCCCATTCCCGTAACTTTCCTTCCTTCCTTACTCCCTTTTCCGTTCTTTCCTTCCTTTCTTCCTTCCTCCTTCTTTTTCCTTCCTTCCGTCCTTCCTTTCTTTCTTCCTTCCTTCCTTCCTTCCTTCCTTCCTTCCTTCCTTCCTTTTCTTTCTTATTTCTTTCTTTCTTTCTTTTTTCTTTCTTTCTTTCTTTCTTTCTTTCTTTCTTTCTTTCTTTCTTTCTTTCTTTCCTTCCTTCCTTCCTTCCTTCCTTCCTTCCTTCCTCCTTCCTTCCTTCTTTCTTCTTCTTCTTTCTTCTTCTCTTTCTTTCCTTCCTTCCTCCCTTCCTTCCTTCCTTCCTCCCTTCCTTCCTTCCTTCCTTCTTCCTTCCTTCCTTCCTTCCTTCCTTCTTTCTTCTTTCTTTCTCTTTCTTTCTTTCTTTCTTTCTTTCTTTCTTTCTTTCTTTCTTTCTTTCTTTCTTTCTTTCTTTCTTTCTTCTTTTCCCTTCCTTCCTTCCTTCCTTCCTTCCTTCCTTCCTTCCTTCCTTCCTTCCTTCCTTCTTTCTTCTTTCTTTCTTTCTTTCTTTCTTTCTTTCTTTCTTTCTTTCTTTCTTCCTTCCTTCCTTCCTTCCTTCCTTCCTTCCTTCCTTCCTTCCTTCCTTCCTTCCTTCCTCTTTCTTTCTTTCTTTCTTTCTTTCTTTCTTCTCTCTTTCTTTCTTTCCTTACTTATTTGTCTTCTCCATCATATTGTTAGCTCCATAACAGAAGGCATTTTTTTCTCTGTTGTTTGCCATCATATTCCCTGCTCTGATTCATGGTAGATGCTCAATAGTTGCTGGATGAATGAATCAACAAATAGTGAAATGAAAAAGATTACTAAGGTCAATATGCTAACATATACTATACTAATAAATAATGAGTTTTCCAATAATCATCCCCAACTTCAAGTTCACCCCAAATTTGCATTAGATTCTTAAGAGTTCCCTTTGAGACATTAGGTGTCTTATTATAATACAGTTCATAGATGAAAAATGTTAGAAATCTTTATATTTTTTTCAGCAACTATTGGTTGAGTGCTTTCAATATTCTCAGTGACAGATACTTCCCTAAGCCTGCCACATACTGGGACATGGCTTTGCTCAGGTTATTAAAACGCTTATTTAGGACTTCAATTTCCTCATGTGTAAAATGGCAGTAAATAATAATCCTGCACCTACTTCATGGGTTGTTGGTGCTACAAATTGGGATAATAGCTTGAAAATACTTCTTATAGAGCTTGATATATACTAAGCACTCAATATATTAATATTAGTTTCAGAGAATTTAGACAGTTGGGGCTAAATTATCTTTAGGATAAAGCATTATCTTTCTAATCTGCATTGTGATAGTAGTGCTAATAGATGTTCACAAATAGTTTCAAATATTTTTCAAAGTATTTTTATTACATTGTCTTCTATTATCATGATGGATTTACTTCATCTTCAGAGAGAAAAATAAATGTTTACCAAGTTCCTCTTACTTCTTTTAATCTTTCCCTGTTGTATGCCTGCTTCAGGTTATAGTATGCCATTTTTATTGCCATTTAAGTTAAAATGGAATATACATGATCCAACCTTAAACAAAACTTAAATATATACATTAAGCCTCCTGGTTGGCAGGAGATATATTCCAAGATCCTAAGGGATGCCTGAATCTTTGAATAGTACTGAACTCTACATAAATTGTTTTCTTATAGGTACCTATGATAAAGTTTAATTTATAAATATGGTACAGCATTATATTAAAATGATAATTTATAATAAAATAAAATAATTATAAAAATATATTATAATAAAAGTTATGTGAATATGGTTTCTCTCAAAATACCTTATTGTCCTGTACTTACTCTTATTGTAATGATGTAAGATGACACAATACCTGCTTGAGGGGATGAAGGGAGGTGAATAATGTAGGCATTGTGATGTAGCTTTAGACCATTGACCTTCTGATGATAAAGGTTACTTGAAAAAATCACTCTGATACAACAGTTAATTTGATAACCAGCAAGTTTCCTAAATGACTTTAAACAATATATATATATATATATATATATATATATATATATATATATATATATTGTTTAAAGTATTACATAGGTCTCCTTTTTCCCTACTGACCCCCTCATGTCTGTGTCTATTAGTTATGCTAATATGAATGCATACAAGTCCTTTGGTTGATCTCTTATCCCTGCCTTTCTTGCATTTAGGCTGTTTCCAATCTTAGCTATTGTAAATTGTGCTGCTATGAACATAGGGGTGAGAAGGAAAATAAGGGGACAACTTTGGGGGCTTATAGCCTGGTTCAGTATCTAGTTAAACAGTAATTTTACTTCCCAATTCTAACTGACTTGGGTGGAGCTGCAAAGCCCACCATGAGGGGCTCACCACAAGAGTGAATACACACACACACACACACACACACACACACACACACGTCAAAACCTTCCCACATTGTCAGTTTAGGCTTTGGATCAAAATCCCCTTGCTGAAACTGGTTTGGCTCAGTGGCTAGAGCACATGTGTCAAACACAAGGCCCGCGGGCCAAATCCGTCCCGCCAGGCCTTGCAATGTGGCCCGCACCGCGCTGTCATCACTGCACTCCGCTGCGTTTCCATCACAATGACAGTTTATGACTGTTCAGTAAACCATTCGGCCCGCGATTTAGGCTGGATTTTAGATTTTGGCCCCTTCTCTGATTGAGTTCGACACCCCTAGGCTAGAGCATCGGCCTGCGGACTGAAAGGTCCCAGGTTCGATTCCCGTCAAGGGCATGTACCCTGGTTGCAGACACATTCTCGGTGGGGGGTGTGCAAGAGGCATCTGATCAATGATTCTCTCTCATCGATATTTCTAACTCTCTATCCCTCTCCCTTCCTCTCTGTGAAAAATTAATCATATTTGCAGAAACATATAATAATAATAATAATTATAATAATAATAATAATAAAATCCCCTGGACTAGCAGTACTGCCTAATAAAGGTTTACTTTCCTGATTTCTCTGGGTGCTGACCATTTGCCACAACAGGGGCGCATATGTCCTTTTTGGTTGGTGGTTCTGGTTTCTTGGGCTATATTCCCAGAAGTTGGATTACTGGTTCGAAGGAGAGTTCCATTTAAAAATTTTTACACAGTATTTTTAACTTATATTATTTATCAGTAACTAATGGTAAAGATATGTTCTTATGCTTGTTGAATATTTTCTTTGGTGAAGTGTTATGCAAATCCTCTGCCTTTTTGTTGAATTTGTTGAATTTGAGAGTTTTACATACTTTTAATGTAAATGTTAGTTGAGTAAATGTGTTGAAATAACTTTACTTATTAATAATATATTATGATGAATAGAAGCCTTCTTTTAACTGTAGTTCAATTCATAAGTCCTATAATATTAAAAAATAATGTGAATGGGATTAAAAACTATACACTAAGAAGTTTAATGAATTCAAATCAGGGAAACATGAGAAAACCACAACAGAGCATACTGAAATGAAATTAACTAAAAGGAAATGACAGATTAAGAAATCTTGCAAGCAGAGACAAAGAAAACATATTACAAGAACAATTATAAATTTATAAACATAATTATTGATGATTTATTTTCAGAAATAATTCAAGTTCAAAAAAAGTGGAATATCTTTAAAATGCTACAAATAAAACTATATAGAATTTTTTATCTATCAAAATTATTTAAAATGAAAACAATATAAGCACATTTTCAAGCAAAAACAACAAATACAGGTGAGAATATTCATGACTGGCAAATCTACAGAATGTGAAACGTTGAAGAAACATCTTCAGGCTGAAGGCAAATGTAACAAACAGAAACTTAGATCTAAAAAATATATGAAGAGCTCTGTAAATGTTAAGTATATGTGAAAATGTATTTATATTTTTTCTATGTTTCTTTGCAACATTATTCATTTTTAATTAAAAAATAAAAATAGTATTGTGACATTAATCATATTTGCAGAAGCATAGTGTGATAAAATATACCACAAAAGAAAAATGAAAGGAAATAAAAGATATCAGTTCTTCTCAAATTAATCTATAGGTTCGCCGAAACTGGTTTGGCACAGTGGATAGAGCATCGGCCTGTGGACTGAAAGGTCCCAGGTTTGATTCTGGTCAAGGGCAAATGGTTGTGGGCACATCCCCAGTGGGAGGGAGGGTTCAAGAGGCAGCTGATCAATGATTCTTTCTCATTGATGTTTCTCTCTATCCCTCTCTCTTCCTCTCTGTAAAAAAAAAAAAAAAAAAAAAAAAAAAAAAAAATTAATAAAATATATTTTAAAAAATTAATCTATAGGTTCTACATAACCCAAATAAAAACTTTAATATGTTTTTCAAAAATACAAATTGACATTCTGGATTCTAAAATATATGTCAAAATATAAGGATCTATACCAGTCAAAACAATTTTGGAAAAAAATAGATAGAAACAAGATTGAAGGCCACAAACTATTTGTTTTCACAACTTAAAAACTACAAATTGATCAAGACAGTGTGATATTGGCATAAGGATAGAAGTATGGATTAGTGGAATGGAATAGTGAGTCTAGAAATTGATCTACACATATGTGGTGAATTGCTTTTTAATACAGAAACTAAGGTAATTAAATGGGAAAATTGTTTTCAACAATTCTGAAGAAATAAATACATTTCATGAAAAGAATCTTAATGCTTAACTCACATCATACACAAAAGTAAGTTGAAATGTACTATAGACCTGCGAAAGACTTGTATACAAATATCCATAGACATTTTACTTATATTTCTAAAGTGAAGACAACCAAAATGCCCAATAACAATTGAGTGAAAAACAACTTTTGAGATACTCAGATAATGGATACTATTCAGCAATGAAGGGAACACAATAACTAAACACATAAAACAATACATACATATTATTCTGTATGTATGAAATTCTATAACCAGTCAAACCAATTTGTACTGGCAGAACATATTTCAGCATTTGCCTAGAGTGGAGGTGGGTGGAATCTTTTGCCAAAGCATCAGGAAGAAACTTTATGGGAAATGGAAATGTTCTATTTTATGATTTTAATGATGTTTATAGGAAAACTAGTGGCCCAGTGCACAAATTCATGCATGGGTGGGATCCCTTGGGGTGGTCTGCCGGAATCAAGCCAAAATCCACAGTCAAATGCCACCTGCCACTCTGGCCTGCTGCTCCTGCTCATCCTGGCCCTGCTGTACTGCTGCAGCAGCACTCACCAGCCATGGGCCCTATGTATCTTGCATGTCCCAAGGCGGGGTGTGTTGGGATGTGATCGGCCCACTGGGTGGGCAGTGGGATGCCCTTCCTTGACTGGTGAGGATCTGGATCTGTCCAGCTGACTTTTGTGCAGGTTGTTGGGAGCCATCTGGCTGCTGATTTTATATCATTTCTTCCTTGTGGAGCATCTACAGAAGGGAAGCAGCCACAGTGACCAAGGCTGACTTCTAGGAGGCCAGCAGTGCTGTCAAGATTATGTTGGCAGCACTGGTCTGTAGGTGCCTGGCCTGTTCTCTGGAGATTGGACCTGTGGGACTACTGAGGGAGTGAGTGGCTGATGCTGGGCTGGTGGGCCATGGGGATGAGTTGGTCAGCTGAGCAGAACTCCTGCTATGGGAGCACACTGACCCCCAGGGGGCAGCTCCTGCATTGAGTATCTGCTCCCTGGTGGTATTTGTGCATCATAGTGACCGGTTGACTGATCATTCAGTCGTTCGGTTGTTTAGGCTTTTATATATATATAGATATGCATTTATAAAAACTCATCAAATGGTAAAATTAAAATTGTATATTTTATTGTTATACAAATTACATTTCAATTATTTGACAGTTTACTTCAATGCAATGACTTTATTATCAACGAGGGTCCCAGTGCACGAATTCATGCACCTTAAAAGGAATGTAGGCTGCAAGGCTTTGGTAGGAACGGGAGTGAGTCTTGGACCATCCTCCATGCCCTTGCCCAGCCCCTCCCACCATGGCCCTCTGTCCCCTGTCTGCCAGAAGCCCCACTCACCACCTCAGCTCCCATGTACTGGTGGCGTTGGACACGCTCACACCTGGAGCAATTGGGGCTGGTGCCAGCAGCAGGTGTGAATAGGGCTGGCAAAGTCAATGGGTGTGAGCAGTGGCTGCTGTCCTGATCTCCCACCAGGAACAGGGGGAGGTGGAGAAGCCCTCAGGGGCAATCTGGGCTGGCAGTCACCACTCTCACCTATGTCAGTGATGAGTGATCAGGGCCAGTGCCAGGCGCTGCCGACAGTGGGTGTGAGCAGTGTATCCCATACCAGCAGCAGGTACAAGTGGGGCTAGTACTGCCAACAGGTGCAAGTGCCAGTTAGGACCATGGTGCATGGGGGTAAAGAATTTTCAGTAACCACTAGAGGCTCGCCCTGATGACAGCAACCAGTACCCCATCTTGGTCTGGCACACTGCTCACCTGCTTCATCATCCTGCCATAGATGATGCTCACCATGTTCCACAAACTCCTCCTGGTGGTCAGCACATGTCATGGCAACCAGTTGTTTGGTTGTTTGGTTGTTCTAGTTGTTCCGCCGTTCAGTCTATTTGCAAGCCTTATATTATATAGGATGATTGAATAGTAAAATAAAAATTTTGTTGGTGGTGGTCATGATAATGTAATCCTCTCAAGAGACATTATACTATTATATTCATTGTCTCTTCTACTATCCTAGGTGTAGTGCAAGACCACCTTAATCCAGCCAAAGCTGAGGTTCAGGATATGTCATGGCTATTTTTCTACTCCTAAAGCATAGCTCTTAATTCTACTTTTTTGTCCTTTTGGAATGGTTCAGTCCATAGCCCTAAGTTTACCTTCACCTTGGCTGAACCCAAATCCAATCTCTGTCACTGTGGCCCTGTCAAATTTTCTGCCTGACTCTTTATTCTTCCTGAAGTGGGTGTTTTCAGCTTGATTTTCTATGATTTCTTGCTGAAGGCACAGTTTGAGAATCTCAAAATGCCATGATGGGAGATTATAGACAGAATGTTAGCCTCTTTTCTGCAGTTATTTCTTCTCCAGCATCCAGTTCTATTAAGTTTTAACTCCTTTGGTTGTTTTCAATCACTTTTATACAAACATTGTCTGAGCAACTACTGTGTCTGGTCTGGTGGGAGCTCCTGTGGGATTAAACTGAATTTTATCTTTTGCTTAGATCTTTGGGGTACAATTCATAGACAAGTACCAGGGAGGTAAGCCATAAAATGAGTAAACAATTTAGGGATGATTTAAAGTAGTTCACACTAAAATGCCAAATTTAACATCAAAATCTGGGGTGTGAAGGAAGGGGAAAACATCAAGGCTGCCTGGGATTATAGAGAACAGACTTCTTGGAAATAGTACTAGCTATATCTTGAGGAGGCTCTATAATTGAGATTAAGCCTGGATAAAGATGGGTTATTAAAGGAATCTGAGAACATGGGCCTATTTCCTGGTTTGTGGTGAGAATTAGCTCATGAGGATAGTCAGGAAACAGACAGGGAAAGTATTTTTATTCGCTTTACCCATGAGACACAAACTAAGAAGAAATGTTGCCATTGGTCACATACATAGTGGCAGATATAGCACTAAAACAAAGTTTTCTGATTATGCTCTAGGGTTTGTTTCTTATCAACACACTTTTTCTGGTGCTAAGAAAGACCGATGAAGGAGTTATGAACAAAATAAATGAACAAACAAAATTGAAACAGACTTATAGATTCAGAGAACAAGCTGATGGAGACCAGAGGGGACAGGTGTTGGGGGGCTGAATTAAATAAAATGATGGGTTTAAGAAGTACTAATTGATAGTTACAAAATAGGCACATGATGCAAGGTAAAGCACGAAGAACAGTTAACAATATTGTAATAACTAAATCTGGTGCCAGGTGAGCACTTGAACTATTGAAGGGGATACTTTATAACCTATCTGAGTGCCTATGGACTGCACTATTCATTTGAAACTAATACAAAATGGTGTTAAATGCAAACTGTAACAATAAAAAAAGAGTCATGACATATCTTACCTGAAAAAATTGAAAAGAAATATTGCCTGAACTCCAAATAAATTGATTCATCTGGGAAATATACAAAGATGAGCCAATGCATCATTTTTTGGGGGGGAGGGAGAGGAATGGTGTGGGACATAAACAGATGATTATGGCCTATTCATGAGAGTGTTGACAACTGAATAAGAATGACATACTCAAGATGGAATCACACAAAGCTGGAAGATACATCACCACTCCATTCCTATTAAAATGATTTGTTCACTAAACACATATGTGTTCTGGTTGCACATAGTTCCTGCCTCCTGAGCTGCTGGTGTGGCAAAATTATCCAGAGCTTCTTGAGAGTAGGTTTGTGTGCCTTTCTTATTTCCAGGGTTCAACAAAATATTTGGAAAATAGTTGATTTTGAATGATTTTTTGATTAACTGAATTAAGTTTCTTTTTGTCTGTTGGGCTATGGAAGAACGGCACACACATGAACAAAACATCTGCCATTTTCATACACTGCTGCTCCTGATGTGAATTGGTTCAGTACTTTTGTAAATAAAGATAGTTGGCACTAGATATAAAAGCTATAAAATTGCATATGCTGTTTTAAGTTATTAAAATCCATCTTTAAGACATCTCTATGAAGGGAATAATAAGAAAGAAGAAAATAGTACTCTTCATGAAACTCTTTACAAGAATTGTTGGGGGGAAAAACTGCAATGAATAGAAGTAGCCATAATATCTAACAATGGAGAAGCATGTAAAAAAATTGTTAGTTTTAATATTATGGATACATTAAAAATATATCTATGAATACTATAAAAATATGTAAAATGCATACTATTTATCAAATATCAACAGAATACAATAGACATATACTACAAAATTCCAACTATGTAAAACACATAACTATCTAGAAGACCATACAAAAGATAATAGCTATGTAGGGATGGAAGGTTTATAAACTTAGATGGATGCAGAGCAGGTGACTGTGCAAAATTAGCTTTATGCATAATCATAGTGAGTGGTACAGTTTGGCAGATGAGGGGGTAGTGGTGAGGGCTTCAGGAATTAAGCTCCAGCTTTGGAACTCAGATTTCAGTATGGAGAGGCAGATCTCAATGCCTTTTTTGGCTAATCTATGAATATAACTTATTTTATTTATAGTATTCTTGTAGGAATGTGAAAATAGTGGGAAGAAAATCTTGAAAATATAAAGCATTATGCAAATACTGAAGATTATCATCATTCTCGCTGGCATTTATATCATTGATGATGATCTCATGGAATCTTAAAGGCTCCAAATGTTGGGCCCCGAATCAGCAAGTACATAACCGTGACAGGGCACAGACTTAAAATGTTCTTGGGCTGCCAGTTTATATCAGCACCTGGAAGAGACAGGAACAAGAGCCAAGCTGAATGTTCCAGAGTTGTGGAAAAGGGAGGGAGGAGAGAAACAGTGACTTTCTGTGGTTGCAATATCTTTCTACAGTCTGAGAGTTTGCTCTAAACATGTGAGTACACTCTGAAGATACAACACAAATCTCCAGTTAGTATTGGCTAAACATTTGCTTTCCTTCTTGAAAAACTATGTTCAAGTGCCCAGTCTAAAATAATTACAGTTATATTATTGCTGCTACATGCCTTTCTCATTTTTCCATTCCTGCATTATTTGTGCCTTTAGGTGATACATTCATTGGAACAAGAGTTATTCCTTGTCTGAGCCCAGTTTGTCCTACTTTATGCACTGGTTATAGAATTCAAGCAAAACTGAATGCTAGAAATAGAGGGAATGTAGGATAGAAATAACCCAAAACCTTCAGGGAGAATATGAACTTGGTAATGTATATTGAAGGGTACAAAATTAGATTGTAGCTAAGCAGGGCTAAACTACATTTCCTGTTTTACCTTTGACTTTCTGTACAACCTTGGAAAATATGTCTATATACTATGCAGTAGTATTATACTGGTTCAGACGTTTGGTTATTCAAACCAGGATTCTAATATTTTTAAAATATGTTTTATTAATTTTTTACAGAGGGGAACGGAGAGGAATAGTGAGC